>NW_026652296.1:54387715-54678032 GCF_009828535.3 Hylobates moloch | reverse complement strand
AGCTGAAATAAGCCCAAATATATTAGTAATTAAAACAAATATAAACAGTTTAAGTTCACCTCCTAAAAGGTTCTGGATTAATTGACTGAATTTGTAAAACCCAAGTTACTTAAGAGACACATCCATAAAACAACTAAGAAAAATTTTAAAAAGTGAGGCTTAGATATTAACAAGATGGATAATCATTTTTAAAGATTCTGAAATATAAAGTAATTTAATACTAATAATATTAGCATTATTTCTTTACTCCCTGACCTAACATTTATACTAAATTCTATGATACAACTATATCTTCTTAAAATATTCTGTTTGAATTTTACATCATATATATATATACACACACACATACATATACATAAACAAAGAGATCTATAATTTTTTGTTTTGTTTTTCAGAATATATTCACACCTTTCATGTTGCCTCATTCTCTATATCTTCCTATAAAGTAGCAGGTAGAAACCATCTTCAACCTATCTATTTTCAGTTCTGACACATACAATTCATTTTTAACATTTAAAAAGTATAACTTTATAACAAAAATCTAATTAATTCCCTACTTAAAACCCTTCAATGGTTTTCCATTGCTTTTAGAACTGAAATTCTCACTCAAATCCTAAAGTTTCTGGATAATCTAGTTCCTTCTTATCTGATCAACTTCTTCAAATGTTGTTTCCACCTCATTCACTAATCTCTAGCCATGTGCATTACCTTTCAATTTCTTGGGCACAGTAGATAAATGCTTTTACACCTAAGGCTTCTGCAGCCATTGTTTTATTAATTAAATGTCAACTCCTTCAAGAAGCCTTCCTTTTCTAATTTTGTGTCTCAGCCACTTGTGTCCTTTGTAGTACTTATGGCAAGTTGAAACTGCCTCATTTGTCTGTTTCCTTATTTTTTTTAACTGCCTCTCCAACTGTGATATGCATCCTGAAGGCAGAGACCAAATAGAATCTATTCATTGCTTAAACTTCGCCCAAAGCCTGAAGCAAAGTATTCTCTCAAGACTCTAATAAATATATCTGGAATAAATCAGCAGATAAATAAATGATTGCTTGAGCAGTTTGCTGTTTTGCCTGGGTAATATTTTTTCTAGTAGACTGAAATAATGTCTCTATATCTCTGACTTCCAAACCATAATATTTAATCTTGAATTTCCATTCCTGGAACTATACGTTCATATTTCCAAGTGCATTTCTCATGTATATCTCAAATACTCAAAACTAAATTCAATTTCTCATATCCTGTGAATTGTCCTATTACCTCCCTATTTTGGTTAATGGCCCAAGCATTCATCCAAACCCAAGACCTGGAAGTCATCACTCATTCATTCATGTATTCACATATTTATTCATTCATTCATATTTTGTGGAGCAACTATTATGTGGCTCACACTCTGTGAAGAGTAGCATACATAATAGTGAACAAAACAGGCAGAACCATGTCCTCACTCTTTGTTCTACCATCTCTCTCAAATTATGTTGACTGCTGAAACTCGCATGGTCATTCTACTTTAAGAATGTCTCCTGAACCAGCACCTTTTGAGTGCACCAGCAGTTTCTCAAACCAGAGCCTCACACACACATACCTTTTCTAGATTAAGCCAACATCACCTCTTATCTGAATCTTTGTAACAGCTTCCGGACTGGTTTCCTTGCCTCCAGTCTCATCTCATTCCAATTCATTTGTCACACTACTCAGGGCTTTTCCTAAAACATAAATTTAACCACCTCGTGGCTCTACAAAATTTCCCTGTCTCACCATCACTTACGAGATAAAGTTCAAACTCTGTAGCACGACATTCCATGTCCTTACTGATTCAGCTGTGGCAAATGGCATTCAGATTCATGAACATGACCTCATGTCTGCATATGCCATTCCCTTATCATGGAACCTCCCCTCTGCGCTTCACCCTATCAGCCTGGCAAACTCCTTCCATCCTCTCCTTTCTTGTTGAGGTTTCCCTGACTTCTCTGTCCATTGAGGCAGAAGCAAGAGCTTTTGGAACCTTGTTCTCATAATCCCTTATAGGAAGGAATCCGTGCTATCACACTGCATGATGGGAATGTCAAAGATGTTTATATGTCTGGCTTCCTCACTAGACCATAGACGATTTGCAAGCCAAGAATCTGGCTCACACAAGCTTCTGTCTACACTAGCTGGCATAGTGCCTGCAACGTGGGAAGTGTTACTACTAAATCTTTGTGCAACAAATAAATATTGATTAAACAAATGATGTATTTTCAGTCATTTGCCTAAAGTGACACAGTTATCAGTAGCAGAGCTGATCCAAACTTCCAAGTTCCCACTCGAATGGTTTTTCACTAAAGCACCACTGTCATGTATCCAATGATTTTCAATTGATCCAGGGTAGAATAAAGCCACAAGGCATGCCTTAGGTTGGGGAGATGGGTTAGAATCATTTCAGGTCTTTTTCAACCTAAGATGCTTATCGGCATTCTGATATGTATTTCCTGAAAAAAATTGTCAATTGGGTGTCCTATATATTATATGTTGAAGAATAAACAATGCTAGTAGGGAAATAATAGAATGGAAATCAGGCAGGTGTGGATTTAAACATCTATTCCTTAATTTATCAGCTTTGTCTACAGATGAGGAAACTGAGGCACAGAATGTGGCATTTAACTTCTAGGTGCCTCAGTTTCCTCATCTGTAAACATGGTACCATATTTGGAAAGTTATAATGAGGATTTTGTCAGCTGACTGACCCTTGGTAAAGGGTTAGAATATTTCCTGGTGCATACGAAGTGTTCTAAAATTTAGTTTCTCTTTCCCCTTTTCCCCCAGGCTTTGATCAGAAATCCAAGCACACCAAAATGGCTTTTCCATTTGTGTGAGGGGAAGATTATTGCTCTGCTGATGAATTGTGTGCATTTCATGCACACTTTAACAGCTCCAGGGCGTCTTCAAATTAGAGCTCCTTATCACTCATTAGCACCATTGCAGGAAGGCCGATAAACCTCACCTCTTAGCTCTCTGACACAACTGGGGAAACCTCCATTTGCTCTTATCATCTGAATTCTGACCTTAAAGGTTTCACTCTAACCCCAGGGCTTAATTTATCTTCTGTTAAAAGCAGCAGTTTTCCCTTACATGGAAACTGTCATGCCCCGAGTATGCATAGTGAGACAGAGAAACAGTCCTGTCTGTTTCATCTCAGACGCGAGGGAAAAGTCCCTTGCACCCTTCTCTTCTGCGGATAGATGGGCTTTGATTACAGAGGAGCACATTGCAACTTCAGGCTGCTGTTGTACACCACATACTGTAAAGGTTTAAAAGTTGACAAAATGCCATGAATACCATTGTGTGAATTCAACTTCGTGTTTGTTTTACCTACTGTACATCAGAGTACACTTCCTGATAGCTGAGAGTTTGTGTTGTTTTGACTAAATTTGGACAAATATGCATAAAATGTGTATTCAACAGATATTTCATGTAAAAAACAAAGAAAGGCTTGTGTCTTTAGATTGCCTGAGAACCTGAGGGCTACTGAGAATTATAAATAAAGTTGGCTTCACAGGCCTGCAGTCATAAATGACATTTTTTTAAATGATGGAAGGGGGAGATTTGAGTGGTACAGGAACCTTCCGTTTCATTCCCCTCCTCCCAAATATGTCCAAAATTTAAAGAAAGCTCCTTTAAATATAACTCAGTTGAAAAGGAGCTTTTGATTCCTGGTTATTGGGGAAGGACCTGTTTAACTATTTATACCATTGCTTTGTTTTCTTAAAATTGATGCAGGAGGAACATGGGTCCAGCCCTTTTAAAATCCTATGTTTTATCACTCTCCGGTTGATGGGCGCAATCCAGCACGAGGAAATTAGAAACAGCCGGAGTAGACACAATGCTTTCTTTTGAAAAGACATTTCAAAATTACTAGAGAAAAACAGAGATTGCGCTAAACAGCCTATCTCAAAATGTGGTTTCTGGCTCAACAGCATCAGAATCTCCTAGGAACTTGTTCGAAATGCAAATTATTGGGCTTCATCCAGCCGTGCTGAATTGGAAATTCTGAAGGTAGGGCCCAGCAATCTGTGTTTTGACAGCTCTTCTATCCCCTACCCCAAGGAATTCTGATGCATAAAAGCAAACTAAAAATGAGACCTAAACCACAGGAAAGAGTAGCAAGAGAAAAGAAATCTTGAAAGGCCAGAGGGCAAGAGAGGAGTGATTTCAGGACATTTAATGATTCAAAGGAATGATGGAAAGGTGCTAATTGGGTACTTAACATCTATACTTCAACATGCATCTGTTTCTAAATCTGAAATTAATGGACAGACTATAAACAGCTTCCAAAGGCAGTGGAAAATACAAACCAAATGAAACAAACCAGAGTCAGGAAAGAGGTTGGCAGCACAGTAACCACAACATCACTTGTATTTAGATGCTTTTGTCTTTGGAGACATAGTCTATATAGTTATTTTAACATCAATAAATGGGATGTGCAATTAAATAAATGCATGTAAGTAAATTATTAAAATGCATTAAGAGTATGCTTTTGCTTCCTGTATGAGATAGTAACTTAAGAGTAGACAAATCATCCTGCTGAGAAAAACTAGAAACTGAACAAAATTCAGAAACCATGTGTTTGAATGCCTCAGAAAGCTGTCTAAGCAGTCAGATCCTGGAAAGGAGGGGAGCTCATTGAGAGAAGCCTAACTTTTGAATCCAAGTTTCCCCTGAAGTTGAGCACACCATATTACCCAGAAATTCCACTCATATATACATATATATACACACATACATATAAATACCCAACAGAATGCATAGACACACACACACACACACACACACACACACACACACACACAGACATCCAACAGAAATGCATGCATGGAGATATATATATATATATATATATAAAATATATCTCCACATATATATCTCTAACAGAAATGTATACATAAGTACACAAAAAGGCATGTGTAAGAAATTTTCTATTTGCAATAGCCTCAAATTGAAAACTACTCAAACATCCATGAACAACAGAGAGGATGAATAAATTGTAGTGTATTCACACATGAGAAATTGAGAACGAATTAAATACAGCTACATGCAACAGCATGGATGAATCTGATGAATATAACATGACATATCTCATTTACTCAATTTCAAAATCATATAATCTATGGTGTTAGAAGTCAAGATAGTGGTAACCTTTGATCTTTATGGTAAAAATGGTAAGGAGAGTGTGAGGGCCTACTGACTTTTGGTTGTGTTCCCGTTGCTGAACCCTGCACTGTGTGTTCCCTTTGTGGAAATTCAGTTAGTTGAATACTTGTGATTTGGACACTTTTCCTTACATATGTTACAGTTTAACAAGCACTCTTACTTTAGAAAAATATACTAAGGAATTTTTGTTTTTTTGTTTCTCTGACATCTTTGGAGTCCATCCATCAGGTGTGTCTATGCCATCCTATGGAGGCACCTTGGATTATCTGAAAGTAACTGGAGGCAGGAGAATGTGATCATAGAGAATCTTAGATTAGGGGGTAGACAGGCCTATGAATTGCTGTGTGGCTTTGGAAAGCTCTTTAACCCAAGTCACGTTTCCCTCATCCTTGCATTGGAGTTGATTGTTAAAAGAGCATCTGACTCATAGGATTTAGTGAGGATTAAATAGGGGAATTCATCTAAAGCACTGATGGTGGCAGGCAGTGGGCGGGGGTGGCCTAATGACTAAGAATAAACGCTGGGTATCTAAGATAGTTGACAAGGGCCTTTCTTTTTTTTTATGGTTAGTGTACCATTCTTTATGAGAATATGCTAGCGCAATGATAAGAGGGCTGAAGAATGTAATCTATAATTAATACAAAGTGAACTGTCGTGGGGGATGGGGAGGGAAATGGGCCTTTCTGCAGAAATATAAGTGCAGTCATGGAAACGGCTATAGCTCCTTGATTGTAATTATTCAGCCTCACTAGGGGTCTGCAACTAGCTATTAAAGTGCTACTAATATCCAGAATCTATAACGAACTCAAACAAATTTACAAGAAAAAAAAAACAACCCCATCAAAAAGTGGGCAAAGGACATGAACAGACACTTCTCAGAAGAAGACATTTATGCAGCCAAAAAACACATGAAAAAATGCTCATCATCACTGGCCATCGGAGAAATGCAAATCAAAACCACAATGAGATACCATCTCACACCAGTTAGAATGGCCATCATTAAAAAGTCAGGAAACAACAGGTGCTGGAGAGGATATGGCAAAATAGGAACACCTTTACACTGTTCTTGGGACTGTAAACTAGTTCAACCATTGTGGAAGTCAGTGTGGCGATTCCTCAGGGATCTAGAACTAGAAATACCATTTGACCCAACCATCCCATTACTGGGTTTATACCCAAAGGACTATAAATCATGCTGCTATAAAGACACATGCACACGTATGTTTATTGTGGCACTATTCACAACAGCAAAGACTTGGAACCAACCCAAATGTCCAACAACGATAGACTGGATTAAGAAAATGTGGCACATATACACCATGGAATACTATGCAGCCATAAAAAATGATGAGTTCATGTCCTTTGTAGGGACATGGATGAAACTGGAAATCATCATTCTCAGTAAACTATCGCAAGGTCAAAAAACCAAACACCGCATGTTCTCACTCATAGGTGGGAATTGAACAATGAGAACTCATGGACACAGGAAGGGGAACATCACACTCCGGGGACTGTTGTGGGGTGGGGGGAGGGGGGAGGGACAGCATTAGGAGATATACCTAATGCTAAATGATGAGTTAATGGGTGCAGGAAATCAACATGGCACATGGATACATATGTAACAAACCTGCACATTGTGCACATGTACCCTAGAACCTAAAGTATAATAATAAAAATAATAAATAAATAAGGTGCTAGTGGTCCCTTTCTAAGAACACTGTCTTTGCAACTGTACCCCGTTTGAATAACGTAAATATCATGGTTACTCACTTGGCAGAGTGGACATCCCTAAGAAATTCAATTAGACATTTTGAGGTTGGTGAGAGAGGGAGAGTTGACAGAGTTGGAGGAAGAAGAAGTGGTGACACCATGACTGAGAACTCTGTCTGATGACCCAGGGTCATAAAATTTATCATTATAAATGACAAATAAAAATAAATGATAATTAATAAATAAAAAATGACACAATAAATAAATAAATAATAAAACTACCACCTCTGCAGGGCAGGCTGAAAATGCTGAGAAAGTAAAACTCTGGGAGAATCCTTCAGCCAATGACTGATGGGAGTTGGTGGATACTCAACTCCCTTGTGTCTTAAGCCAGATGACTCTGAAACATGTGCTCTATACTGTCTCCCAGAGATGCCCAGTTGAACTGGGCTCCAGTTACCCACAGTGGTAATTTGCTTAACAGCACACCCTCTGTTGACTGCTTTCCCTTACCTGTATCATTTTTCCTTTCTTTTCCCAGTGTTTTGTGAGAGCATCTTCCAAATAAATTACTTGTACTCACATCCTTGTCTTGTGACCAGTTCCTGGGAGAATCTAAACTTAGTCTGCGTTGCACAACTTATGGCGTAGGCTTAGCTGCTTTCTCTGAGACCTTCAGGCAGCTACCACCACTGTGGCTGCCTCCTTTGGAATTGTCACCACTACCACGCTGCTGAAGTGTCTAGCCTGAGACCCAGTGCTCTGAAAAAGACTTTGCTTGTCACTGCTCAAGCCCACTGTGCAGCCCCTTCCCCTCCCTTGAGCCAGGTGTCAGGATGGCCCTCCTATCCTGTCCCTCTGTTATCTAGGCAGTGGCCTCATCACTTTATTCATAAAGTTAGACTTCCTCACTCTGTATCTGCATATTCTCATTGCTTCCTCTTTTCCAGAGTCTCTGTTTTGGTCAATAGTTAGGCCTTCCACATTTGGATCCTGGGCCACATGTGGAAATAGAGTTCCAGAAGAATTCTCCCATGAAGGCATTGGAATGCTTCAATACATAGTTTTGTGCCAAATCTACAATAATCTTCCCAAAAGAAAGACTCTTCAGTGTTCTGGATTTTTCGGGATTTATCTTACTTTCTTCTTGTGCAACATCTTAACACAAACTAGAATAAAGATGACATATCATCATCTGCATTCATGAATAAAAAGAATGGTCTAATTGTACTAATTAGCCAAACTGCAACCCACAAGAATGCACCAAGCCTTACTTTATCAACATCCACCTCTGCTTACAGAATGTATCATGATGGCTTTTTAGCAGCAGCACAGTGGCTTACTGCAGCACCACTACTTCTGTCAAAACATGCTAAAGCAGCACAGAAACACTGATGAAGATAGGGAACATTGGGTAAGAAAGACCAGGACTGCAAATATCTTGCCATCCCAGCCTTGGAAGGGACCTCAAGGCCATGTAGTTCAGCCTGCATCCCCTCAGAGTGAAGCATTTTGTGTCCCCCAAAAGGCAGGAGAAACTTTGTCTGTGGTAGTGTGGGTTGCAACCCTTCGAGGATGCTTCTGAGAATCATGTTAAAATAGCTACTGAGCAAAAGGCTGGGATTCTCAAAGTCACTTAGAGCACATGTAATAGGAGGCAGAGATGAGGTCATCTCCCTAAAGGTCAGCTGCATCCCCAGATGTGTTCTTACCTCAGCCCTCACTTGGAGAGAGCCAAAAAATGGCTCATCCAGGGGAAAGTGTGGGACTTATGCCCACACGTCCATAGCAGACCCAGCACCTGGCCGGGCCCAGCAGCCAGAAGTGACCCCGCCCCTTGTTCTCTGCCAACCATTGTTCCTTGTTCTTGGCCAGTACCCGGGTTTTGCAGCCTCAGACATCTAACCACCTTTTCCCAAAGGACCTCACCCACTTTACCTCAACCCCACCCCATCCCATCCCTTGGCCAGACCTGTAATTACTGGACCTGAAAAGCAGCCTCCAAGATACCACATGGGGGCAGGGCAGCCCCCAGCAAGCAGCCAACTAAGATTTTTCTTTCTGCAGCATCCCTTCACTGCTCTTTCTCCCTCATCCTCTCATTACCTCCTCTCAGGGGGTTGTGCCAGCCAGGGCTACCCCTCACACTTTTGGGGCCAGAACAAAAGTAAAATAATATCCCCTCTCCTGTCCCCTGCCCAATCTATGGCTTGATTCTTTCTCTTCCTACTCCCTGGCTCTGTCCACATGGGACAGCCCACACAGGTGTACACACACTCCATCTCACAGTTCCAGCCACCCCACGGCTATGCAATGGCCCCTTGCTGCCCCTTGGGCCTGTATAGGTTCACACCATCTGCTTCTTATGGGGACAGAACAAGGAAAGATTCCCCTGCAGGTTCTGAATACCAGCTCAGGACAATTTGGGTAGGGAATTCTGTTTCCAGGTGTCCAAAGTCTGGCCAAGAAGGAGAGACGTTGGCTCCACGAAGGGCCATCCACTTGGCCCTGAAGGATGTTTGCCAGAGAAAGGTCAGAGTTGGGCTCTCTAAAAGGCAGGACCCAGGGCAGAGGATCTATGCTGGTAAAGGGTTGGTACTGGCACCAACTTACTAAAGAGTTTCTGGGCTTCCAGTGTCTTCCTCCTTCCCACTGAAGATATCTATGTTGGATCAAATCAAATCTGCTTATGACACCCATCATGCTCTAAAATAAACACAGCTTCTCTGCCAAGCCATCTACAACCCGAACCAGACATAGCTTTCAAAATCCTTTCCTTCCCATACCTGACCATTCTGTGACCAGTAGACAGAATCTTAAAAGAGAAGACCCTGGGAGCAAAGAGACATAAACAGAGTAGCTGCTGTGCCTTCTGAGAATGAGGGGTCACCTGCTATTCCCTCAGGGTACTCAGCTCAGCTTTCCTGGTTTTGTTCCATTTTGTGAGAAGAAGTAATTATATACCATATTTAAAATAAGTGCTATTAACATCTATAAGCACAACAGAGGTTACGAGTTTGCAATTTTAAATGTGGGTAGGCTTAATGAGAAAACGACATTTGAACAAAGACTTGAAGGAGATCTGGAGGAACCTTCTAGACAGGGGAAACAGCCAGTGCAAAGGCCCTGTGGTAGGTGCTCTTCCGGCTACAGGAAAAGGGGGGATGTCAGTGTACCTGGAACTGAGCAAGCAATGGGAAGAGCATGGGGAAGAGATGGCAACCAGATTGCATGGGGCAGCACCTCTTAAATTAGAGAACTTTCACTCATTAGTGAGTGAGATAGAAGAGGGGGCTTTGGAAAGTCTTGAAACCAGAAGTTGTCATAGAATGACGGTGGCTATCATTGGTGAGAATAGCTAAGACTAGAAGCAGAAAGACCAGTTATAAGGCTATTGCAACAGTCCAGGCAAGAGATGATGGTGGCACAGGCCAGCGAGGTACCAGTGCAGGTGGAAGGAAATTATACAAATCTGGATATATATTGAAGAAAGGTTCAATGGGATTTCCTGGCTTTCTTCATTTTCAGAATAATGTAGCTACTCTGGCATTAGTCCAAGTCACTAGTACTCATTGAAGAACAAAGAATAACTGGTGGAAACAGCTTCCTCCAGTGAATGTTATTGATAAGGGATCAATGTGAGGCATGGGTCTTAATCTCTTGCTCCACCTCCAATCCTGGCGATCTTTCCCTCTCATGAATCATGCTCAGTATTTGTCCAGTTCCTCTCCATACGTCTCATTCATAAATGATGTTGGTCACCACCTTCTCATTCAGCTACTGTCAATACTTCTGAAACCAATTGGAATGTAAGTAAATACATGCATTCCTAGGTAGGTAGGTAGGTAGATAGATAGGTAGATGCATAGATTCCCAAGCAACCAAAAATATAGATACAGTGGTCTCTGCATTCGATTATGTGCTTGCTTGTTTGAAAGTGTAATATCAATCAATGCATCAGGAATTGAGCCAAAGGTTTAGTGTTGGTGGCGTTACTTAGTGACAGCAAGCAAGTCACTCAAATCTCTCGGGCTTCTATTTTTCCCTTGAAAAATGAAGCGAGTGGGAACGATGCCCCTTAAGTACCAGTTAAGTTCACGCATCACGTTTTCTGCTTCCACCATGCCCCTGCACCTTTATTTTCTTTCATCTTTCCAGTGATTCCCCCCCTAACTAGGAGCTCAGCTTATAAATGGTGTCTTTTGTCTCTTTCAGTTACTTTCTTCCTCCCTGGTTTAATGAGCTTTCTGCATGGTGTGCCTTTTTCTCCCAGTAGATGGCAGTATTCAGTTTTGTTTCCTGATGCTACTTTGCCCTGTTGGAAGGCTTGGGCCAGCTGCCCTTTCTGCAAAGCCTATGTCCTTTTAGCACTAGAGGTGATCACAGAAGAGGAAATTAAGGGAGGAACTGATGAGTGATGAAAGGCTCCTATGAAAACCGTGGGGATGCCAAGTAGCCTTCTCTTGTTTTCAAGCAGGTTTATTTTATTTAACTTTTGGGTTAGTGATAAAAACAACGGTCTTCCACATGTCAGAGTGTTGTTCCCAACTCATCTGATCTTTCCACTCTGTGATGCAGTTAGTACAGATTTCATTGACCTCGGGTCTTGATCCCAGGAGTTATAATGGGAGGGCTGCTGTTGTTGAGGATAGTCAGGGTTAGAAGCAGGAAGACCAGTTAGGAGGCTGTGGCAGTGGTCCAGGCAAGAGACGGTGGGGCCACCAGCCAGGAGCACTGCAGGTGGGGACGTGGTGTGGAGACGGATTGTAGTGGAACAAGCTCTGAGCTTGCTACCTGGAGAACCAGAGTCTCCTCTGGCACTGTTATTTCACTAACCTTGGCAACACTCTCAATTTCTCTGGGCCTCTGAAGACACCCCTGTTCTAGGATTCTGTGGAATCGTGAAGGAAATCGATCCACATATAGCTTGCAAGTCACCTGACAAGGGACACATCCCTCACCGGTTAATGGTGCATTGAGAGCCAGAAGCCATATCTTTAGTAGGGGCTTCACCTTACCACTAACTGAAGATGGTGTGAAAACATCCATTTCCACAGTCCAGTTTCTTGTCTTTCCAGAGGAAATCTCATCGAGGAAAACAGTATGTGTAACAAATCAAAGCAAGCTGCTCTGGTTGAAAAGGGATAGAATCCTGTGCCTCCTGGCCCCCACCTTCCCGCTGACTGCAAGTAGCGGGTAAAAACCTCCAACAGAGAGGAGCAAAACCCCTGCCAATGTGACTTCAAATCTTCAAGTGCTGTGCCTTGACCTATGTTAATCAAGGAATTCTGGGATCACTAATATCAGTTTTTTCTTTAACTCTTCGGGAAAATTTTGCAGGGAGGAGAATAAGATGAGTATGGAGGAATTTTTGTGTCTGGGAGTGGAATATATTGGGGTGGATGGTGTCACACAATAACTTTAAACATTTTATGGTTCTTAATTGCCTGTAAGATCAAATTTAGACTTGTTAGCATAGATAAAGGAGTTTCATAATCTGCCCCCATTCCCCCCTCCAATCCTGGAGGGGATACTATCCTTCTGGTATATCTTTGAAGATGCCGTGCACCTTGACACTCCTCCTCATTCCAGAAAAAACAACCCCAAAACCGTCCTTAAGCAATAGCCCTGTCAAGCATTCATAGCGTTTTGTATATACAATTCTGTTACAGTCTGTATCACAGTGTTTGTTTTCCTACCAGCTTCCCTGTTTGTTACTTGCTTGAGAATAGGGACCATGTGTTATACATTCTAAACATCAAGCATGATCCAAGAGAAGGTCTTACTGTGCTAAATCAATGAATAACAGGAGGTTTGGGGGTCATGTTGTACTGTTAGGATGTGGGAAAATATCATAAACAAGCTAAGGGATGACTTAGAAATGTATTACAGAGAGTTTAGTCAAATACAGCCACTATGGCCTTACAAAGAAATGTGTGTGTGTGTTCGTGTGTGTGTGTGTGTGTGTATATATATATATATATATGCAATTAATCAAATTATTTAATGTCTGCCTGCTTAGTAACAAAGAGATTACATAGTTTGTTGTTATTATTGCTTGTAAATGACCTTTCAGAGTTTCTTTACAATCCACTGGGCAAATAGGACTTCAGTAGGAAGGAAATTAGTACCCATGAATTCAGCACGCACAATAATTCAACCAATATTGTTTGATGTTAGCATCCTTTTGAAAAGAAAAGGTAAAACTCAAATTAATTGTGAAAACAGAGTTGTATTAGAAACTCTTATCTATTTTTAAAAATGATCTGCTTTATTGCACACAAATAGCATGTTTATATGCAAATAATAATAAATAAGCCTTATTTACATGTATGCATTTGATTACTCATTTGTCCATTTTAAAATAATGCAATATTTTATATTGAAACTTTTTATTTCTCCAATTGTGGTAAATAAGTTCCTCTTACAGGTTACTCTTATGATCAAGGATGATATAGAGGAAATGAGTTATTGGCTAATGCTAGCCAGGCATTAAAGACCATTACAAGTGTTGTATTTTCTCTATTTTTTTTTCTGGAGATCCATGTTCATTAATGTATTTTTTTATTCCTCAGAAATATTTTTCATTTAGCTTTTTAAAGCAACTGTGTCAAACTTCAAAATATCCCCTGTATTAAAAAAAATGATATCAATTTAATCCTAAGTATAGTTTTTTTAGGGAAGTAATTTAAAAACTTTTCTACAGTCTTAAAATGTGGTGATATTCTATTATGAAATGGAAGGACAATGGGGATTCAGGGCACAGATTGTAAGATCTTGATTGGGTTCAAATCCCAGCCCTGCTACTTAGAAGCTGTGTGACTCAGAGCAAAGTCACTTTGCCATTCTCTGTCTCATTTTCTTCATCTGCCAAATAGTGGAAATCAATATACCAGTCTCTCAGAGCTGTTGTGATCATTAAATGAGTTGAGATGTGTAAAGTGCTTAGCCAGAAAAGGTGAGGATACATTCTCTCCAAAGCCTCACAAAAGAACCAGTCCTGCTGACACCTTGACTTTGGCCCAGTGAAACTGATTTTGGGATTCTGTTCTGCAGAACTGTAAGAGAATAAGTTTGTGTGGTTTTAAGGAACTAAATTTGTGATAATTTGTTACAGCAGCCATAGTAATCTAATATAGAATTTGGTAACAGATTTCCACTATTATCATAAAAATCAATAGAAAAATAAAACTCTACTTACAGAAATTTAATTTGAAATGCATTATTAATAAATCCTATTTGTTTCTAGCAGGTAAAAATTAACTTTTTAAAAATGTGGTAATGTGAATTTTGAAATTGACTTTCTTTTCATTGAAGACATAGGTCTAGGAGTTCCATGTGTTCTGATTGCAATAGAATATGCCATATGGAAGATGATTAAGTCTTCTTAGTTTAATTAAAAATAAGGGAAAGTCTTTAAATCCGCTTATCACTACAGGATTTCATCTGATGCCTCTGGAAAACTAAATGGTCCTTTACTTTTGTGTGTTAAGCAGCCCATTTTCTGGTCACTTTTATTTTCTACTGAGAAGAATTTATCACCTTAGAAAATGAAGCAGAAAGGAAGGATGGAAAGAAGGAATGAAGTAGATAGAAAGAGCCGTAAGAAGGAAGGAAGGGAAGGAGGGAAGGAAGGAAGGAGAAAGGGAAAGGGGAAAGGAAAGGAAAGGAAGGAAGGAAGGAAGGAGAAAGGGAAAGGGGAAAGGAAAGGAAGAAGGAAGGAAGGAAGGAAGGAAGGGACAAGACCCATTTATGAGTAAGAACAAACATTACAGCCAATACCAACGATTTACAACTCTACCCCAAAATACATGCAGATTTATAATCTTCTTCCACTAAATCTACAGATGTTTGAAACACTACAAAGGATATAAACATTAACAAACCCCAACATCCTCAAAGCATATGTACACACATGCACATCCTCCAAGTACACACATGCCCATAACCACTGCTACCATTAAATAATGTTTCAAAAACTACCCCAGGGGGAATGTGGAATTTATAATCTCTCCCCTTTAAGTAATTCCCCTTCTTCATATTTTCTATTACCTACACATAAATTTGGTTCATGATCTGTGTGTAAAGTAGAATTGATTTTTTTATAAGACATATAAAAAAACCTTTCTGGCCGCAAGTACATAAAAAGTCTCAAACACATATAAAGGTACTTCAAACTACCAGCAAATAGTTTTTGGTAATGATTTTAATAATATTGTTCAGCTGGCAATACTTATAACTAGGTCATTCACGTTTTAATATTCTCACCTTTGTTGCCTGTATAAATCACCCTCAGAGTATTTGACTGAAGTTGGTACCAACAATCTGGTTGGTAGTTGACATGTCTGCTTGGGATAAGGTTCTTGAGATATTTTTCTCAGCTCATAAGCCCCATCAGTTATCTTTGCAAAGTAAAGCATTATTTACAAGGATCAGAAAGTACTATGTATAAATCAACACAGAGGTTAAAAACATAACTTTAGATTCATATCCCAGTTCTAGGCAAGTTGAAGGGTTTTCTTTTTTTCTTTTTTTTGAGACAGGGTCTCATTGTTGCCTGGGCTGGAGTGTACTAGTATGATCTTGGCTCATTGCAGCCTCCACCTCCTGGGCTCAGGTGATCCTCCCATCTAAGCTTCCCAAGTAGCTGGGATTACAGGCATAGGCCACTATGCTTGGCTAAGAACTCTTTTTGAGCCCAATTTTACTAGTTATAAAATTGAAGGGAAATGGCTCTTTATAAAAAAACTAATGAAGATTCAATGAGCTCATGTACCTATGATCAGTTTTCAATAAAGGGCATAATGTCCATTGCGGAGTAAACCAACCCCAGCAGCAGTGACACTCAACGCATGAAACAGAATGGTCCGGACAGTGGTGCATTCCTTCTTTGTGGAAAAAAATAGGTGATTAAGATGGGGGAAAGTGTTGCTATCTATAGATAAAGTAAGTTTCCACATAGATATAGGTGCAAAATGGAATAAAACTATTTCTCATGAATGAACTGCAAGCTAATTATTATACAATATTCATTGACTCTTTGATATGCATATTCATCATCTCAGAATGCATCAGTGAAAGTTTTCATGGTAGCTAAAAGTAGCCACAATAGAGAGGCTGACTATATTGCACAGAAGTTGTCCCTTTGTTTAAGCCCCCAACTCATACCTCTGTGCTGACCAAGCTGGTCTTGTGTTTCAAGAACATTTTATGCTCAATTCTGAGTGTGTATTCACTTCGACTGCTCTCTGTTTTAGCAGGTCCTTGTTCTCCCTCCACTTACCAAACTCTTTCCTATTCCTCATGAGTCCACCTCCTACCCCCAGCTCTTACAGGGAACCTCCCATTATTGCCTTGCCTGTGGATGGTCCCTTTCTCTGAACTGCTGCCCAGTCTGGCATTTGATCAGATTTTGAATGATGTCGATATGAGCCTTTCATAGACCCACTGAACTGGAAGAGGCATTAGAAAGCATCTAGTCCAACCCTCTAATTTTATAGATAAAGAAACTGTACTCCAGAGAGTGCAGGCATCCTGCCAAAGATCACTCAGAGAGTGAGTAGGATCCTGGCTTCTTGACTTCTCATCTACAACTCTCCCCACTTCACCACTCAGATATTGTGTTGGTGCCAAAGTCTCATGCTTTTTGCCTCTCTCTCTCTTCTTGATTGTAAAATCCTGTTTCTAATATTTTGATCCTGTCCCTTTCATTAGAGAGTACAGTTAAAAAAAAAAAAGAAACCATTTCTTGATAATTTCCACATAAATGTGTGTCACACTCACCTTAATATAGGAGTTAATTCCTGGTCTTCCTCAATTTGCTGGTAGTTAAGGAAAATGTAGAGAATAGGGTGTCAAACTCCACTGTTTCCAAAATTGTGTATTTTTCATTTTCCCTCCTCACATAATATTTTACAAATATATGCCTACTTTTACAAGCTGTATACATTGCTGATAAAGTATGCGTGAGGAATATACCTATATCTATAACTCTCATGCAATATGCATAAATGCCCTAAGGTCTCATTAAGCATTTGCATGTTTAAAATAATCCCCACCTCAATTTGAGGGGCATTCTAATAAAAACTGACCTTAACTTAAAAAAAAGTCAATGTCATAAAAGACAAAACCAAAACAAAATAAATTTTGAAAACCATGTTTCAGATTAAAGGATTATAAAAGGACATAATAAATGCAGTGATGCTGGATTGGGAACTAGAGCAGAGAAAATAAAATATCTGTAAGAGACATTTGAACAACTGCCAAAATTTGATTATGAACTGTGAATTTAGATAATAGTATGGTATTAGTGTTAAACTTCTGAGTTTTATTAATTGCACTGTAGTTTAGTAAGGGAATAAGATGATGTTCTTAGGAGATCTATGATGAAGTATTTTAAGGTAAAGGAACATCATATTTACGACTTACTCCCAGTAGTATACTATAGCATAGTATAGTATAGTTAGGTAAATAAGAGATGAGAGATATTACATATGATAATACAAGTAGGTCAAGATAAAGAATTTCTGAAAACTTAAAATTTCTGCTAATCTATATTCAGTGTGTTCTGCTCCTTTATAGTCTCAGTATGATTTCAGGAAGCTCTCAAAGCTGTGAGCTTCATCATTCAGGTCTAGCACAACAGAGGAGGCATACCTGTGCTTCACACTGATTGGCTTGAACTAGTCACAGGACTAAACTTGAACCAATCACAATGGGCAAGAAAGTGATTTAGCTGATTGGATTAGCTTAAATCATGTGCTCTAACCTTAGAGCTCTGCATGAAGGTTTCATTCCTTGGAACCCCCTGGATACTCATCCACAAAAAAGAGTCGAGGAAGAACTAGACTGGGTTTTAACTTCTGGTTAAGATGTTAATAATTAGTGTTAGGGTCTCGAAATGGAGAAATAGAAAGAGAAGTTGAAAACGAAATGAGCATGCAGTATTCAGCCTCCCAAATAACTTTATTATTCAAAACAACAAATTATTAGCTACATTTTAGTTGATTAATGTAAAACAAATGTAGAAATAAATAATTAAAAATCTTACATTTACGAAAAACATCAGGAAAGCTGTATCCAGACTTCGAAAGCCACTGAAATTATGTAATTATATATATGATTATAAATATAAATACATATAATCTTTTAATGAGTGGTGGTAGTCTCCTTCACTCAGCCCACGTATCTGTTGACCAGTGGGTCTAGTTTGAAGGCAGAGCTATGGTCTCTCAATAAATATAATTATTATTAATTTTCCCCGCAGTCCTTACCATACTGTGAGGGAAGAGGAGGGGAAGGAGAAAGGGGAGATAAGAGGAAAGTCCCCAGAGCTGGAGAATATTCATTCGGGTTTTGAGAGATTTCTTCTATCATCAGTTTTGTGTTTGCATCATAATCTCTAGGATCACTCCTGTAAATTAGACCAGGAGAGGAAAAAAGTACATGCATAGAATTTTGATTCAAATCCAAGTTTATCACTGGTAAATTATGGGATATTAAATCCAGTCTTTTTACTTTTTTCAGCTTGTGAGCATGGAAATGACCCTATTTTAATCACATGGATATTCTGATAAAAAGGAAAAGAAATCATTTTTGGGAAAGTTAGCATTTATAAAACTTTGCTTGGAGACACAATCAAAAGACCTGATAATCCAAAGTTTTGCTGTATTTGCCTTAAGAATCTTTCAAAACCTTTGTTCATATTTTCAGGAAAAGTCTGATTTTGAAATTTATTTTGCACTATTTTGCACTATCTAGACTATTCCTGAGTGTGCATCAACATATCCAGGAAGCTACTTAAACTACAGATTCCTAGATCTGAGTCTAGATTTATATTAAATCAACAAATCTGAAAGTACACCAGATGATTTGTATTTTTAAATGACTTCTAGATAATTCTGAATAGCCAGACTTGGGACCCACTGGTCTAACCCAGTGGTAGAGCTGGCACTTGGCATGGGAATCAGAAGTCCCAAATTCTACCCTTAGTTCTGCCATTTATTGCATAATATTGTCAAATTATCAAAAGTAATTTGGACCCTAGTTTCTTCATCTATAAAATAAATAACTGAGGCAAGTTTCTTTCAGTAATAATCTTTATGAGTTTATGAGCAATCTGATATGATTCGGCTCAGTGTCCCCACCCAAATCCCATAATTCTCATGTGTTGTGGGAGGAACCTGATGGGAGATAATTTGAATCATGGGGGTGGCGTTTCCCACACTGTTCTTGTGGTAGTGAATAAGTCTCACGAGATCTGATGGTTTTATCAGGAGTTTCCGCTTTTGCATCTGCCTCATTTTCTCTTGCCGCCACCATGTAAGAAGTGCCGTGATTCTGAGGCCTCCCCAGCCATGTGGAACTGTAAGTCCAATTAAACCTCTTTTTCCTCCCACTCTCAGGTATGTCTTTTTCAGCAGCATGAAAATGGACTAATACATAGTCCTTTTGCTTATTCCAAGCAAAGGTGTGGTATGAATTAGAAACATTGATAATAATATGCTCTTAATTGAGAATATGCTTACAGGGCCACAAACTCAGACATGAAATGTCTGAGTTACTCCATGAATGTGCGTCACCTGAGGCTCTGTGACCACAGCCCAGTAGTGCTCTTATCAGATGCTGCTTGGTCATGACAGTATTTCTGACCTAGTACAAAGAAAGAGCATGTAAACATTCAGGGCTCCCACCTCTGAACAGTGCACAGGGAATTTTCACGGGAAACTCCCATGCCTATAAATTCGGTTAACACGTAAAAACCCCACTGTATTAATGGGAGACAGTCAGTAGAATGGAATGCTGATTGACTGGCATATGTGGGACAAAAATTCTGCTCCAAATATACGCACCTGTAGGTGCCCTTCCCCTCTCTCCCCTGCCTTATCTCACTTGACAAAAACTGTTTAGATGAGATGTATTTCCCAGGGCGTATGAATCAGTTGCAGTTAATGGCTCCAGGACAATTGGTGACTTTTATCTTCAGGAAATCCCAGTACTTAGAAAATGACCGTCAGCCCTGACTATCATGCCAAACAACTTTTCTCCCTCCATTTATACCAGGTGATTGAGCAAAAAAAAGTAAGGGGTGTGGGGGGAGGGCATAGGCTGGAGCTCTTGCCCTGGTCTGCACTATTGAGTCATCACCATAACATGCCAAATTACTCAAATAAGTCTGGTCATGTTCACATTCAGCAGCAAGAAGGATACTCTGTATGACTCGCACGAGGACATGAAATGCCAGGGGGATCCATATAATCAACATGTTGGCTTGTGCCAAGAAGGGTGGGTGGAGTCGTGTGCCACATGCAAGGGATTCCTAAATGTTTACTCTAATTTGCTGCCTAGTTATATTTGACTTCTGTGGGTTGGCACAGCAACCATTCTATATAATTCTGGCTCTTCTGATTGTTAGAGGAAGAGTCTGGGGCTCTTAAGCTAATGTTTTAAAAACAGTTGTTTGGAGTCATCATTCCTTCTCCGTTAGAGTAATTGTTGAGCATAGTGTTGTGGTTACTCCCCAGGTTCTAGAGAAAGATGGGTTTAGATTTCAGTTCTGGTTCTTACTCCGGAAATGTGCCTGACTTCTCCATGTTTCTGCTTCCTTTTTTATTTCCATAATGGGGATAATAACAGTGCCTGCTTCATGAGGATATTGGGAAGACTAAGTTAATGTGCGTTGAGTACTTAGCATGAAACCTGGCATATAGTAAGCACTCAATAAATGTGATTGGGTTAGAAGCAGGTATAATATATTATTTTGGGTTGGGTATGTGTGGATCTTTCTGGATGGTCTGGTTTTTCAAACACTCATGTAGAAATTACCTTCTCTACCCAATAGTCAACAGAAGCCAAGACTCATGAGATTCATTCTATGCTATGAACCCATGAAATCGTATGACATTAAGCGTTGCTCTGGCCCTGTTCAGAAGCTTCGCCAATGGCAAAATACCTTTAACAATATGATACTGTATCCTGAAATAAAGACCGGCAAAATACGATTTGACTTCTGTGTTCTGTCAAACCATGCTCAGTGCTTTCTCTCTCCTAGACTGGTGTCTCTCAAACTTGAATGTGCATATGAATCACCTGGGGGTCTTTTTAAGATACAGATTATGATGCAGCAAGTCTAGGTGGAGCTTGAGACGCTGTATTTCTAACAAGCTACTCAGGGATGCAAACTCTGTTCTTCCCTGGACTACACTTTGAATAGTGAGGTTTTGGCTGTTTGGCTGAATCTGATGCAGGGCCCTGATCCCATTACCATGGGGGAGGCAAGAGTCACTGGCAGAGCGACACTAAACCAGTGCCCATTTTATAGGTAATTTTACGTGTGTGTGGTAGGAACAGAGGGAGGAGATGGAAAATTTAAGGGACTGGTTTCAACCCCAGCTGCATATTAGAATCACTTGGTGAGCTTTAAAAAAAGTACTCTAGAATCCACATGAACCTATTTGAATGAAAAAACAAAACAAAACAAAATGCAAGGTGGGGGGAGCTGGTTCAAGCATTTTAAGAAACACTCCATGTGATCGTAACGTGCGGCCCAAGATGAGTACCACTGTTATAAAATAGTGGTTCTGCAATGTTAAAATGCCTCAGAATCACCTAGAGGGCTTGTTAAATAAAGACTGCTGATCCCCACCCCTAGAATTTCTGATTCAGTAAGTCTGCTGAGAAGCCTGAGAATTTGTGTTTTTTTTCTCTCTTTCTTTTCTTCTTTTTTTTTTTTTTTTTTTTTTTTTTTTTTTTTTTTTTTTTTTTAAGAGATAGGGTCTCACTCTTGCCCAGGCTGGCCTTCCACTTCCGGGCTCAAGCAATCCTCTCACTTCAGCCTCCCAGAAAGCTGGGTCTACAGGCATGCACAAGCACACCCAGCCATTTCTAACAAGTCTTTAGGCAAAACTAATGCTGCTGATCTGTGGGCCACACGTTCAGAACTACTGAACTAGTATATAGAAAGTCATTTATTCATTCATTTATTCAAGTGTTTGCAGAACCCTTACAATGTGGCAGGAAGGATTTCAGATGCCGGGAATATAACAGTGAATAAGGCATGGTTCTTACCAGCTTAGAAATCGGGTGCACCAACTAATAAGCAGGTAGCACTGGACACATTCAGAAATACACAGGAGAGGCACCAATCTCAGGAAGTGATGTCCAAGGGGATACCTTAATGGTAAGTCAGAATTCATCGCAGTGTAAGCTATTGTTGGGGGAGCAGCACAGGACAAGAGCGACTATGTCAGGCAGAAGACCACATACACATGGAGTGCAATCCCAAGTGCATCTGAGCTCAGCTGTGAAGACTTGGATGCTGGGAAGGGAAGGAAGAAGAGTGGGACTTTTAGACAGGCACAGCTGGAAAGATCAGCAGGAGCCAGATCATGAAGCACATGTACCATTCAAACTTTATCCCAGGGGCAGCAGAGCACCAACGAAAGGTTTTAAGTAGGAAAGAAAATACTATTCTGGCCACAAGGTGAAAAATAGAATGTAATTGAGATAGGGAGACTGGTAGGTGGAAGAAAGGCAAGGCTATTGTCATTTTAAGATGTTTACTTGCAAATTGTTTTAATGGTCTTTTTCTTAGACAACCAGATGTCAATCTGGCATCTTAGTGTTTGAAGTCTGGAATGGGCACAGGAGAGTAGAGTAAGAAGAATGGAGTCTTCCCATCATGGTGGGTGAAGAAGGGTGGGGTAGAGTAGCCTCCTCAAGGGATTGATGCTTGGTCCAGAATCAGAGGTGACCATAAGAATTTAGGATTTATCTGAAACCTTATAAGCCATTTCAACAAATATTTAGCAATAAACTTTGTCCAATTCAGTAATCTCAAGAAAGTCATCTGAGCTTAAAAACAATTGGCCGAGATGGATGTGCATTGCAGCTATTTAGGAATGTGGTAATTAGAGTACTGAAGGTGTCATCTGCCCATCAGTTGGGCAGTCATGGCCCATCCTAGTGCCAGTCTCACTCTCTAGTCAGAACTAATGCGATTTCTGAGCCTCTTCCCAATATAATCAAAGAGATATGGGGCTGAAGGGGTAATGGAGGTTACCTTGTCTTCCTTCCTCATCTCATGAAGAAATAAGGGTAGTGTACACATCTCCCTAAGTGTGGAAAACTATGACGACACCGGGTCTTTCTGACGTTTGTGTGGATTCACAAACTCCCAAAGCACCGTATTATTTTTAAATTAGAAATTTCTGAACAGACAGAGGATTCAGAGCTCTCGCAGCTAAATGCTAAGGAAATATTTATTGATGTCAGGATACTTTAAATTATGGCCTTCTCTCTCCTAAAATATTTCCCAGCCGTCAAATTCGCCACCAAAGGAAATCCTTTGGCATTTCTAATGCCCTCTCTACTCCTAGAAGAATTCTGAGCTGCTTTTGGGGACAAAGATGTTCTACTTTTTTTTTTAACAATTGGAAAGATAGGTGCATGTGTTGTTTTATTGATTTATTTAGACTATACATACTTGGTTTATACGTTAGCTTATTTAGGATTTGCAGCAATGCCGTGGGGTAGGTTTTCATCATTTAAATTTTACAAAAGAGAAAATGACATTTGTAAAAGTCTGGCGTTCAAGATGGCACAGCTGGTATGTCAAAACACCAGGGCCAGGTCTGTCTGACATGAAACCTTATCAGTAAGTTTAAAGAATTTAAGGTAAGAAGATCACTCTTCTTGGAGAAAACCAAAACTAAATTCAGCAGTTATCTCAGGCTTTTCAATTGAGAGAAAAGTGAAACTTGGACTAGGCTAAGGAGCTGCAACTTGCCGCAAGTTCAGATCTGTTAAGGCAGTACTTCTCTGTGCTTTGGATCTCACTCGTGATCTTTATTTTAGTCACATGGAATGGTGCCTTAAAAGGCTACACCCAGATCGAATGTCCCCTCAAAGTGGCCTGGAATACCTCCTGAGGTTAAAAAGTCACCCGAAAGAGAACTGAGCACAGAGGAAATAATCATTATTCCTCTTTCAGCCTTGCTGAAAGTATGGAGGCTATCTTCCCTTGTCAATCTTCTCACCTTAGAGACACACATCTTTGTTTTTTCCTGGGATTCCTCATTCTCATTGGGCCCATGGGGTTTAAAGTGACTATGTGTTGTTGACAACACTGAGCAGTAGGTGTTTGAATAACCACACACTGGGCAGTTTCTTACGTATTTCTTCCCACTGCATTCAACCCAATGTCATTTGGCAAGTATATATGATGCATTGTTGGATAACGCTGGAAGCCTAAACTCAAATGGGTAAAAAGGCAACTACCTTGTCTTCTGTCCGATTCCCAGTGCTTTTTAGCTCCCTCCTACTCAAAATGTGGCTCATGGGCATGACATTGCCATCAGCTGGGAGCTTATTAGGAGCACAGAAATGCAGAGTCTCAGGATCCACCATTACTTGTATACGCTACATGTATTTTAACAAGGTCTCCCCACCCCATAATTCAGGCAGAAAGTTTGAGAAGTCTTGAAAACTGTTGTTAGGAGGCAGATCTCTCATCCTCTCTACGGTGCACAGGCTACAAGAAGGAGCCTTGGCAACAACCTCCAAAGACACAATTCCTTTCAGAGCTTGTTTCCTGTTTGATAACTCACCAAATCTCTAAAACTGGAATGTGAAGCGAGGGTTCAGCCAAGGAACTGGGTGAGAGTTAATGGATCAATCTGCTCTCCCCCGTCAGTGCTTTTACCGCTGACTTCTGGAATGTGTTTGATGAAAAGAAAGCAACTTCTTCAGACAGAAGATACTGATGTAGCCTGCTGAGGTTAGGACCTACAGGAACAATACACCAATGTTATCAGGGCTTCGTTTGCCTCCAACTTCAGTCCAAAACTGACAACGGGAGGGAAAGCATTTTTTAAAGCCCTTGCTGTCAGCTGCCATTATTATAAATAGCAATTGCTCTGCTTCTCCCTGGGGGAATGTAGGCATCATTGTTTGGTTTTTGTTTAGATTAAGAAGTTTTTTCCAATAGCTTTTTACAATTAGATCTGAAAAATGAAACTAGTAGCACAGTGATGCTGCTTCCATTTATCATTCTAGAAGCTTGGATATGTTGAAAGTCAAAACCAGAGAAGGAGGTTCCTGCTTCTTTCCTATCATCAGGTTTGAGTGCCCTTTCTCAATGAACAATTAACAAAGAAGTCAGCTCTATTTAATGTTCTGTGTTCACTCCAGAATTTCAGGAAAGTAAGAAGCAAGGAGAGTCAAAAGAATCCTAGGTCACCGATGTCTTCATCAACCCAATCATCGGTGACCTCTAACATTAGCTGATTTTCTCAATAAACATTGTTTATCTTTCTCACATGGTTAAATGAGATTATGAATACAAACCAAATCCTCTGAGTCTAGATTTTGAAATGTGACTGTAAGGGCCAAGACTGACTGATGGTTTGTAGGTATATGAGGGTAAAATTAGATCTGCTGGCTCCATCTGAAAGAGGCAACTTTGAGAGAAAATTATAGTGGCAGGTACAGGACAAGGCTTTCAGCTTAATAATGCCATCTTTCCATTATAAAGATGTACTCAGGACCCATTCACGCGTACTGTCCACCTTTTGAGTTGTATGTCTGGGAGCAGTCAATTTTTGGGAATTGGATCGATTGACCTGCTTTCTACCAGATTCCTCTCCTTCGATAGGGTTGGCAAGCATTACAAGGTGGCTGAAGTCAGTTAGTTAGCAAACCCACCTGGGGTTGACAAAGATACTTTTTACTTCGTTAGCGCTAGGAAACGGAGCCAACCAACAGCCAAGGTCATGGAGTTTGTACACCTGGCTTGGAAAAACGAGCCAATCAGAATTAATCAAAACTGAAGTGCAAATGACTGTCCTGAAGAAATGGAACATCTAGTGAAATTGGCATGTTGGGGCCTAAAGAAGAACCACCTGAAAGACTTTAGCTCACCAAGGGACCCTGTTGGCTCTCAGAAGGAATTTCAGACTTTCCCACTAGCTAAGCCCGTTAATATCAAGAGCTTTATTAGGTTAACTGGACTCTGGCAGCATTTTCAAGGCTCAGATTCCACTTGTCAATAACAGTTTCTGCTGTGAAAATAGTTTATTTTGTGTTTCTTCAACTCCATAGATAAAGTTGATCCTCAGAAGGGTGGGGTGCTTGTGTAGGAGTAGACACACAACCCCCTGGGGGACTCTTCCATCCTGGGACTCTTCCTGGCCATGCTTGGGAACACAGACATGCCTTTATACAAAGAAAGGGTTCCACTAGAAGCACACCTGATTATACTCAACCTGGATCCAAAGAGCCCTGTGCCATGTCAAAGGAAAATGTTCTATCATAAATCTCCAGAAACAGAAAAGGTCAAAACCACTCTTGGTAATTAGTCTGCTGAAATACAGTGGCCCTGCTTTTTGTTTAACCTTTTAAGAAAAGGGCTGCACTCTCATGAGTCTCAACAAGCAGGCTTTAATTAGGCACATCCTCAACACTCTTACCCTCTGCTTAGCCCCTTCCCCCACCTGCAGTCCTAACAGAACATGCATTTGGTTTGTTGCTTGAATCCCCTAACTTTGGATGGATTCGTGTTTTCTTCTCAGTGCACTTTTTGCAGTCCTGACTATTTTAAGTCCATGGAACCGTATCACTTTGCAGAATAAAAATAAACTATATATAGACTGACCTCCAAAAAAAGGTGTCATGTTAAACAACTGGAAAAAATCAGCAGGCATGCCATGCACTAGCAGTGTTTTTTTTTTTTTTATTCTGGCCAAGTTAGCAAAAAGCGTGCAAATGTTCTTGTTAATGTTACTAGGTAAAATGCTTTACTGCAATAGCCACTAGCTATGTGGGCACTTGAGGTCTAGTTTGAACTGAGGTAAGATATATGCACAAAATATTCATTGGAGTTTGAAGACTTACTATAAAGGAAAGGATATGGCAAGATCCATTAGTAATTTGGATATATTGGGTTAAATAAAAGGTATTAGTAAATTTGATTTTCCCTGTGCTTTTTGCTTTTTATACAGTGGCTATAAGAGATTTCAAAATTACAAATGTGGCTTGTATTGTGTATCTATTGGACAGGGCTGGTGTAGCAGATCAATTATTCCATGTATAGATAGAGAAAAAGAAATGTCATATGTTTGATTTGGTTACTGCATATCACACAATTTTGCCCTATCTTGTATTATTATATATCTTCCTTGTTTCTTGATCATCTTCCAGCCATGTTGGAAACTTTCAGAAGATAAATATAAAATCTTAAACTTATTCTGCAGCCCATATTTTACCTAGCACAGTGCTAGGCACATGATAAGTATTTAATCAATGCTTGTTAATGGAGTAAAACTTGATGGTAGGACAGTTTCAAAAGATTTCTTTGGGGGCTAGTCTGAGAGTTAGAACACAGGTTAGCCACTGAATCTGATGGAATATGTCTCGCTATCCTTGATAATTGTTCTGGCCAATAAGCTGTGAGTAAAAGTAACACATCACTTTTGAGCTGAAAATTAACTTCAGAGTGATCTTTTGTTCTCTGCCATAATGTTTAATTATCTTTTTTTTTTTTTATGAGACAGAGTCTCACTCTGTTGCCAGGCTGGAGTGCGGTGGCACAATCTCGGCTCACTGCAACCTCTGCTTCCCGGGTTCAAGTGATTCTCCTGCCTCAGCCTCCTGAGTAGCTGGGACTACAGGCCTGCGCCAAAAGACCTAGCTCATGCCTGTAATCCCAGCACTTTGGGAGGCCGAGGCGGGCAGATCACGAGGTCAAGAGATCAAGACCATCCTGGCCAACATGGTCAAACCCTGACTCTACTAAGAATACAAAAATATAGTTATCTTTTATATAGAGACTACTCCTGTTAGCTGTTGTCTCCAACTGACCTGCAATAGACATGCAGCCAAGCAAGAGACACTCCTTTGTTGTTTTCAGCCACTGAAGCTCAGAAATTCTTTGTCATGGCTACACAACCTTGCTTCTGCTAACGGATATAGCATGGCTATTTGACTACAGATTGGCTTCCCAGCTTTGTCTCTTGCTTTGTAAAGCTCATATTTTACTAACATTTAGTCTTAATAATCAAAAACAAAGAGGATCAGTATTATACTCACCTCTTGAATCACCTCTTTAATTACAATGTCTGGAGTCAGAGTGTCTGCCATTAAAACATTTAGTTTTTAGCAATAGTAACGAGTTAAGAATGCTGATCAAACTGCTTCAGGTAGCTTCCCCTTTGAGCAAAGGAGGTAACTGTAAATGAAGCAGCACATTTTAAAGGGCATTGTTGAAATCTTCCTTGAGCAGCACCAACTGGTATTTGTTGATCACTGGACTCCCTTTAGCCGCTGTTTCTGAGAACAACCTGCCTCCTGCCTTACCCCATTGAGCTGATTTTACTAGGACACAGGACCATCATGAGGTGTCCTTGGTAAAGGAGCATGGTTGAGGAATTACTGAGGAGGGGAGAAGTAGAGGAGAAAAGGGAAAATCCCAGTGAGGTGGCCCCAGGCAAAGAGCGAAGAAAACTGAAGTGAATCTAATCATTTGGCAGGGCCATCCAAGTCCTGAGCTTTAAGGCGACACCTCTCACAGAGAGAGAAAGTCCAGCGTGCAGTTCTCAGACATGGCCTTGTTATTGTTTTACTTCTAAATGAAACACTTGTTGTCTCTAAGTATTTCAATTTCTGTGCCTTATCTCAATTTGTAGAAGAGTTCCATTCAGAGCACCCATGAAACAGAAGATGAATGAATCATTTTACTGTAGACTGGAATAGGGCAGTGTGGCTAATGAGCTGTATGTTTAGTCTTAGAAGGCCCTGGGATGCCTCACACTGGAGGCATCATCTAAGTCCTACTGTCCCTGGAGACTAAGTGAGTAGTCACTGTGTTACCAGACAAAAGTGCAGACTCTTCTTTGGACTTAGAGAGCTAGTATGACTGTATATTAAGGGATAAATTTCAGACTTTGTATATCTTTTCCTGGATGAAACATTGGAAACATTGAAACACTGGAGAGTAACAGACAGAATGGGGAAATCTTTGGTTATTCTGGGACTAGAGTCTCCTTCAGGCTAAGTGTTAAGTAGGCCAAGAATTGAGTTGCTTCCTCTCCTAGTCAGTATCCTGCTTGCGTGAAGTTCGCTTCTCTAGAAACACAGTCTAAGTCAGAAATTCAGATACACATGATTTACTCTCAAGAGGAGGAGAGAAAAGCAGAAGGGGGTAGGGATAGGAGATAAGCCAGGATGTGGTCCAGCTGTGACCCAGCTTTGGCCCGACCTCATGGGGAGGACAGGAACATGCATTATACTACAGATGTGGTTCCACCTGGAAGCAAAGAAGCTGTTTTTTTATAATCCTGTCTCAGTCAATCATTAGCTGTGGGCTGCCCTAGGTAGGGGGCATCATCTCTTAGGCTAGGGGGCATCATCTCAGGCAAGGTGGCTCCCGGTGGTTCATGACAATTCTCTGGAGAAGTGGAGATAAGAGGTAGTGCGTAAGCCATTAGCAGCCAACACTCACCGCAGCCAGGGGATGAGTGCCTCTGACCTGTACAGGGATGTGGGCAGAATACCCATAACACCCACTGCCTTGCTGCAGTTATTGCTGTATCCGTGCTCATCATTTTTCAGATCCCAGTATCCCATGCTTCCTTATCCCCTGCTTTCTAATTTTACAGTTCACTAATCTAAAAATCAAGCTCCAGCTGTCTGACCTCCAAAATGAGAGGGTGGTATCACTATTCTTTCAAGCCCCTTTCAACTTCGTGAGTCTACTGTGTTGTCCTATTGTAACGAAAGTTGACCCTTTTAAAAAAATAATCAATAGAGATTATCCTTCTGTAGAGAGAATGTCAACCCCAGTGACTGATATCAAGGTGGAAGTTTCAGGGCATCTGATCAGCAGTTAGGTCTAGAAAGAGCTGGGTCTAGAAAGACTCTGGCTAGTGCTGCTCCATCACACCTTGAGAATTGTTGCCGATATTGATGTTTGAGAGGGCTTACCTGGTTAGGCACCTGTGCACCATATGATCTCTTCTCTTCTCGTGCTATGGTGAGCCTAGAATTTGAGGAAACCTGGAAGGTTGCATCCGGGAAAGATGTCTGGAACTGAAGTCAGGGGATAAAGCCAATTATACTCTACTTCCCTTAGCATGTCCTGTAGCAGCAAGAGCAAACCCTGCTTCCATCAGTCTGCATCAGCTTTCTCTGATTATCTTTGTTTCCTTTTTAATCTGCTACCTTTGTCTTTCCGTCTCCTCTGTCCACCTCCTTTCTCTTCCTCAGAAGAATGCAGTGCCACAATGATTGAAACCCACTCTGTTATCCTTTCACTGGACAGTGACTTCCAAATGGTGGGGGACTGTCTAAATTGTCTAGAACTTGCCAAATGCAGACATCCCTGGAGTAAGCCAGCTGACTGGCTTTTAGAGAGGAGACGCCAACACACTTCCTCATTAGGATAGACTGTACTGCATGAAGCGGGCTGGATTCTGGAATCAGGCAGTTGGGTTTAAATCCAGACCCTGCCATTTATTAGCTGTGTGATCTTGAAAAAGTTACTTAGCCTCTCTTCTGCCTTCAGTTTCCTGAAAGCTTCTCATAAGTCTTGAATCTTCAGATTCGGTGGGTACATGTTGTCCAAGACAAAAATGATATAACAAACACCAAGATAAATCCTAGTGAAGCTGTTAAAACACAAGTATTAAGGAAATACTTTAATGGGCTTCTAGACAGAAAAAGTGGTCACTAATTGGGAGGATATTCGATTACTCTACATAGAAAACAGTGCCAGAAGACAGCAGAACAATGTCCATGGGGTTCTGAGGAAAAGCGTGACCTGAGAATTTTACATACACACACACACACACACACGCACAGAGACACATGCGCACATGCGCGCGCAAACACACACACGCACGCACACAGAGAAACCAAGTCGTCCCTTAAGCTTGAAGTCGACATTTTAAAATATGCAATAATGGAAAAACTAGAACACCCAAGAGCTCTTCTTGAAAGAAAACCATTGACATATTTAATTCAGCCAATGAATCAAAGAATCAATATATATTTTTAAAGCCTCAGAAATGGAGCATCCATGAGAAAATGCTGGTGGTGGTGAGCATTGATGTTATTTAAATATAGAAATAAAACTAAATGACTCTTGAAATTACTGTGACAGAACAGAATGTAAGTGTCATAAAAACCAAATATAAAAAAAGAATACACATAATTTAAAAAGGATGCTAGTTTCCACATTTTTCATAAAGAAGAGTCAATAGATACTATCTAACACTTAATGTTTTTCACATTTTTTCTTTTAGAGGATAATTTAAGAATTCATTTTATGAAGAAATATTCTTTTTCTGAAGTTGAATAGTTCCTTAGCTTTCTTTTTGTCCCTTTTATATTCAAGAAAATCTATTTAAACCTTTTATTTCAAAATGCAGTCATAGCATGTTCTCATTTTTCTATGCATTTATTGAACTGACTTATCAATCTGTCCTCCATCCTTCCTTCCTGCCATCCATTCATCCACTTATCCATTCATCCTTCTGCCTGTATGTAAATATAGAAAATTGTCTGTGATGAAGATCTTCAAATGTGGGTAACCATTGTTCCTGGGTGAAAATGTTTTTAGGTAACTTTAAATTGTATATGTCCCTTTAAATGTCTTGAATGATTTACTATGAATGTGCATCATTCTATTATAATAAAAACTGTAGGCCGGGCGCGGTGGCTCACGCTTGTAATCCCAGCACTTTGGGAGGCCGAGGCGGGCGGATCAAGAGGTCAGGAGATCGAGACCACGGTGAAACCCCGTCTCTACTAAAAAAATACAAAAAAATTAGCCGGGCGTGGTGGCGGGCGCCTGTAGTCCCAGCTACTCGGAGAGGCTGAGGCAGGAGAATGGCGTGAACCCGGGAGGCGGAGCTTGCAGTGAGCCGAGATTGCGCCACTGCACTCCAACCGCGCCACCACCTCACGACTCCATCTCAAAAAAAAAAAAAAAAACTGTAAAACATCACTTTCAAAAGTGAATAATGAAGAACTATATGGGCTAACACTGTTAACTGAAAATAAGCATAGTAAAACCTCTTCTTTGTAAAAGAGCAGATATAAATATATGTAGATACCTAGACATTTTCTGGGAGATTCACAAGTAACAGATTACTGTGGTTATTTAAGAATAGGAGACACTGACACTGTATTAACAGGGAGACTTCCTTCTTTCTTTTTATTTTCCAAATTGTATATAACTTAATCATATTGTAATAATGATAGGAAATAAATACTAAAAGAAAAAGAGAAACTGCTAAAGACTGTCTTTGGATGGGTACAAGAAGACCACTACAAACCTTTTGGTTTGTTTCCTTGTGTGGTCCCCAAGCCTTCACCTTCTTCAGGGCCAGTAGATTCTGCCAACCCCTACTCCAGAGGATGAGAAGAAGCCTGTGGCCAAGCAGCAGCACTGTTTCCGGAGCTCTCCTTTCTTTTTTCTTTTTTTGCCTTACATGATCTCTTTAGCCTTGAAATCAATTTCTTGTTTATATTAATCCTTCATGCAGGATATGATTTTACCTTTCATTTCTTAAAACATTTCAGGCCAGTAGCGTGTACGAAAGACATAAGACTAAAGTAAGCCTAGAAGCAGAGACATAACTGGCAAATGCAATGATAGATAACAATGGATGTTTTGATACTAGGGAGGAGTGGGGACTGCGATGTCTAGGGGGCAGTCACACTCTGCTGTGACATTTGCTGCTATGTCAGAACTTGGCATAGTGTGGCATGAGCCTCTGGAGAAGTTAGAAATTTAGATTTATAAGCGGGTTTCCTCTGTTTTAAAATCCTATGAAATTAATTCAAATGGAAAAACAAACAAGGCATTGAGAAGACCACTCAAAACATCCAGCCAGGCTGGATTTGGACTGCAGTCTGCTATTTTTTTACTTCTACTGTAGCTTACACGGGTTGTGCATTTGAGCTTCAGCAGGAGTTGTTGCATGGCATAGCTGCTCATCACAGATAGGTATGACCAGGGGCTCAGTGGGCTTTAAATTATGTGGCCCTAGAGAAGGGTGTTTCTGCCTCTTACTGCCTTCTAGTGAACTGCAAACCTTTTCTTAATAAATAGAAGGCAGAATAGAAATAGAGAGTGTCCACAGAGGAGGTGACATGCAGCTCACCTGTGGGTCAGGATCATAACATTTTTCAGGCTCTTTGGATGAGAGCAGGCCTGAATTTTGGTTGCAGGAAACAACCCCCAGCAAAGTCTACCTGTGGGAGCCCAGCAAAAGAAACTCAGTCCATTCTTCTTTCCTGGGGATTTGACATAGTCCAAGGGAAAGTGTGGCAGTCTGAGCTGAATTTGGCTTTGAAATCTGGGTGTTTTGACTCAAAACAGAAAAGAAATGATGAGTCAGGGTAACAAGAGTCGATGGAAAAAGGATGACCTTTTTGAGCTACACAAAATAAAAAGGCCCTTGACTGCTTGAGAACAGGCAAGAAAATCAGGTGCTAGGATTCTAACTCCAACCTCAAGTTTCCATAACATCAGAGTGAATCTAAACTCAAAGGCAGCAATCAGGGAGTGCATAGGGCGAGTAAAACAAATAACAAACCCATCTCCTAAAATCTTGATTTTGCAGCTTCACGGTTCCGTTCTTTCCTTGATGTGTATGCCACTATCATGAATTGACAGGAACATAGGCTGTTTAATTTCTTTCTTTTCAAAATGCCCCCCTTTGCTTTCTGTCAGGCTAGTCCTACACTACGGAATCCATTCTTCGGCCTCTCTTTTTTTTTAAATTCCTTTCAAGAGATAAGAACCCTAGCATTAAAATGTAGGTGGCATAGCTTTGAATATTAGTTGTCATTTTAACCTCTACTGGCCTACTTGTACCACCTCAGATGCGGCTTCTGCAACTACTCTAATTTATTGCATTCTTTTTTCATAAAAAATCTTGGACATAGCAAGCAAGGTGTCAGCATACAAGGCAACAATGCACTGAGCCAAGATCTTTACAATCTTATTACAAGATAAAGAGTAGAGTGCCTCCTGCTTAAAGATGTTCTGTAGCTGGCCCCAAATGCTAAGAGCAATTTGATTAATAATCCCATCTGTTTTACTCCTTGAATTTGTTTCCAGGGAAAATGTGCCTTTGATCACTAGACGCTGACGAGGGTATAACCTGGCCCGAGGTGTTTCCCTGGAGTGAACTACGCAGCACTTCTCAACTCCCAATTCCATTTAATTTATTGTTTGTTTTTGCTCAAGAAGAGCCTGTTTTTACAGCTGAACAGATTTGGAAGCTGGTTTGGGGTGTTTCATTTCCTTACATGAAGAGTTATAATGTAGGGGATGGTAACCAGCTGCTTCCACCTTCACTAAAGACAGAGCAAACAAGAATTACCCTCCACTGTAGCAAAAGAAACTTAGGTTAGTTATAAGAAGGAACTTCCTGAGAGTTAGCAAGGGAGGCTAAGAGTCTCCTCCCTTGAGGGCTCTTAGATGGGATTTTCTTATCTCTTTTTGGGATGGCTTATGTGAGACCAAGATTAATGACACTAGAATCAGCCAAATAACCTGTTTCTGTGCCTTCCAGTACTGTATTTCTGTGTATGATAACCATTACCTGGGTCTGTGCCTTGTGGATAGTTGGATGATTGGGGGTAAGATTTATTTATTTATTATTTATTTATTTATTTATTTTAGGAGAAGGCTTGTTTTCCGTTTGATTTGCAGGTAAATGTCATAGCAGTGATGGGCTGAAGCCAGCTGGAGAGTTCACTGTTAAATGTTTAGGTTTAATTTTTTTTTTTTTGGCAAGTCGGTTGTTATACAGAGCTCCTATTAAAAAGTAAATACTATAAACTTAAAATTAAATAAATTATATTAAAAACAAGGGAAAAATCGCTTCTCGGCCTTTTGGCTAAGATCAAGTGTAAAAACAAGGGAAAATACATAGAACTCACTACCTCTTCATAATTTCACTGCATTTTACTTTTATACATATGCTCTTAAGATTATTTACTTCTATTTTGTCTGTCTTACTCTGTTTTGTGCTGCTATTACAGAAAACCTGAGACTGGATCCATCCATCTTTCCTCCCTCCCTTCCTCCCTCCTTCCCTCTCTTTCTACCTCTTTCTCTCTCTCTCTTTCTTCCTTTCTTCCTTCCTTCCTCCCTTCCTCCCTCCTTCCTTCCCTCCCTCCCTCCCTCCTTCCCTTTCCCCTTTCCCCTTCCTTTCTTTCTTTTCTTTCTTTCTTTCTCTTTCTTTCTTTCTTTCTTTCTTTCTTTCTTTCTTTCTTTCTTTCTTTTTCTTTTTCTTTCTTTCTTCCTTCCTTCCTTTCTTTCTTTTCCTTCCTTCCTTCCTTCCTTCCTTCCTTCCTTCCTTCCTTCCTTCCTTCCTCTCTCTCTCTTTCTCTCTCCCTCCCTCCCTCTCTTTCTTCTTCAGAGTCTCACTCCGTTGCCCAGGCTGGATTGCAGCGGCAGGATCTTGGCTCACTGCAATCTTTGCCTCCCGGGTTCAAGTGATTCTCCTGTCTCAGCCTCCCAAGCAACTGGGATTACAGGTGTGTGCCACTATGCCTGGCTGACTTTTTTGTATTTTTAGTAGAGGTGGGGTTTCGCCATGTTGGCCAGGCTGGTCTTGAACTCCTGACCTCAGATGATGCGCTCACCTCAGCCTTCCAAAGTGCTGGGATTACAGGCATGAGCCACCGCACACCCAGCCTGAGACTGGATTGATTATAAGGAAAAGAAATTTAGTCTCACAGTCTGGATGCTGGGAAATTTAAGGTCAAGTTGCCAGCATCTAGTGCCCTGCTTCTTGCTGAATCTTCCTTCATTCATATGGTGGCAGCAGAAGAAGAAAAGAGGAACTCTGTGTCCTCACATGACAGAGAAACAGAAGAGTGAGAGCCCACTCCCACTTTAACAGCGGCATCGACCTATTTATGAGGGCAGAGCCTTCATGACCTAAAAACCTCCCATTAGGCCCCACCTCCCAGCACTGTTGCACTGGGGATCAAGTTTCCAATACATGAATTTCGGGGGACATATTTAGACCGTAGCAGCATGTGTATGGTGGAAATAATATATACCAATGTAGTGCTGCACATCTCACTCCAATTCCACATTCAGTGGCATCATGTTGGTGGTTCGAAATCTGTTGTGGGAGGAACATTTACCCTATAAAAATTGGAAGCCTCTATAAACCAGGTTTTCCCCAGAGCCAGGAGTTAAACATTTATGAGACTACCTACATGGAAGAGAGTTGTGAGAGAGAAGGAAGTAAGGGAGGAAGGGAGGGAGGGAGAGAGGGAGAGAGAGAGAGAGAAAGAAAAGAGAAAAGAGAAAGAAGAGAGGGAAGGAGGGGGGAGAGAGAGGGAAAGAAAAAAGGAAGGAAGGAGGGAAGGAGAGAGAATAAGAGAGAGAGGGAAGGGAAAAAGAAAGGAAAGGAAAAGAAAGGGAAGGAAAGGAAAAAGAAAAGAAAAATATTGCCCTGGTGGCTTTTTAAAATACCTTCTCAATATTGTTTCAAAATCTTTTGGAGGTTAAGTATTATAGTAAAGGCCGTTCTGAAAAAGAAAATGCTCAGGATTTCTTAAGTCCAGAAACTCTTTTCTCTTGAACTAAATTAGCTCAAGTAAAATCTGAATTGGTGGTAACAATTACCTATCAGTCCCTCTTTCACTTTACTACTCATCGTTAAGCCAATGCTGTCCAATAGAGATATAATATAGTCCACATATGTAATTTTAAATCTCCTAGTAGCTAAATTAAAAACAAAGTAACAACAAACAGGATACGTTAATTTTAATAATGTATCTTATTTAACCCAAATTTTCCAAAATTATTATTTCACTATATAATCAATATTAAAATGTTACTAAAGTGTATTTGTTTGTTTTTTTTTTTTTGGTAATGTGTCTTTTCTAATTTGGCACGTATTTTACATTCACCTCACATCTCAATCAGACAAGACACACTTCAAGTGCTCAATAGGCCATGTGGCTAGTGGCTGCCCTACTGGACAGTATATGTCTATATTCCCAGTGAAGAAGAGGCTGGACCACAGCCATGGTCACTGCCCATGTAGACTTGCATACTCTCAGTGTGCACAAACAAAATACATTGAGGTTATCTCATGTTGGTGCTAGATGGGCCATGGAGTTCAGTTTATCCCATCTTTAATTTGTAGATGTGGGGATGATTACATTTCCGGGAGGTGGTTGACTTGTCCTAAGTCATACATTGGTATGCTCAGTGGTTTCAACTGCATCCAGACTTGGTTTCTGAATTGGGTAGTTCTTAAGGACCTGATGCATGAATCAAACTTTCAGCTATCATATCTCCAAGGCTTCCTCATCTATTGGCTGAATAACTGGGCTAATTGTTACATTTCTTGGTGCCTCAATGTCCTCATATATAAAATGAGAAAGAGTATAGTATCTACCTAACTGAGGTGTCCATATGATGATGTTCATTTCAAATACATTACAAAATGCTTAGAATAAAGCACAGAGTAAGTGTTCAATAAATGTTTGTTTGCTTTTGCACAGCAAAGGAAACAATCAACAAAGTGAAGGGACAACACACAGAATGGGACAAAATATTTGCAAACTCTCTATCTGACAAGGGATTAACAACCAGAATAAGGAGCTCAAACAACTCTAAAGGAAAAAATCTAATCTGATTAAAAATGAGCAAAAGAGTTAATATATATTTCTCAAAAGAAGACATACAAATAGCAACCAGCATATGAAGAGATGTTTAGCATCATTGATCATCAGAGAAATGCAAATCAAAATTGTAATGAGATATTGTCTCATTTCAGTTAAAATGGCTTTTATCCAAAGGATAGGCAATAGCAAATGCTGGTGAGGATGTGGAGAAAAGGGAATTCTCATACACCGTTGGTGGTAATATAAATTAGTACAGCCACTATGGAGAAGGGTTTGGAGTTCCTCAAGAAACTTAAAATAGAACTAAAATATGGCCCAGCAATCCTATTGCCGGGTATATAACCCCCAAAAAGGAAATCAATATATCAAAGAGATATCTGCATGCCCATATTTGTTGCAGCACTATTCATGATAGTTAAGATTTCAAAGCAAACTAAGTGTCCATCAATAGAGGAATAAATAAAAGAAATGTGGTACATATACACACCGGAGTACTAATCAGCCATGAACAAAGTAAGATCCTGTCGTTTGCAACAACAGGGAAGAAACTGGAGGTCATTATGTTAAGTGAAATAAATCAGGCACAGACAGGCAAACTTCACATGATCTCATTTACTTGTGGGAGCTAAAAATAAAAACAATAAACTGATGGAGATAGAGACTAGAAGGATGGTTACCAGAGGCTGGGAAAGGTAGAAGGAGAGGGGGGAAAGTGATAATGGTTAATGGGTATAAAAAAATAGAAAGAATAAGACCTAGCATTCGATAACACAACAAGTTGGCTATAATCAATAATCATTTAATTGTGCATTTTATAATAACTAAAAGAGTATAACTGGATTGTTTGTAACACAAAAGATAAATGCTTGAGGAGGAGACAGATACCCCATATTTCATGATGTGATTATTATGCATTGCATGCTTGTATCAAAGTATCTCATGTATCCCATAAATATATACGTCTATAATGTACTCATAAAAATTAAAAATAAAAACATTTAAAAGTTCACTTGTATTGCTATAATATAAAGCAAACATTTAATGGTTTGAGTGAAGAGAATACTAGTGACAGGAGTAAAGGGGATACTATTGAACAGTACTCAACCTGAAAGTCCAAATCGCTTTATAATTACTTGTATAAACATTCGTATAAGAATGTAAAAGTTATGTGTCAGATTGCTATTTCTTGAGTATTTAGATAAGAGTTTTGCTTTTTGTTTAAAAGAGAAGAGTTATCTCCTGCTTCTGCTGTCACTATTCTTACTAAAGTGGTAACTTTGTTTATTTTTCTAATGAGACTTAATGCTGATTCATAATGATGCCAATTTATTTAAACTTATTTGAATTTCTAAAATCTGGAATTCTAAAAGATTTTGAAAGTAGGCTGCCACTACTCCCTCCATCCCACCTTCCAAGTACCTGTGAGACGCATGCATTAAAACTCAATTTCTACTCTACATTGACAAGAGAATTTGAAAAGAAAATTGTTCGACAAATATATATATATATATATACATATATATATACACACACACAGATTTATAACGTTCGTTCACGTTTACTGAAGGTTTCTAGGATTTGGTAACTAACTTATGCTTCTCAAGGCAATTTTCATGCTGCTTTGTAGTGTCCATGTGGACCATTCTTTATTTGATCAACGCAAGCTTTGGCATGCTTTAAAGGAGCAGTAGTTAATGCAGTTATGCTGGAATTTCTTTAGAAGTGGAGATGGCATTTTCATTACCCAGATGGGTGTTATAATTAATGAGAACAAATGCCACTGGGATAAAATTATGATGAGACTAAAATTTTAAATTCTGTTGGCATTTTAATATTAATATAATTTTTCTTCTAATGTATATTTCACACATGGCCAGGGAATTACTGAAAACATTATTTAATGTAATCAAAAATATTTAATTCCTAAAGTACATTCAGGACTGTTCATGGTGCAGTTAGAGAATACTTTTTGAAATTTCTATAATGCAATCTTTACATTACGTACCTTTAAATGTCTGGGTAATACTAGCCATGAAAAAGTAGGTTAACAATATAAAATAATGAGGCCGGGCGCGGTGGCTAATGCCTGGAATCCCAACACTTTGGGAGGCCGGGGCGGGTGGATCACCTGAGGTTGGGAGTTCAAGACCTGCCTAACCAACATGGAGAAACCCCGTCTCTACTAAAAATACAAAATTAGCCGGGCATGGTGGCGCATGCCTGTAATCCCAGCTACTCGGGAGGCTGGGGCAGGAGAATCGCTTGAACCCGGGAGGCGGGAGTTGCGGTGAGCTGAGACCACGCCAGTGCACTCTAGCCTGGGCAACAAGAGCCAGACTCCATTTCAAAAAAAAAAAAGGGGAAAAGAAAAGAGTGGTTATGTCTTCAAATGAATGTGTAGCTTTTCTGAATAGTTTCTTTCTTTCCCTCTCTTTCTTTCATTCTTTCTCTCTCTCCTTTCTTTCTTTTCTTTCTTTCTCTTATTTATTTAGAGACGGGGTTGTCCAGGCTGGAGTGCAATGGCACGATCTCAGCTCACGGCAACTGCTGCCTCACGGGTTCAAGCAATTATCCTGCCTCAGCCTCCCAAATAGCTGGGATTACAGGCATGCACCACCATGCCCAGCTAAGTTTTTTGTATTTTAGTAGAGACAAGGTTTGTTCATGTTGGTCAGGCTGGTCTTGAACTCCCGGCCTCAGGAGATCCGCCCGCCTTGGCCTCCCAAAGTTGGTGTTTTTTGTTTGTTTGTTTGTTTGTTTTAATAGAGTCTTGCTCTGTCACCCAGGCCAGAGTGCAGTGGCACGATCTCAGCTCACTGCAACCTCCACCTCCTGGACTTAAGCCATTCTCCTGCCTCAGCTTCCCCAGTAGCTGGGATTATAGGCACACACCAACAGGCCCAGCTAATTTTTGTATTTTTAGTAGAAACGGGGTTTCACCATTTTGGCCAAGCTGGTCTTGAATTCCTGACCTCGTGAGCCACCATGCCTGGACTTTCTTTTCTTTTCTTTTCTCTTTTCTTTTCTTTTCCTTTCTTTTCTGTTCTTTCTCTCTCTCTCTCTCTCTCTCCTTCTCTCCATCCCTCCCTCCCTCCTTTTCCTTCCTTCCTTCCTTCCTTCTTTCCTTCCTTTTGTTCTTTCTTTCGCTCTTCCTTTTCAGTTAAATCTTACTGGGTAACAAACCAACTTAAAACTTACTGGCCAAAAATGGCAACCATTTTATTTACTCCCATGTCTGTGAATCATCGCTGTAATTCTTCTGGTCTGAACCAGCTTTGCTTATCGCCGCAAAGTTCTCTCATGGCCTATAGTCAGTTGGCAAGTCTGCTCTCAACAGGTTGATTAAGGATGACTTCATTCAGATCACTGGTGGTTGGAAGGCTGGTTAGTCTTTATGTGCTTCTGTTGTGGCAGTTTGTGTTTCTTCCATGTGGTTTCTCAATCTTTAGCAGGCTCACTTGGGTTTCTTCATGCAATGGTCTAAGAACTCCAGAGAACATGTACTTATCCACTTCTCAAGAATCCACTTGAATCCCATTTCCTAATGTCTCATTGACCAAAACAATTTATATGACCAAACCCAGAGCCATTGTGTGAGAGGATTACCTCAGGGTATGGGTACAGGGAGGAGAATTATCACAGATGACAAATTATTATGTTTTCGCAAATGGACTATTCCATATGACATGAAGCTTCCTTGTTCGAAGTCACTGATATTTTGAGTTCTTCGCTAGTGCATCATGACCTAATCTGTTGTGACTGATGCAACACCTGAATCAATAACTAGGCTGCTAAGCCAACAAAAATGAGCTCAGTCATGTTTGTTTTATATAGCTACTGATTTTCCAGAAACAAGAACACTATTTCCTTTTCTTTTATGCACACATCTTCTTTTCATATCTCTTCATAGACGGAAACTCTCAGAAGATAGCATTTAATAACACAGGAAGTTTGTGAGAGGTGCCTGGTATGGAAGAGAGTGAGAAGTTGGGATAGAAGAAGCCAAGCTGGTGTGATGATAGCTGAGACTCTGACTGCAGAAAATGAGGGAAGTCTTGGATATTCATGTATGTCACTCATTTGGTATTGTAGAAAAACAGGCATCAGAGTGACTAAAAAATCTCTCCTCAGTTCAGCAGTCACAGAATTTTCTGGGAATCTGGACAAGCAACGTCCCACAAAGCACTAAGAAGAAATTTTAGCTACAAACCAAGTGAATAGCAAATAGCTAAGATAATGTGATAGCCAACATACTCAGATTCTTAGAAGATATTGAGTTAGGCTGAGTAGTAGTCCATCGTATGTGTATACCACAATTTCTTTATCCACTCATTGACTGAGGGACATTTGGGCTGGTTCCACATTTTTGCAATTGTGAATTGTGCTGCTATAAACATGCATGTGCAATGTAGTGCACGTTGCTTTCAAATGTGTGACATGGATCATGAGAAACCTTCAGATAAAGAAAACATTGTCTCAAATTCCTAGTCAAAGAGCAAAACTGATTTGCTACAGAAAACTGGAAAATTTTAGAAAGAATTGTTTCTTCTTAAAAAGGACTAAAAATATGACTTCTAAGATGAAGAGTTGAAAATAATGGATGGAAGACAAATGAAGAGATAACAAGCAAGGCTTGGAGAGGAGGGACAAGGGAGCTGGGTGTGTGGAGGTTGATGGACAGGCTGCAGCTATTAGCAAGATGATGAGTAAAAGTGAGCTGGTAGATCTTTCCCCCTAAAATCCTACTTGGAGTAAGAAGTGCCTCGATCTGGCACTAAGACAAACACTCGCAGAAACAGATGCATCTCAGAGTGGGTAGGAAACAGACCCGAGAGAAAGCAATCAGAATGAGGGAGGGAATTCTAGGTACACTTTCCTCTTACCCCATTACCTGAATGAGTCATTTCCTGCCATGTCACTCTACAAGGAGGCGGCATCATCAATGCAGGCCCAGGCTGGATGTCAGGCATCAGCACCGGACTTAGGCAGGGCTAAAGGGAGAGATGGCGATACCAAGCTCAATCAGATCTACAGCCCCTGAGATTTCTTTTCTCCCACCCACTGTCCCTCACACCTGGGTGACAGAGGTGTTTACCAGGAGCATGGAAATGGGATCCATGCTCTGGGAAGAGGTATACGAAGGTTACCTGGTGGTGAGGTGGCAAATAGAGAGTTGTCCTTCTCAGATTTTCAGGATTTTTTTTTTTTAGATGCAGCCACCTAATCTATTCTCTAGATTAGCAGGTCCAGCAGGCTGGGACCTGCTCTTATCTCTTCACACAGGCACACTTTATGGATACTCCCCAGGAAAACACTATGGAAGAGGAGAACATATGTATACATGTATATTGATATTTATATTTCAGTATAAGTATACACTTAAATATATGTGTACTTATACACACATATGTATATGTAAAGATACTATATATATAAAAACAGAAAAGCAAAACTCCTGGATAGATTATATTGTACAAAATTGAATTAATATATCAGAATAGAATTTTAAATATTAAATGAATATATTCAAAGTGATATGGCAAGGCTTGGTAAAATGGAACAGAACTAAGCAGTAATAAAGACAATTCAATTGTAAATATGAGTTACGAAAAACAGAAGAGTTGTGCTAAAGCAGCAGTTCCTAAAATGTAATCCCAGGAGCTGCAACATTGGCATCACCTGCAAACTTGTTAGAAATCCACACTCTTGCACCCACCCCAGATCTACTGAATCTGAAACTCCTGGACTGGAATCCAGGCATCTGTGTTTTAGGGTATATTCCCAGGGGATTCTGAGGCACTCACGTTTGAAAACCACTGCTGTAGAAAACCAAACTGATTGATTGGGTTGAACTAAAAAATGGTTAGAGATAAAGAGTGATTTGTTGAGCTGGAAGATAGTGCTGAAAAACTCTATCCAAAGGCATTAGGAATCGACAAGGAGATGAAAGTATTTCTGTCAATGTTAACAGGCATGATGGATAAAGTAGAAGGGTCAATATCCATATAGCAGGACATCAAAAAAGAGGAAGAAAATAGTGAAGAGAGGGAAAACGCCAAAGATCTGTTGACCAAGGACTTTCCAGAATTTAGAAAAGATCAGGGTATTTCACATAAACGTCTGTATTTCTGTCTTTCTCTTGATAAATTAGAAGATCTGGCAACACTGGCCCACATTGTCATATAGTAGTTTACCCAAGCTGACTAGCAGCTACTGCCTTGAAATCAGGCATTCAGAGGATGAGCATGTGGGCTGTGGTCACATACTGGCTGGGATTCTACCCAAGCTGCACCACTTACTAACTGTGTAACTTGAGGCAATCTTCTGACCCTCAATTTTCTCATCTAGGCAGAGGGGATAAAAAGATGCTTGTCTTATAGTTGTTTCAAAGATTAAATGAATTAACATATACTTAACATAGTGTTTACAATGCCAACTATTATTTTTACTTGTCACAGGCCCCACAGCTCAGTATATGATTCCTGCTCTTTTCCTATATAACTTTGGTTGGTTATGACTTTGGTTTCTTTGTTAACAGCTCTGAGCCTCAGTTTCCTCTTCACAAAAATGAGATAATAAACCACTCCAACCTCCCATATATAGAGAAGTGAAATAATGTTTGTGGACATGATTTACATAAAATGGGAACTCAGTAAATGCTTGAATTTTTTAAATTTAGTCACTCGTCTTCACATTCTGTACAATAATTAGCACAGAATGATGTGTTGCAGCCAGCCTACAGTGGTGCGAGAGAGGCAATTGCTAAAATTTAAGAAATTTTGAGGATTGATTGTTAAACGCAGCTATCCTTAAAAATTAAACCATCTAATCTTACAATTAAATACATTTTAAAAACAAAGAGTAAATTCTCAAAAATTCATCTCTTCTTAGTTTTGTACTATATTTTACCAGAATCTGTACTGTTGAGATTAGGTCTGTTGTATCTATATAATAGAAATACTATGTGATGGTGTCCTATTGAGCATCTCTTCCCAGCCTCCGGTCAAGTCACATTGTCTTGGTGGGTTGAAATTGGCCATGGTAGAAGAATTTATCAACACTTCAAACCAGAGTTTCATTTCCTCTCGAACAAGTTGAAAAATGTTTACCAGAATAGCATTGTTAATATCCATAAAAATTGTTTGGAAAATAAAGACACATAAAATTATGTTTATTACCAGAGGACCTCAAAACACTGTGAAGTACTCATAGTCACCATAAAAAAGATGACTCCATTATACTATTAATTTTCCCTGAAATTTACAGGCTAGGTATAACATTAAACATTTAATATATTTATCCTTAAAACGGCAAAGTTATCTACGTCCTAGAACTCTATGAAGTACGCTACACAAACATGTTCTTCTTCACCTATAATTGACCCACTGCAAGAGGCATTCCATTTACCATGCTTGAACAAAGATTTGTCTTTATAGTAACAGCCATGATCCTAAAGTTGGACTAAGTTCTTTATGCACATTGACACAATTCTCACAACATCCTTATAAGGAAAGCACTATTATTTCCCCTAAAGATATTAAAAAGTGATAGCACAGGTAAGTCACTCTGAAGACAGAAATATAAGGGGAATTTAAAGGTTTGCTTATTATTATGTAAAACCAACCCAAAACTTGGTTGGTTAAAAATCAACATTTGTTTCTCATACTTCTGGTCATTGGCTGGGCGTATCTCTTGTAGTTCTTCTGCTCCATATGGCATCGCCTAGAGTCACTCATGCCAATAAATTCAGCTATGGGTTTTGGTTTGACTAGCACATCCAAGATGGCTTCACTTACATTTCCACGTGGCTTCATTCAGCTGGGGTGGCCACAACAACCAGGGCTGGGTGCACTGTTCTCATTCCACATGGTTTCTCCAGGCTTATTTACATGGCTGCTGTAATGTAAAGCTGCCAGAAAGGTGAAAAGGGGTGAAACAGAAAGCTGTCAGGATTCTTAAGTACCAGACCATTCGTGTAGCACATTCAATTGGTCAAAGCACATTACAAGGCCAGCCCAGATTCAGTAGGAAAGGAAATGGCAGCTGTTCCATCCTGCCCTGGAAAGGTCATATCTCACTTCACCCACGTTTTATTTATGTAAACCCAATTATGCAGCCCCTTCTTGGTGAGAGAAGCAATGATCATATACAGAGCCCCAAAGACCTATAGGGGTCATCTGTAACTGATAAGTTTATAATTCTGGAGCTCCTTAACGTTTAAAGTTGGATTTTCTGTTACATGCAACTGAAGCATTCCTAATGATGAAGATTATGTGGAAAGATAAGACTATAGAAAAGCAAATAAAAACAGTGCTCATGTCAGATACGTGTGGTGTATACTTTATATAAGACATGGGAGGAAAGGCTGTTTGCTAAACAATCCTTTGGGTTGCTTTTGCTTTTTTGGTGAAATCACCACAGTCTAGAGTGTAGAACTCAACTTTGCAAACTAAGAAACTGAACTTGCTAATTTATTGAGGGCAATTCCATCTTTCAGCGCTAAAGATTATGTTATTCCAACTCATAAGTTGGCATAAAAATAAAATAACAATTACAGTTTATAATGAATACTATAAATATTGAGGAGACAGAAACTTTGAGGTAATCATGACCTGTACATTCTGGAATCAGAACAAGAGGAACAGGAGGAATTAAATATTTAACGACAGCTAAAATAGCCTGATTCATCTACATTACAGTGAGAATGGTTTTGTCAACAGGACCGGACCACCAAAAGTCCAGTGGCTAGCCACTTCCCGCATCCACTTTCATGTTAAGGATATTCTTGCCAGCGGGAGGGGATATACCCAAAGATGACTGATCATGTCCTTCTCTTCCCCGGAAGGTGCTGAGCAGACATAACCGATGATGGTCTCTGTTTCTCTTTTTTTCCTCTTTTCCATGACTGATCAAACCCTTCTGTAAAAACCATTCGGTTGGCATGAGATCGTTTCCGAATACTTCTCTAAACAGAAATTCACCCCGATGAAGTTTTTAATCATCTATGCAAAAATGAGAAAAATAAAGACACACATATACAAACCCCGACACACGTGTCTCACTTTGATTGTTTGTATAGGCATATCATACATCACCTTCTCCCCTTCAACAGTCATCTTTCCTGAGTGTCTTTATATATCCACCCATCAGTTGTTCCTTAGTGTCTTGTCCAGCCCCTATATCCAAATGAACTATGACACAAGTAGATTGTGATTAGAGCCCCTTAGTTGGCTGCCTCTCCTTTTGCACAGATTATAATTATTTCCTTCTTGATCTGTTCTTTTATTCTCCATTCCACAAACATACGAAGTTGTAGCTGTATATCCATGTATTAGGGAAGATGAGCTGCCAAACATTCCATCTCAGATCTCAGCAGCTTAACATAATAAAAATTTATTTCTCACTCATGTAAACTTCTGGGCAGCTCTGTTAGTTGGATCTCTTCCATGAGCTACCTCGGATACTCAGGCTTTTTCCATCTTGTAGCTCTGCCATCTTCAACACATGGCCTCTGAAACCACTACAGAAGGGGAAAATGAGGGAGAATCATAAATGGCAGCTGTATTATTAGCTTGTCCTGGAAAGGTCATACCTCAGTTCACTCTAATAGTGAACTCTAATAGTCTGACCCAAATGAGTTTTCCTGAGGATTTGAGATCTCTAAAAATAATAATAGATGAAGAAAGACACAAAATTGCACATTAAATATGATGTCTATGGGGCTCAAGAGAAAAGCTACTGGTGAATTAAATTCCTTTTGTGGTCTCTCCTTAAGGATGTCTGTTTTACTTAACCTTACTTTCCTGATTTTAAATTGAGGCCTTTCTTCAAAATACTGCTTTTTCTAAATTCTATTTTTATGCATTCTTCTCCATGATGACCTTGTGAGTGGAAAAACAACTCCAACTATTTTTTCTCTGCTCTCACACCAATCAACACAGAAGACATCTGTGACCAAATGTGTGTGGGTTTTTCTCCACACACCAAGCAAGCAATCAATTCTGTAGCAGACGCCAACGGGGTATCCTCCAATTTAATTCTGACACTATCTACTTGAAGATAGCATCAGAATCCACAGGTTGAAGGCTCAGTCTCACAAGACTGCCCCTCCTTCAGATGATAGTCACAAGTCTAGGTCTCTGAATGTCTGGCCCACCAGCTTCAAGTTGGGGTTCCACAATACCTCCCTTGGGTTTAATTAAATTGCTGGAGCAGCTCATAGAACTCAGTGAAACATCTACTTACATTTACCAGTTTATTATAAAGGTATTACAAAGGACATAGAGATGCATAGAGTGAGGTATGGGAAAAGGGGCACAGAGCTTCCATGCTCTCCTTGAGCATGGCACCCTCTAGGAATCTGTATGTGTTCAGCTATCTGGAAGCTCCCCAAACCCTGTCCTTTTGTGCTTTTATGGAGGCTTCATTACATAGGCATGTTTTATTTAACCATTGACCATTGGTCAATGATGATCAGCTTAACTTTCAGCTACTCTTCCCACCTCTCCCCAGAGCTTAGGGGTGGGGCTGAAAGTCCCAATCCTCTAACCCTGCCTTGTTATTCCTTGTGACCAGCCCCCATCCTGAAGCAACCTAGAGCCTGCCAGTCGTCAGTCAACACACTAGCGAAAAACATCATCTTGGAGATTCCAAGGATTTGGGGAGTTGTATGCCAAGAAATTGGATCAAAGATCAAATATATATTTTACAATATCACAGACCTCTATCAATTACATTGCATTTTCCTAAATCTGATTTATTCAGCTTAGAATAACACCCTGGGGTAAAGGGTTATAGTAAGTTGTTCAAGGCAGCCATGGACGCACACAGGCCCAGTTGAGAAATCCAATCAGATGACTTAGAGATACATCCATTTATCCTTCTGATTAACCAATCAGACTGGCATACATATTCACATATATCTTCTAATATCACAAAACATTTTCTAAAATTGAACAGTATCAAAAAAGTCTTTAGTCTACACCAAGGATTAGCAAACTGTAGACCTTGGGGCCAAACTCGAATCATTCCCTACTTTTGTAAATGAAATTTTATTGGAACACAGCCACACCCACTAATTTACCTATTGCTATGGCTGCTTTTGTGCAACAATGGCAAAGATGAGTAGTTGTAATAGAGGTTGTATAGTTCACAAAGTCTAATATATTCATTATCTGGCCCTTTAGAGACATAGTTGATCAATGCTTGGTCTAAACTATGTGGAGAAGAGTCATATACTTAAGGGCCTGAACAGCAATATCGATGAGTGAAGTGGAACAACTAGAATATAAAAAGCAATATAATTTTTGTTGAGCCAAAAAGTATTCTCATACTGGTCTAAAAATATTAAATTTTAAAAACATATAGGCCAAAAAAATTCACAGCAGATTAGGCCCCTAGTCAACCAGTTTACAATTTATGAACTGAGTTCATAAGCACAAAGAAAGGCATTCCTTCACCACCCCATAATGAGCAAGGCTGCCTCTCTACAAACAAGCTTGGCCACAAGATCTTCTCTTTATTATGTGAAATACGGTTACTTCCTTTACGTCCTCAACACCTCAGACTTCTATCCACACCCATCTTAAAATTGTGACTGCTTGGATTTTTCTTAAATAGGAAACTCGTCATGCTCAGCTATATCCCATTGTTGCTTTTCCAAAAACACAAAGACTAACAGAGCCTTGACGTCACAGCTTGTAAGGGTTTGATTAAATGCTTACCATGGAGCCACCTTATTCCCTGGTCTGTGGGGGGAGGGATGTCATCCTTGATAATAATTATTATTTGTAGTTCTCATGTCCTTACTTGGCAAATTTATAACTGGGAACTCTGGATTTGATTTTATTTTTAAACTGATTTATGAAATCCCAAAGTATGGAAACCACTGGCCTAAGAGGCACATAATGCTGCATTGCAAGGATGGCTTTGCTGATCTTTGCTTTGGTCCTTCCTTAGTGATTTTACATCATGTAAACTCTCAATTGTCCAAACTTATTCTTCTTATATCTAAATTCTTAGGGAACTTCTCACTGAAATCAGAATTTATAACTAAAAGCACATACCAAGGAGATAACAGCTATTGCCGGCCCAGTCTTAAACAAGGGAAAGCTGAATCCTAGAATGTTTTATGTCTTGAAGGAAGCCCTAAATCCAAGAGAAAGGCCTTGAGAACTACGTGTGTAAAAGGCAGACATCAGAAACATGCCGCTTGCGGGACAGGAGAGTAGGAACTTGCATCTAGTGAATGTCTGCCATATCCATTTCCTTTAGCAAACCACATAAAGTAGAGCTATCTCCAACTTATGAGTTAAAAACTTGAACCTTACCATGATTAAGCAAACTTGCTCAAGGTTAACAAGTCAGTGATAAACTCAGTATGACTGAGGCAAAAGCTTTTATTTCAGGTTGGAGCAATAGCTAACCTTTCTATTATTTTGTTTTGTTTTATTTTGTTTTTAAGATGGAGTTTCATTCTTTCACCCAGTGGCATGATCACAACTCACTGCTACCTCCACCCCCCGAGGCTCAAGTGATCCTCCCACCTCAGCCTCCCAAGTAGCTGGGACCATACATGCATGTCACCATGCCCGGCTAAGTTTTCGTATTTTTGGTAGAGATGGGGTTTCACCATGTTGCCCGGGCTGGTCTCAAACTCCTGAGCTCAAGTGATCCGCCTGCCTTGGCCTCCCAAAGTGCTGGGATTACAAGCATAAGTCATCGTGCCCAGCCTACCTTTCTATTCTTCTTTCTTTTTCTTGAAAAAAAAAAAAAATAACCTCTAAAGTTTAAAAGGTTTAGAAAATTATTCTAAGTCAGTTGAAGCAAAGTTAGAGAAGAACCCAGGAAGATATCAGAACATTTCTTTAACAGACTCAAATCTTCAAGTGAAATCCATCCAGGAGTGTGAGAGTGCTGCATGTGGCATACAGAATCTCTGTCACCAGTCTTTGGAAAATTATAAATAATTACATACCAGGAAAGATAAAATGTCTCCACATTTTCAAGGAGAATAAAAGATGGGTTAGAGCAACTAGTGAATTAAAGAAATTCCTGGAACAATTTTAGATTTGGTTATTAAACAGAAGTTTTATTAATTCTTAGAAAAACAAATAGTAGTATTTTATGTATCAGTTAGTTTACAGGAATCAGAAAGTTAGAAGGCCCATCTTGCAGAAAGAAAACGCTGGTGTGTGCTCCATAATTAAAAAGAACAGACAACCATATCCTTGATCCTAATGTTGACTACTCAAAATTCAGTCTCAGGAGAGAAGCTCTGATTGGCCAAGTCTATTCCCAAGCTGTGCTCTTGTTCTATCAGGGCAGATAAAGAGTGGTTCTGGATTCTTGGGCCATCATGGTCTGAGGAAGGAAGCTGGGTTTGCCTGTCTGCCAAGCCTACAGAAGTAGAGGGTTACAGTTCATTCTCTAAAAGGAAATCAGTGTGCATTTTGGAAAGAAAACAGGATTCTAGACCACAAAAAAATTGGCAACTGTCCTCAACAATTGAAAAATAGGTTGGATTCATGACATACTTGCCTCTTTCATTTTTAAAAAGTGTTTTTGGACAAGTAGATACCATGTATGTGATTCATTCATCAAGGTCCTTGGAAGAGTTTCTCATGATACCCTTGCAAAAAGGTAAAAAAGTGGAAGCTGGCAGATGGTGTATGTTCATAGCTGGTAGAATATTAAAACCATCATTGAATCTCAGTGAGGATTTCTCTCTGGACCAAGAATGCTATACTCTTTTCCAGTTCAACATTATAATAATCACTTGAGTGAGAAAAATAAAAGAGTTAAGACTCTTGTAGTTGCAAGTGACAGAAATTCAACCAGAAAATTTCTGAAGTGAGGCTGCAAGCACAGCTTGGATTATGAAACTTGACCAATGTGATAAAAATGTTGTCCTTTTCTCACCCTCTCTTGGCTCTGCTTCCTCTCTATTGGCTTTATGCTATAAAACCATCTCCATATGGTGTTAAGGATGGCTCCATGACTCTATTCTTACATTCCATCAGGTTGGCAACTTCAGACAAGGAAAGTTTTCCCAGCAGAAGCCCTGAGATGACTCTTACGGTCTGAATTGGTATATGTGTTCAATCTTGAATCAATTACCAGCGTCCAAGTTGATGGAGTGTTCTGATTAGTCAAGCCAAAATCACGTACCCACCCATGGAGATGGGGGGTAAGTAAACTCCCCCCAAACCACCTGGATAAAGAGAAGAGAAGACATAGTACTAAAAAAAATTGAGGTTTTGTTACAAAAAAAAGGGGGATTTTGAATAGACAAAAATAATGAACATCTTTTAAAACATGATTATTCAGTTTAGAGGTGGCACAAAACTGAGAGATGTAGTTATTAATAATATTGACAGGATGAAGGTTCAAAAGATTTCAGTAAGCTACTGGAGTGGGCTTAAACTAACACAAATTTAATCAGAATAGAAGGAAAGTTTAACATTGGCATCAAAATCTCAGTTACATAAGTAATGTTGGGCCTATTTACTTCAATGCCAAAGCATGAAAGTTTTAGTTGTCTACGAATTCAATTATTTATTAACCACCTAAGAAGCTAATGTAATTCTCTGCTGTTTTATGAGAGCTAAACTGCCTCAGTGATCATTGTCCCACTGTATTATGCACTGCTTGAATATTTCTTGGCGTCTATTTTCAATGCTAGTCATTGACAACTATATAAACAGAGGAAGATGCCCACAAGAAGAACAGACAATTTATTGCCAAGCAAGTTATATAATATATCTAAAGTCAAATAGAAACAATATTTTTTTATAATTCACATCCTGTTTATTATAGATAAAAGTTGACTATCATATCCAGAGTGTATATACAGCATCCAGAGGTCAATCTAGTTTCTTCTTAGACACTTGGTAGAAGCAAAAAGGAAGTAAGCCTTGGCTAAGCCTTTATTGCCCAGGGGCAAAGTAATCTTTAAATATATGCTCTAGTAAACACACATATCAAATAGAGAATCCTTTGTGCTTGATGTAAAAGAAACATCATTAAAATATCTTTTCAACATAGACACACATAATATGTATATATGGATAAGTATGGCTATGGATATATACAAATACATACAAACTCAAACACAAATACAAACAAATCCATACATCAGTGTATTTGTTTCACATGACTGTTAGGAAAGTATTTCTGCATAAGAACAACTAGCACAAAGTCCTGAAACTGTTCTAAACCATGGGGAAGGACTGTGCTATCTTAAATGTTGTCTTTTTGAAACTTTCTTTAGTGACACATTAACCTCTGTGTTGTTGACCACAGCACAGACCAGTTTTCCTCACTTCCTGTTATCTTGTTCTCATTTTATAGTGAGGCTCAGAGGGTGTCTGAGGGGCGGGAATATTTTGGTACAAAGGCAATTGGCAAACAGGAAAAGCAGCCCCCTTGCTGGTTACAGGTTAATAACGACAGCAGGGAGAGGAGTTCCTTAGAATTCCCTTGAGCCGGTCAGCTTCCCTTGAGGTCAAAAAGTCCTAGGGCAGCTTTAATTTGCTGTATAAAGGCAAGGAAAAGTCACTTCTGGTTTACCGTAAAACAAAAAGAGCTCCTGATTGGATCAGAAGCTGCAGAAATGCTTATAGTCAACTGGGTTCTGTTGGTTGTGGAGAGCTGATGAGGTTGGTTTGTTAGAACACACTTTGTGAACCATAAAATCTACAGAAGTAATTTATAGTTGTTTGCCAAAGGGATTTTTCTAGGCAGCCTCTATATACTCTTTTAAGTACTTAAGTTAAATTTTAATTTTAACAACATTAGTTGAAATCACCCTGGTTAAGTCTAAAACATATTGCTTTCTTTCTTATCTTTTTAGATAAAATATATTTGGCCAAACAGCCTTTCTTATAGAACCTAATGGGATCATTTATAAACATCAGGTTTTGAAATATGGTCCAATATATAGTAACTACCATTTATTGAAAACTTGTTGTGTGCCAGGTATTGTGCTAAGCCCTATACAAAAAAAATTAGATGATTTAATCTGCAAAAACAACCTGCAAAGTCAGTGTTCCGCCCATTTACATGTAATTAAACCACGGTCTAGAACGCGCTACTCACATCAAGTTAAACAACCAGTAAACGGTGCCCATAGAAGTCGAATCTAGTTGTGCCGAAGTGCAAACTCCGTGCTTCACATCACCAGTGTGCACCTTACAGTAGTGCTCTCAGAAGAGCGTTGTGTTGACAAATGCTTAATAAACAGCTCTCCAGAAAAAGTGTATATATACACACACACCACACACACATATGCGTGTGGGTGTGGTGTATATACTTTGTAATAAAGTATATATATGTTTTATTATAAATTTTACTGATATAAAAGGAATTAACAGAAGTTAGAATAACTAAAATACATAATTTAGTATTATAATTATTATCAATTCCATATCATCAATTGAATATCACAGAATACACTTGATAATTTTTGCCTAATTCATTTATTGCAGACAGCTACAATAGAAACTTTTAGAGGGAAACATAGGAGAAAATCTTTGTAATTTGGAGCAAAATGGACATTTCCGCAAAGCATTCTTAGACATGACACCAAAAGCATGACTCATGAAAGTAAAAATAAATTGGACTTTATTAAAATTGAATTTTTCTTTTTGCCTCAAGAGACACCATTAAGAAATTGAAAAGATAAGCCATGGATTGTGAAAACTACGTGCAAATCATGTATTGGACAGAGGACTTGTACCCAGAATATACATAGAACTCTCAAAGCTCAATATTCAGAAAACAAACACACACTTAATAAAAACTGAACAGATTTGAACTTATATCTCCTTTGAGCCAAAAGGGATAATAGGGATGGTAAATGTGCACATGAAAAGATGTTTGACACCACTAACCATTAAAAATACAAGTTAAAGCTATGATAAAATGCCACTACGCACCTATTAGATGGCTAAAATAAACAGTACTGACAATATCAAGTGTGACAAGGATGTACAGAAGCTGGAACTCTCACCCATTGCTAATGGAAATGTGAAATGACACAGCAGCTCTGGAAAATAGTGTGGCACTTTCTTATATCATTAAACATACACTTATCAACGACTCAGCCGTCTCACTCCTAGGTGTTTACCCTAGAGAAATGAAGACTTTTATGTTCATGCCAATATCTGCATGTGAATATTTAAAGCAGCTTTATTTATAATTGCCAAAAGCTGTAAACAGCTCAGAGATACTTCAGCAGGTGATAAAGAAACTGTGGTACATCCATACAATGGAATACTACTCAGGGATGAAAAGAAATGAACTATTATACCTGAAACAACTTGAATGTATCTTAAAGGCATTCTGTTGAATGAAAAAAAGTCAGTCTCAAATATTACATATTATATAATACTATTTATATAAAATTCTCATAAAGAGAAGACTATACGGATAGAGAAGAGATCAGAGGCTACCAGAGATTAGGTGTAGTTGGAAAGTGTGACTAGAAAGAGGTAGCATGAGAAACTTTTTCGAGATGATGGAACTTTTCTGAATCTTGATTGTGGTGTTGGTTATATTAATCTATATATGTATTAAAACTCGTATTACTATATACCAAAAGAAAAAAGTAAAAATCAATTTTACTGCATGATAATTTTTAAATTTGAATTGAATTTAAAAAGTTAAAATTTATAAAAATTTTTAAAAAGTCAATGCATACTAATTCTGTGGGGGTTTTTTTTTGTCTCAATTACCTCTAATTAGGTTACTTTGGTAGTCTGTGATTTCTAATGAATTTATCAAGAATAAGTATCCACTTTGCTTATGTCCTTTACCATTTTGGGCAGAATCACAACTTAATTTGCTCTACTGTACATGACCTTCCCAAGTATGGGAGAGTGTGTTCTGGTTCAGTACCAAGCACTTCAACAATTTGCAGGGCTCCTTAGTACCCTATACCATTCATGAAATTCTTACCATTTGCAATTCTATTCTTACAACCTCTGAAACTGGTCTTACCATCTGACCATCTCTTTTCCTCTGCTGTTGACTATATATAGCTCCAAATTATCTCACTAAGTCCTATATAGCCCCTTTGGACCATCTGAGATAGCAAGAGAAGGCTTAAAGCCTACAGAGGGCGCTCCAGGCTATGTGGTCTCCAGAGGTAGAAGCCCCTCTGCAGCATCTATTAGATGTGGTGTCAGTGGCCAGGTGATGGGACTTACCGGACAGAATGTCTGCGTCTCTACTGCTTAACTCCGATTAGTAAGAGGTTCAGAGGTGATAACTCATTACGCTGCTTCATAATGTTCATCTTAACATTAGTAAGGATATACAGGAGAGATCGTTATCCATACATATTTTGCAAGGTGAATTCTAAATACTTAAATACAATAGCTTACTTTAAGGCAAGAAATTCCCAATAGAATATTCACCAGCATAAATTCTGGTTTCTTGGCTTTCCTGCGTTTCTCTTCAAATGGTTTTGAGGACACCTCTATTTCTGAGACTACTCCTAGTGGTTCCCCTGTAGAAAAAAACAACCTGGAGAATTCTGTATTTTAAAACACAAATTGTAGGCAGTTTAGCCATCAGAATGTAATCACTGATAAGATACTTTATAATACTTCAGTGAACATCAGTGTGGTGCCACCAGAGGTTGGGGGAAGAAGTGTCTCCTAGACCCAGCTACATCTGGTGTCCCACAATCCTCGCTGGGATGAAGCACACCTGATACCTCCCCAGGGGTAGTTTTAGCCATGCTTGCTGAAGGGCACACTGGAAAGACCTAACATTGACTCAAAACAGTATCTTTATCTTATTCAGCGAGGGTCGCCTGTAATATCCAGTACTTACAGCTGATGCTGGGAACTTCTGTCTCCTCTGTCAGGCATTCTTATATATTTTAAACCTGAAGCTGGTATAATCACCAATCATTTTTAGTGTTTCTGTGTTCCACACACGTTCTAATCTTGAAATTCTCAACACCAACACAATTAGTACCACATTCAGACTATGAGACTGGGATAAACTGGCGTTATTTCAGATATCTCTTAAATTGCTCTCTAACCAACAAGACTCTTGGAACATTTCCCACAAGGTAGAAAAACCCTTTGTGCTTAGCCCACAACCTAGATACGGGAAGGAAACTACTTACTCCTAGCTAATAGCTTTATCCTCCAAATCTCATCCCATTCTACAGGCAGTTGGGGAATCTGCAAAGTCCATGCTTTGAACACTGAATTACCAGCTCTATCCCTCCTCCTATTTCCACCCCCACTGCTCCCAATTGGTTGGGTTGGATCCAGCCTGGAACTTCAAATCTTTTCCCCAAAAGCTCATGATCCATCTTTTCTCAAGCCAGAGAAGGATCCTTTGCATGGGTGAAGTTCTCCAATGGCCTTAATTCTTTGTGCTCACAATAGTGAAAGGAACTCGGGTGCTCTTGTTAAGGGAAGATTCTGAGCTTATCTTGGAGTTTCCTCTAGTCTTCTTGCAGATGAAACTGATAGGTTTCTGATACCTACCATCTTTGACTGGGCTCACACCACAAGATGCCTAGTTCTTTTATTATTTCTGCATTTGATCATGCAGCATGGTCATTTGAGACTCCCTACAACACTTGCTTGCTTTTCTCCCAACTTTCTATCTTCCATTTTTCTCTCCATCCCTCCATTCCCAGAGCTTTACACAAAAAAGTGTTTCATATCATTGCAGACTGGAAGTTTCTTCATCTTCTCTCTGCTAGGTGGTCAAGACCTTATAAGTTTACATGAGGTTTTTTTCATCGGCTAGGGATTTGTTCTGCTATTGGAAGTCAGTCAAGCAGAAATTTGTGCTAAGCAAGACAGAGTGGACACAAGAGATATTCTCTTTTTGAACAGGTAAGATTTGAAACCTTAAAATCTAACCTGCTGAGCAGTATAGAGCCACAGCTAGCTAAGTGCTCTAAACCTTGAACTTCTACCATGCCCTTACTCATACAATAGAGAAGTAGTAATAAAAATTGATTTTAATCCTTTTAATTTTCAGATACAGGAAGAGAAAATCCTCATATTATAAAATTTTCTGATAACTTCTTCTTTTGATGCTTTCTGGCTTGGAGGACTGAAGGAAGAAAATTAGCCATGTAGTCAACTTCAGGGAAAATGTATAAACCTGGCTTTTTGGATCTGAGGTCAAGAACTGTAGTTGCCTGTTACTATCTTACTTGGCTTAATTCTCTCTGGCCTTTGTAACATCTAAATAGTGTTACTGTATCAGTCAAAGTCAAACTAGGGATTAGAAACCACTTAAGTATTTGAAACAGAAAAAACACAATGCAAGAAATTAGTCACTCAGGTGATGGAAGCTCTGGAAGCCACACAAGGTACAAGAGGCAACCCGGGAATTAGCAAAGGTTAGAATCCTCTCCCACCTCCTGCCTGGAAGGACAGAGGAAAGAGGTGGTGCTTTTACTGGTGCTTAGGGTCTGGGATCACATGGTGAAAGACAGAACCACTGCAAGAAAAAGCTGAAACCAACAAGAAAATGCAGCCGTGGCAGGGGTGCTGCCCAAAATGGAGAAGGGATAAAGGTGGGGGAGAAATACTGTTATTTTTTCCCTTCCTCTCACTCTCTGGTCTCTTAGTAGTGGCTCCCATGGGCCAAACCCATCCAGAAGCAAGATAATGTGGGATGCTGGAAAATTCATCCTGATGGGATCAACCTCCTTCTTCCACAATAAAGAGCAGATGATGGAAAGGATAAATGGTGAATCTGTGGGAAAGGTAGCCTAGGACTAGCCTGGTTAGTGTGAGACACATCACAAATGAAGAGATGGTTGGACTTGATTTTAGGACTTCCCCTTCCTATGATGGAGAATTTGTAATCAGGTTGGGAAGCGCTCTGCCACCTGCAGGAGCTAAAATAGCAGCCATGGGAAGGACATATGCAGTTTGGGAGAGCTTCATAACAGTGAATTCAAATTCTCAGCCTTCTCTCATGAACCACCTCAAGGCAATGACTCTCTAAGCTGATGTAGTTCTGTTGTGTTCCCGTGTTTGAGTCTGTTCTCACATTTCCCTAGTGTGTTCCAAGTCACAGTTCATTTTATTCCCTGCCTGCATGACTCACTTTTACACTCCTTACAAAATCATATACTTCTGGTACCTAATGGTGTCTAGCACAGGTTGCCTATTGTAAGGTGTCTTTCCCTCTTCCCTGTGTAGGAGCCGGAATCTTTTGTTCCTCTCACAAGCCCATCTGCCACTTTACCCAATGATCTTTGATGCCTTTCCTAGTACTGTCTAACTCTCTTTAAAAATACGGCAACAGTTACTGTGGAATTCTATGTGATCCTCCATAGCCTCCTTCTTCCAATAACTCCAAATGGAAATTCCTGTAGCGGAATAGCCCAATAAACACACATTATCCAGAAGAAGAAGGGCTTTCTGGTTGGATCAGTCAAAGTTCACTCAGGAGCACAGAGGTCATTCCAGGTACTCAGGTAGAAGGAATTTAATATGGGGAACAAGATACAATGGTGTTGAAGGTAGTAAAAAACCAAAGGCCAGTAAGGCAACAGCTTGAATTCACTCCTACTGCTAGTAGGACAAGAGGGATAAAGGGAATAATTGGATTAATTAGAACCCAAGAATCAGAGCCATCCACAGGAGCTCATTAATAGCAGAGGTTTCCTATTGGGAGCAGGAACCAAGCTGGAGACACAGCCCCTGCCAGAGCCCATGCCTGAAACACAGAGGAAAAGGGATAAAAGCCTGGCTTTTTCCTTCTGTCTGTCCTCCAATCTCTCCAGTGGTTTTCGTTGACTAAACCAAGCCAGAAGCCACTTGGCAAGAGAGTCCAGGAAATGGAGCTTGCAAAGGAAGGGGAGGGGAAGGATTTAAGAGCAAACCAACAAATAACCTAGCATACTGGTTGCAATATTTGTTCTCAAGTCTTACACTTTTTGGTAGTTCTGAGATTTCTGCTGTCTGCTGCCAAAACTTTTTGGCTCCTGAGGGGTCCACTCTTGACACCCCAGCATCTTCCTGCTAGTGGTTTAAAAGACATGCAGATGCAGAATGTCATGGGCCTGGGTCTAGCCTATTGGTCTGGTTTTTTTTTTTTCAATTCAATGTTAAGCCACAATTTAGTAATCTGCTGCGACCTCTGCCCTCCATCCCCTACTCCTAATTGCCACTCCTAACCCAACTATGACGATCTATTCACAGCCGTAATATGTGGGAGGGCATACTGGTGGAACGTCGATTTGCTAACAGAGCGTGTGTGCAATTGTTTGTGAAGATTTGTACATTATTGATATATCTTTCGCTTTTAGTCACTGGCTGGTCCACCGAGGTACTTCTATAGCTGGTAGCTCCCTCTTTCTTCTACCACTCTCCTTCATCATACCAGTATTTTTTCCTTTGTTTACCTTCATGGGGTCTTCTATGCTTCCTTGCCAGTTTAAAGCATGTGTAAAGAGCAGATACATCTATGTAAATGGTTTATATTTACTGTGAAAACTTACAAAATATTTATGAATTATTAATGTCATTTCTAGGGCCACAATAAATCTCTCTCTCTTTCTCTGTGTGTGTGTGTGTCTTTCTCTCTCTCTGAAGTATAACCCTTCCTTCAATGTGGTATAACTTTCTCAGACTGATTCTGCTACTCACTCGGGAGAGATTGTTAAATTGTACTTATTTTGCTTCAGTTTGTAATCTTTCTAGTGTTCTGTTTTTTCAAACTGGATTGTCAGACTATCTAAGGGTCTCCACTCCCTTTGTTCAGAACACAGCATTTGGTGGGCTATAAAACAGAAGAGCTCCTTCAGACTTGTTTGACAAATGAGAGGAAAGGGGCAACGGTGGCAGGAGCTGGTACAGATAATAAGGCTCTTCACCTTGGGCCAAAAGGTGCTACTTGGCACCACCTCCACTTCCTGCTTTGGCTTAGGAAGGAAACTGAAGAAGCAGGGAACAGTCATTGCCTTGCCTTCCTCACTCACAACCCCTTTTTTTGAGAACTGCCATCTAGTTCTCAAGATGGGCCGTATACTTGTCTCTATTTCTATTGCTCCAGCTCTTGTCCATGCCACCCAGACAACTATGATGGCCTCTCCTTAGTCGTTACCCTGTAGATTAGTTTTACGTTATTGGATAAATGGAATCCTGTAGTTTTCATTTGGAACAATTTAGTCTTTGGAATCTTTTACTTAACATGATGCTTGTGGAATTCACCATGTAGTTGCATACAGCGATATTTTATTCATTCTTTTTGCTGAATATTATTCCATTACTTTTGCCAGTTTGAATGGATTTCTTTCTTAGAATCAAGTAGGCCATGACTAAGGGAGATAATGAAGCATGGAATTGTCTTTTCCAGAGAAACCACAGGCATGGAATAAGAATTCCCGGAGGATGCCTTTTCTGTCCTTTCTTCATCAAGCTGCGACATTATTTTCATATTCAGAGAACTTCAGAGCAACACCGAGTTTCGCTGAGTGGGTTCAGAGTTCCATATGGCAGCTGTCTCAGGTCCTGGCATGAGGCCAAAGGATGACAGTTCTTATCTTCTTTCATGTTCTTTTGCCCAACCTCAGGGAATATTTCTTTACCCTGTGATTGCTCATATCTGAAAATCTTACTCACATTCTACAATCTTCCATCAGCCCAGTGCCATGTGGTGTTAACCCTTTGCATGCTGCAGTGTTGAGCTGCAAACCTGCCCTTTTCTTGCAGTAATCCAAAGTGCCCATAAAGTCTTGAGGCAGACAACGTTATTTTGTGATGTATGTTCATATAATATCAGCAAACCATTCATTGTGTCTTTATCTTCCAGACATGGTGGTTGCTTTGTAAAATCAAAATTTCTGTTATCCTTTTTCATAATTAGTTAATAAATTCAAGTTGAGCTAAGGAGCCAGGTGAAGCCACTGTGATTTGGGCAAGATTCCCCTCATTAGACATGTGCTTTCAGACATAACATGTGCTTTCAGACATACAATTCTGTTTGACCAGAGTAGAATAGAGTGGGTGGTGCATACTTTTATTATGTAACTACACCTTGTTTTTCTCATTGGTAATAACATCTTAAGGAGCATAAGGAAATTCAGGAAGGAACATTTCATAATGTCAAGATATACCTACTAAGTAAATTATTCTTTAGAATAAATCTGAGAGATGGATTGTCATACCAAAGCCAACAGAAACTGAAGCATGATAATGTCCGTGTATATTTTCCCTGGTATACTGTAGATCCATAGTTTTAAAAGCCTGCTTTTTATTTTGCTAGCTGAATCTCTTTTATCTTGCTGCCACTCCTCACGGGATGCCTCAAAATCCTACAGGCTCTTGCCTGGCAATGGGGAAAAATGAAGGTGTTTACCACTAAGAAAGCCAATTAAAGAAGTAACTGATGGATTATCCGGCCCATAGACCAAACAAAATGGATATTACTTCGTGTCTTCAAGTATTTAGGCATTGGAGTCGGAAAATGAGCTCTCAGTCAGACTTCCCTGCTTTTCCTGCAGGAGAATGAGATGCAAAAAGCAGAGTCAGAGAAAAACAGTAAATGGCCATTTGTCTGCTGGGAGAGAAAAGTCTTACTCAGAGGTCAAGTCACGTGCAAACTGGTTGACTGTGGGGCGTTTCTTCTCTCCTCCTGTCTCTCCCTTTCTTTTCTCTGTCTCTCCCACCCTTCCTCTTTTTAGTTGCCCCCGCTCAGGGTGCAGATGCAGGTTTTGTAAGGCTGAAGTTTAAATGACAGTCAGGGGCCAGAGGAAGAGGAAGATATTATTATAAAAGTAGCAATGAAGTAAACATTTACCTAAAATTAAAAAAAAAAAAAACGAAACCACCAGGAATTGCAAATGTTTAAATGCTGAAAGTCCTTCAACATTATACAATACCAAGAAAGTTATACCATGCTTTTTAATGAGCTGCTTTATACTTTTTTCCTGCACGTTTGGCTGTGTTCCCTTTGATTGCCTTTTGATATGACAATGGATTTTATATATAATTTTTAATAGAAAACAGAAAGATAATTTAGTTTTTGGGCTAGCATGTTGATCAAAATCTATTTTTTATTGGCTGAAATGCGTAAAATGCAAAAACCCACCTCATACACAAGCGCACCCATTTTTTTTTAGTTTTCAGTACTGCAACAAGCACATGCTCTACAAAAACAGAAATTATGGTATGTTTTGTTTCACTTGTTTCCCATCAAAAATGTACGGTGCATTTATAATTGTATATGTTGGGAAATTCTGTGTATTCTGCTAGCAGAGAACTTGCATATTGGCAAGAACTGAATGCCCCACTTATAACTTCACAAACTGTAGACTAGCTTCAGAGTCCTACCTTCAAGCCTTGTTTCTTGTCCACCACTTGTACAGCTGCCATGTCAAGTACCACAGGTCTTATTCATGCCCTGATACAAGGTGGACCCTGCACCTTCTTGTCAAGACACTAGATAAGTTTACACAGCAGGCAACAGGAGTATTTCTGGAAGCCATTCCTACACTACAGTGGAAAACGATAACTTATTACACATTATACATGTGACTATGAACCGCTTAACTATTTCCACTAAATAATAAGTAAATGCATCTCCAATTCAGCTTTCCCTTCTATAGATCACCCCCCAAACGCTCACCCCCATTCAACAGCACCTAACACAAAGGGAATTGTAGTGGAATAGAAGTTAAAGTGGAAACAGACAGCTGTCTTAATTGATTATGATGCAGTTTTTTTTCTGAAAATGTTTCAAAATCAAAAGACCACAGGAATTATTTTTGAAGTCTGTCCCAGGGTGTGGGAGGGTCTGTAGGAACTAGGTCCCTGACATTTGAACCTCCTGGCAAAGCTTCCTTCCTTAATGCTGGCAATGGCCAACTTCGTGTCTGGTCTTCTGCTTTCCCAACCCAGAAATGTGAAGCTTCTGGTTGCTGAGGAGGTCGTAGCCCTCAGGTGGAATGGTGCCATGTGTCCTGGAGCCCAGATACTGCCTGGGCAGAGAGGTCTGATCACACACAGAGATGGGTGTTGGCCTAGGCTTTCCAGTTGAAAACAGTGTGACTGATGGCTACTGAGGTGGGGCTTTGGAAACTGGGTCCTTTCAGCCCATGGATGAAGCCTGAGATGTCATGCCAAGTGTTTGAAACTTACAGACCCAGCTCAATTGACTAATAAGAAGCCTTGCTTTGTGCATTTAACTCTTCAGTGTTTCCTCCCTCCCTCTTTCCCTTCCTTTCTCCCTCCCTCCCTCCCTCCTCCTTCTCTTCCTCCTCCTTCTCTCTCCTCCTCCTCCTCCTCCTCTCTCTCCTCCTCCTCCTTCTCTCCCTCCCTCCCTTCCTCTCTCCCTCCCTCCCTTCCTCTCTCCCTCCCTCCCTTCCTCTCTCCCTCCCTTGCCCCTTCTTTCTTTCCTTTACTCTCCTTCCTGCCTGCCTGCCTTCCTTCCTTCCTTCCTTCCTTCCTTCCTTCCTTCCTTCCTTCCTTCTTTCCTTCTTTCTTTCATTTAATCATCCTGATAGGACACAGAACTAAAAGCTTGAACCCTAGGTTTTTGTTCTGATCTACCACTCATAGCTGTGTGTCCTTGAATGATCCCTTAATGCTTCTGAACCTCACTTTCATTATCTATAAAGAAAGCAAGTGAACTTGACAGTCTCTTGGTTTCCTGCCCTCAGTAACATCTGATTTTTCTAGGTCTGAATAGTATGCCAAATCACATGTGATGTTGAAATGTGTGAGATTATGTTCTCACCACTAAGTCATTCCCACTGAATCTTTATAAATGTAAGCTAAATATTAAGTATGTAGTGTGAACCCGGCATTACACAGGTGGTTCACATGGATATCTCAGGTAATTCCCCAACAACTAATGTTTTCTGAAAAAATGTATCTGTCTCTTGAGATGTCCCGGGTAATGTGAAGAGCTCTTGCAACAAAGCCCATATCATGTAAGTAAGTCCTCACGACCAACTTAATAGATGTGTGATATTATTGTATTCCTTATTTTAGAGAAGAGGAAACTGAGGCACAGGAAGTTTGAGTACTGGAGTGTCAAAGTCATACAGCTAGTAAGTGTCACGGTCATCACCTCCAATTATCTCTAAGCCACAGATGAGAGCAATTAAATGATTTACCCAGGATTATTCACCCCAGATGGCAGAGATAGAAATAGAATTTCATTGCCTCTAGATAATGGGACAGTATAAGAAAACTCCACTCACTTGAAGTTCTTTCCAATTGACAAATGTAGCTGGCAATTTATTACCCCAGAGAAATACTTTTTCCCCTTGCTTTTGGATGTATCTGTTGTTAAAAGGGGAGAACAAAAGTATCCATTTTGTATAAAGAGTTAGGAAATAATTTGAGTTTTACAGGTTGTCACTTAATCTTTGAATCTGGTTTTATTTGGTAATATTTTGAAAACTACTCAGGCCAAAAACTCCGGATAAAACTACTGTCCTGGCATCAAAAATGGAAGAAATGGTAAATGCTGTTCCCTGCATCCTAGGCATTTCCCTGGGCTTAGAATTTATTCCAGTGTTCCACCAGGTGGTGCTCTGGTGAAGACATGGTTCTCAGGCTCTCCAACCCCTTGACGTTATGCTTGGAAATATTTTGAGTAGATTAAGTCATTTCTCCTAAGAAAGAGGCTGCCCAGTAAAAGGAATATGGTTGCCCATTTTGCCAATAAGACACAACATGCACACAGAGAAAAGTCCACCAACAGGAATCCTCAGATAAAGGACCATTGTCCCTGAAAAACTCAGTCCCAAAACATCTAAGAAGATATTAGAACAGTGGTCTTGGCTGAGTCTTATGGAACTAGAATCAGGTATTTGGAGCTTGTGTTTCTGCTACTAATCTATGAGTCATTTGGAGAATCTCATTCTTCTCTGGACTGCAGTGTCCTCACTTATAAAATGTGTATAAGTGTACTGGGGTGGTGGGGAGGGGGTTCGACTGTATCAGGCTTCTTCTATAGGGGGCTCATAAGCTCAGTCAATGGTATTTGTAGTCCAACCTCCTGAAGTTGTGAAAAAAACTTTGTGTGTACACATATTTTTCTGGGAAGAAGGTCCATTGCTTTTGACAGATTCTAATCAGAGGCAAGAAGTCCTAAAATGTTAACATCTGGATCAGATCATTTCTAAGGTCCTCTCCAAGCTTCAGTATTCTATGATGTTATAATCTTTCTGGGAAGGAATTTGTGGCTGTCAAATTAATTGGATATCCCTAGCTATGTTCTAGTCGCATCCTTTCTTATGTACTCTCTAATGGTTTTGTTAAGGCAGTCACACCTAAGTCCACAGAGTCCTGCAACACTCTCTCTACTAGATTAGGTGGCACATCATGTGACTGATGTGGTTCATTAGGGAGCCAAGAGAGACCAGAGGAGCTGTGAGAGCAACTAGCCAGATCCTCCAGGAGCTCAGTAGTGGAAGCAGGTGCTAATTACCATCCTTTGGAGGAACAGGATATGCATTTTTTGGGAGTGGGTAAGAATTTCTGGTTAGACAAGCTCCAAATTCTTTGGCCTACTTTGAAGGCACTGCCCGTTCCATTGGCTAGGATGAGATGTTGTTTCCTGATGAGCACCAGCTCAGCCAGGAAGGAAGGCTCAGAAAAGGAGGTGTGGATATTCTTTGTGGAGGAATTGTCATGCAAATAAAGGCTCCTTCCCAACCCAAGGTGTAACTGTGAGGGAGTGTCAGGGTCCCACCTTTCTGGCTCAGGAAAAATATACCTCTTGCTTTTTTACAGGAGAAGGTTTGGTAGCTGAGTAATGTAATTATATAGATTATAGATTACGAACAAACACTGAGATTTCAACCTGTTCCGGATATATATTGTGAGGGGAGGGGCTTGCAGAAAAAGAGCAGGAATATTGGTTGGGATGTAGCCAGTGGGAGAACCCCCTTATTAAACAGAGAGCGCAGTCCAAGCATTGCACCCACAAGAGGAATTCAGTGTAGGGAGATGTTGGGAGTGGAGATCAGTACTTGGGAGAGAGGAGCTGGGAAAGAAAGCAATTCCTCCAAAGGCTCTAAGTCAGCGTGTTGTCCAGAATGGAAATTGAGTATAGGACAGGAGATCCTTTCTTGGACTTTGGAATATCTAGGCTGGTTCCTGTTCAGAATGATCAGACCACCTTCCCTACCTATTGCCTAGGCCAGTGGTTCTCAGCCCTGGCTCTGCATTAAAATCACCTTTTAAAAATTTAGCAATCTCTGGGCCAGGTGCGGTGGCTCAAACCTGTAATCCCAGAACTTTGGGAGGCCAAGGTGGGTGGATCACTTGAGGTCAGGAGTTCGAGACCACCCTGGCCAACATGGCAAAACCCTGTCTCTACTAAAAATACAAAAATCAGACAGGTGTGGTGGCATGTGCCCTGAGGAGGCTGAGGCAGGAGAATTGCTTGAACCCGGGAGGCAGAGGTTGCAGTTAGCCGAGATCATGCCACTGCACTCTGGCCTGGGTAACAGAGCAAGACTATGTCTCAAAAACAAAAAACAAAAAACTTACTGATGTCTTGATTTCACCCTAAATCAGTCAGTCAGAATATCTGAGGGTGGAGCCTGAGCATTGCTACTAAAAAAATTATTTCTTTGTGACTTTAATATGCTGCCAATGTTGAGAACCACTGGCCTACACCAATGATGGAAAACATGGAACATGCATGCTGATAACCCCTTCCCAAGTTCATGGAATGTGTTTGTTTAGTAATTACAACATTCTTTGTGCACTACAGAACTTGTGTACAATGCCTGGAACATAGCAGTTGCTCAATAAACATTTATGAAATCTAGTGATCTTTGGGGCAAGATGGGGTGGTGATATCTTTCAGCTCAGCACTCATTTTAATTTATTCCTTTTCATTAAAAGGACAGTGAAAAACCATCTCTTTTTTAGACAGCTTTTCACTCTTGTCACTCAGGCTGGAGTGCAATGGCACGATCTCGGCTCACTGCAACCTCCGCCTCCTGGTTCAAGTGATTATCCTGCTCAGCCTCCCGAGTAACTGGGATTACAGGCACTTGCCACCACTCCTGGCTAATTTTTATATTTTCAGTAGAGACAGGGTTTCACCATATTGGCCAGGATGGTCTCGAACTCCTGACCTCAGGTGATCCACCCACTTTGGCCTCCCAAAGTGCTGGAATTACAGGTGTGAGCCAGCACGCCCTGCCATCCTTTCTATTTACCATTCTCCTATTTGAAGTATGCTTCTTCTTTTTTTGTTGTTATTGTTGTTGTTCTTTTCTCTCATTACTTTCTTCCTCTCCTTTCTTGGAAAGATACATACTAATTCCAGGAAGTTAGGGTGGAAGTAAACAACATGGAAGGAAGAACAGCACTATGATAGTTTCCTTGATTATTGGTCTCAGGGGATGCCTTGGGGAGCACAAATCCCACACCAACCCCAAAGAGAAGGAGCTCTGTCATGGATCTCAAGAAAACCAGGCCAACCCAATGAGGCCCCCTTGGCCCAAGGAGGTGGCAACACTTTCAGAGGGATGAGTAAAGGAGATGGAAATAAACCTGGGACATGAAAAAGCCTTTTTCAAAAAGAAACTCTCTTTTGTTCCCACACCATGTTGTCATCAGTAAGCAGGCTTGCTTGTGGAATGCCACGATGGATCCAGATAAAGAAAACAGCCTGTGAAGCAGGATAGGTTTACCCCAGATTTCAGGGGAGAGGGGTATTCCTCATCCCATGAGGATGGTCAGTCTAGAGGGTTAAGAACAGTGTGTGGAGGAAAAAGAAAGAATAAACTCCTTAGGGTATGTCTATCATAAGCCTTCAGTTAAAGGAAAAGGAAATATTAAGACTTATACAAGGGCCAGTTCTATTCTCCAGGGTCTCAGAGCTGTTCCTAGAAATAGTGTTCATTTTCCCTTGGCTACATAGGTGCTTCAAGATGTTTTCTTTTCATACAATTATCACAGTTTATTAGCATGTATTTATGTATTGCCTACTTTATTATTCCATTCTTACACTGCTAATGAAGACATACCCAAGACTGGGTAATTTATAAAGAAAGAGGTTTAATGGGCTCACAGTTCCACATGGCTGGGGAGGCCTTACAGTCATGGCAGGAGGTGAAGGAGGAGCAAAGGCACATCTTACATGGCAGCAGGCAAGAGGGCATGTGCAGGTGAACTGCCCTTTATAGAACCATCAGATCTCATGAGACTTACTGACTATCATGAGAACAGCATGGAAAAGACCTGCCCCCATGATTTAGTTACCTCCCATCAGGTCCCCCCCACCCCACAACACATGGCGATTATAGGGCTACAATTCAAAATGAGATTTGGGTGGGGATAAAGCCAAACCATATCATCTACCTTACTCATTACTCTCTTGGTTCAATACTGAATCCCCAATACCTTGAATATTAGCATGTACAGGTCACTCAAAATTATGTGTTCAGTGAATGAACAAATTGCACAAAAATTCCCACAGCATTTATTGTCCAAAGAGGCAGAGAATGATTGGTAGTAATTTATTATTATCCTATTTATTTATGTTTTTATTTGTTAAATCAGTCCTTTGTTAAGGCGATTTTTCTAATTTGATTAAAAAATTTATAGCCTATGTGTGATGTGAGGAGAGACATAAAAGACTGGGTGAGTCCTATGACGCCTCTCAGAGCTCATAGTCTAGAAGGAGAGATAATCAATGAGGCAATATTGAAAGCATCACTTAGGTCTCAGGGTACTCTGAGGACACACAGAGACATACCTTCCCAGACAGGCACAGCTTCCAAGATGATATTTGGGAAGAAAACTATGGCAAACAATGGAAACCAAGGGAAGGGTCAGCTTTAGGGAGGAGAATGCTTCCTTCCAGTTTGGGAATGGGTACAGAATGGATCAGAGGGGTGAGCAAAAGTTGGGAGGATTAGTTAGGCAACTGGTGCAATAAATCAGGAGAAATGGATGAAGACCTAAGATTAGGCAGTATGTGGAAATTGTAAGAAGGGATGGATAAAATGTGAAGGAAATAGGGTTGAGGGCATTTGGGGGGTGATGGAAACTAGGAGCAGAGGAGAGACTGAAAAGGAGCATTTGCAGTAGTGAGAAAACCAGGCAAAGAGGAGTTGAGGAGTTAGGAAACTAAACCAGTGTACTAAACAGAAGGAGTGGTCTGAAGTATCAAACGCTGTTGACTTTGGCAGAAAAAACAGCAGTGGTGAAATGAAGACAGGAGGTAGGTTACAGGTGAGAGAGGAGTGAAGTGCTGATGTCTCTTTCTGTAATAGATGCTCTACTCAGAAAAAAAAAAAAAAGAGAGAGAGAGAGAGAGAGAGGTGGGATGGTAGCTAGAGGGAGATGTACGACCAAGCTAAGACTTCTAAAATGGAAGAAAATTTTCAGTTGTGTAGGCTGAGAGGAAGGATCCAGTGCAAAGGGAGAAAAAAGAGGAACTGGGATATGTGTTTTACCCTTTTGCTATGGGTTCCACCTTTAAACACTTTTGTTATCATCTTCAGTGGCTTCCTTCTGACGCATTGTTAGACTCCCCTGCTGAAGCAAGTGCTCAATCATACTGCAAGCCTCAGACAGCGTCTAATCAAACCTGACCATTCCCACTTAGCAGGCTTCTGATAGTTGGGTTACTTTATCTCTTGGCTCAGAGATTCTTAATTTGCTGTTCACAGATCCTCATGGGGTCCACATATAAAATTATACCTTAACATAATTCATTTCATAATCTATGTATTGTTTTATGCTTTTGAAAGGATATATTGGCTTCCCCAGTCTGCCAAAGAAGTCCATGACACAAAGATATCCCGAAACCCTTCATCTATATACTTTAAGTTATAGCTGTGACAAGCTCTGTATTTAGAAACTAACAACTTTCTCCTGTTTCCTGTGGATCACCCACTTACCTTCTCTGTTCCAGATCAATGAATCAGGGAAATTAATAGACTGGAAATGTCTTCTGCCAATTATTCCCAAAGATATGTAAGAATCACCTTGAGAAAAAGACAAAAGAATAGATTCCAAAATCCCATATTACAAAATCCCATTCTGAAAAAGCCTGCATTTAGTACATTTAAAAAGAAAACCAAGAATCTGCATTTTAAAACAAGCTCCTTGGCTAATTTTAATGCAGGTAGCCTTTGGACAACACAAAGAAACATATCACTTATCTTTCCCTGGCTTTTTTTGAAATGTGTCCTAAATATGGTTAATTCTACTGAACATGTTCAGTTACTTTGAGAAATATCAAATCCTCAAACTTAAATCTTTTCCAAATTTCCCCAGAGAAATGCTGCCATCTCTAATCTTTACTCACGTGAACAAACCAATCTCTGTTGGTATTTGTTTAAACATTTTGAGAGGCTCATCACATCACAGAGAATGACATGCAAATCACAGCACACAGGGGAATGGCTATGTGTATGGAACCTTTCAGAATGGAGGGAAAAGGGAACAGTATTCTTAGAGAGGTACGGTTTTAAATGTTTGGAAATCACAAAGCTTGTAAATATAAGAAATAAGTTTAAGGGAAGATAAAATGTAGTAGGTGATGACGCGGCCAGGAAAAATAAAAACGCTAAATAATACAATTAACATTTTTTTTTCCTGTGAAGTAGCCACAAAGTAAACCAGGAATTTCCTCTAATACCAAACCATCAGATGGGTTTTCCTGGGAGTCACTTCCCACGCCTGAACAAAATTTCAACTGATCCCAAGTGACACAGTGTGTAACGATGTCCCACTATGAGGAGGGCCCATGATTGCAGGACTCTTGGCAGTACTAGTGTGAGTTGAACCAATGAATGAATTTGCCAGATCTGATCAACAGTTTTAAGGAAGAGTGGACTCACTAATCTTCGAGATCTGGGAAAACCTTGAGTGGGGCCTTCATGTTCCTATCTTTCTGAGTTGAAGAAGGAACTCATCCTTCATCTCCAAGTCAATGGTACCAGTGGCTTCTATTCCCAGGTATGTCAAATTCCTGCCAATAAAGCTACAACAGAACATTTCAGCACCTTGACCCTTACTGAGGAATTTTTAAACCAGGGTTAGAAGTGGAGCTAATCTGGACAGAGGAGAAGGTAAAAGACATAAAATCTCTCCAGTGTCTGCACTTCAATTAAAACCCATATTTGAATCATGAAGTAAGTTGGGTCTTTTGACTTCTCAATAATTATGGGCTTCAATAAACTTGCAAAGGCATTCTAGAGGCTCTGTCAATATATCAATCAATCTCTTTGGGCCCCCAAACAATGTTTATCTATTTAACTGTGATTACTAGATGTTTTGGTTGATCTAGTAGGTGCTCGAAAGCAGCTTTTTTATTTATAGAAAAAAAAATTAATAAGAGTGTGGAATACTATTCTCCACATTCAACAAAACCATTTTGCTGTAATGACAGCCACTAATGGACAGCAGCCATCAGTTAAATAACATCAGCCAGTGATGGCAAGATAATATGGGGTACAGTTTTCATGTGAGTCTCAAATTTAATAGGGGCTAAAAATAATCTTCAAGGTCATCATATTGGTAGCACTTTTTTCTTATCAGACGCTGGGAGTAATAATTCATGAAGCATTTTTGAGTTCACTTGCACATCTGCTCCTTTGGACCAGGGAAAGCTCTATGAGAAACACATTCTCCCCATGTTCTTATAGTACAAGAGGGCTCATATTTTATTGATGGGTTTCTTAAAATAATGATAAGTAAAAAATATAATTTTAGGCCTTTCCAGAAGACACTTGATTACTATCCAGTAGCCACTTGCTCATCCTTTTCTCTTGCCTGCAGAGTCCCCCGCTTATAGATATGGAAAATGCCAGATAATTTTTTCTCAAGCCATCCTTGCAAATAAGTTCAGGTCATGTGACCATAACCCAGCCAATGAGTACTGAGGGAGAAGTCTGCACAGAAAATCCGTATAGAAAGATTTTATTTTCTAGTAAGAACCTGATGTTTGAGAAGTGATTCCTTACCTCTCTGTCTGCTGGCTGTACAGCCAGTTGTGTGAGAATGTGCACTCATAATTGTGGCGGCCACCTTGTGACTATGAGAGGCAAACCAAGAGATGGACAGTGAAGGGTCCCAACATGGTTGATCTGCTCAAGTAACCAACTCTGAAAACACCTGCGTCTGGGCAGCTTATTAAATGCAGTTGGCTATCTGTTCTTTGCAGTGAAAGTCTTCCTAACAATGCTTAATAATTCATTTTAAAAACGTTTGCTGAGTATTCACTAAAGGCTAGCCACTGTGATAGGCACTGGGCTATCATGGTGAGCACAACAGACATTATTTCTGTACTCTAGGGATTCTCACCTGAGGGACAGACAGAAGTTGATTAGGGGCTATCCAATGTAATATTTAGCTTCATTGTGTTGGGAGTTTGTGGTTAGAGAAGGCTTCCCTGAGGAAGTGATGCTTGAGCTGCTATCTGAAGAATACATGGAAACTAACCAGATGAAGAGGGTTGTTCTCACTGTGCGTTTGTAAATTAATCAATCAAACAATTATCTCCTGAAAGCCAATGAAGTCAACAAATAGAATCGCAGGAGAAAGAAAAGTCACCCCCAGTTGTCAACTATTCAGCCAACTGTCTCCCAAGTCAGTGATACATCAAGTGTTGATGAGGAAGGATTTTTGCAGACTCCCAGCCCAATCCTTCTTCCTGTGGGCCCATGTGGACACCTTACTGTGATCGTTCTTATACGTACAAAACATTGTAGTTTTTGTGGTAGCTGAGGTCATGGAGATCAGTTTTCATTTGCTCATTGTGCTTGTTATAAATGATCTAATAAATTATCTCTTTTGGCTAAGAATTTCCATAATTGGTTTCAGCCTGAGGGCACTTTTTTTGTTTGTTTTTGAACATTCAGCCATTTTGATTTATGTGAATGTGAAAAATCTACATTTTTTTCTGTGTTTAATCCAATCTACAGAATATTATTTAGCGCAAGGAAATCTCCAAAATAGCTGAAGCTTTTCACTTATTTAGATTTCACCAAAGAGTCCCCAGGGTCGAATGAAAACATCTCCAAGCTAGGGTAATTTTACAAAAACTGCTTAGAGTTCAACAGCTATTTCTGTACTTTTGGAATTCTGTAAACATATGGGGGAAAATCTGTCCACAGTTATGCCGGAGCAGTGCCCGAGCCCTGAATTCCCCTATCGTTTCATTGTTGGGAAGGGCTAGAGCCCTGATTCAATGTCTGTGTTGCAAAGGCCCTGGAGCGTTTTCACCTTTCTATTTTTGCCCTGTTAGACAAGGTCTTCTATCTTTTCTTCCTTGAAAAATCTGGTTATTTCCTCTTCCTTCCTGCCTCCTTCCCTCATTTCTTTCCTTTCTTTCTTCCTCCCACTTCCCTCCCTCCCTCCCTCCCTTCCTTCCTTCCTTCCTTCCTTCCTTCCTTTCTTCCTCTTTTTTTCCTACCTTATCTCGTTTCCAGATATCTGCCTAATTTCTCCTAGCTCTGGTGCTACATCCGCCTCTAACTTAGAATCACCCTTAAGTGCTACAGGCCAAGTACGTTGTGTGTTAGGGAGGAACAGAGTACTTTCTATTTGCATCAAAAGGGATTTTCATGATTAATGGCAGGAAGGATTTTGGTTTGTGGGAGAGGAGAGGGGGTGCCGAGAGGGAAGTCTGTCTTGATTCTAAAAACAGAGAATATTTCTAAAGTAAAATATCCCTTCTCATGTATGCCAGGGTCCTGGGCAATGACAGCTCTAAAATATCAGCCACTTTCCCCTTTTTGACCGGGGCACGTCCTGGGACACTTCAGTGTGACCTCACATTTAGACACTCAGTGTCCAAAGGAGTTAATAAATAAGGCTTTGACATTTTCTCCAAATGTGATTGTAGGTACATGCATACTGTTATAGAGGTTAATGATGAATCCAAAGATGTCTATTTTATGACTTAAAACTTGTGTCCTTTTAACTGAACCATTCAATTTCCAATAAACCATGAAATAATCTATTTATAAATACATGTACTAATCTTATGAATATCACCATTTTCTATTGCATTGTATTATTAAAAGTGTTAGCATGTTTAAGATAAATATTTAAAACAATTAGTAATTTTTAAAATAAAATGATAACCTTTATTTTTCAATATTATAGGAACTTAAAAGAATGATGTATTTTAGGCTTTTCTTGACTTCTGGGACAACACAGTCTTGCCTTTTTCCCTCAGGAAAGTATTCTTTTGGTATTTTGATGATAGGATTCCTAATCTGAAATCTAAACAATTTCTGCTAGAAGGTAATGAGGTTTTACACAAACCTTATTAAGTCAGTCCTTTGTTAATTGAATTTTTAAAATCTGGGGCCTATTGGGTATAACATTTATTGAGACGAAGTAATTAACATTTTCTTTCTTGATGCATTTCTTTCAATATTATGCTTAAAACCTCAACACATAGTAGAATGCTTAGCATATAATAGGAGTTCATAATAGCTATTAAAAACAAAGTATTAAGTAAGAGAAATGTGTTCTAGAACTGGCAGTCTTCTTGAACCAAGAAAGGCTCAAGGGAAGCAAAAGGAATCTCAACTATGTACCTCAGATTTCTGAGTCCAGAAGTTCATTTTCAGTGGCAGTACAAATGTGGGACATTTTTGGTTAAAATATGTATTTTACTATATAGGTCCACTGTGATTTTAAATGCCCTTATGTTGCTTAACAGACATTACTTGTATCTACAATGTGCACTGGGCTTCACAGAATTAAAGTTGGAATTTTTTTAGAAAGGAGCCTTTTTAGTAAGTCAGATACATTATCGATCTGCTTCCAAATACTTGGTCTAGGAGGAAAATAAGGGGAAAACATAGTGAGGATATATTGAAAAATATTTTTTTTTCTCAGAAGAAAGGAGATACAGTTTACATAAATTTCAGAATTCGACATTGCTTAATTCTCCCTGATGTCTACAAGAACTTCTGCTTTAAAACCAGCCCCAAGAACACATTGGTCAGCCAACTCTTGTGCTGAATCTCAGAATATTAAGAACCAATTTAAATGCTTATTAAAATTATTATTCTTGTCTTACTTTTATATGTCTATTTTTCTCTATTCATAGATAGTCATCTCTATCTCTATTACCTATCTAAATAAACATATACATGAAACCAAGCATAATAATGCCATACATAGAAATCTAAAACAAAGAGAAATCTTTAAACGATTATTTATATGAGAAAGAGTTCACTCGGATATTGTTGCATTCTTTCGTGGTTGTTAAGTGCATTTATTCCAGAAGGGTCTCCTATGCAGCAGGCCCTGAGGTAGGAGTAATAAGAATAATAAATACAGTTGAGGCAGAGATGTCAGGGTGATGCTCAGAGGAAGCCGATGTTGAACCAGGTATCTTATAGAAATAAGATATCTAAAAAGGAGGAGAGAAAAACATTTTTAGTTTCAGCAAAATTGATGAAATTGTGAGAGAACATATTTTCCAAGAACATTGAGGACTGTGGGTGACTTGAATAGAGGATGGTTTTAATGGAGAATGTGAAAGAAGATGCTTTCAAATTAAATTCACACCAGAGTTTGAAGGACCTGTGACCTGTGGTAAGGAATTTTGTAGTTTAACTTTTATTTTTTATTTTATTTTATTTTTTGCTTATTTTTGCAATGGAGTCGCCCAGGCTGGAGTGCAGTGATGTGATCTCAACTCACTTCAACCTCCACCTCTGAGGTTTAAGCGATTCTCGTGCCTCAGCCTCCTGAGTAGCTGAGATTACAGGTGTGTGCCACTGCACCCAGCTAATTTTTTTTTTTTTGTAGTTTTAGTAGAGATGGGGGTTTTACCATGTTGGCCAGGCTGGTCTCGAACTCCTGGCCTCAAGTGATCCACCTGCCTCGGCCTCCCAAAGTGCTGGGATTACAGACATAAGCCACTGTGCCGAGCCTAAGTTTAACTTTTAGACTGTTTCCATCATAAGCTTCATTAGTGGCTACCTTTTCACTGTTGAGTCCACAGTGATTATTCCAGGGCATTGCATGTTATAGATACTTAATAAATGTTTGTTGATTGTATTAACAGATAGGTATTTTTAGAAAGAGGAGCAACAGGATCATATCTGTGTATTTAGTTAGTCAAGAAGAGAAAAATTCAGACAGCATGTATGTAATGGGAAGGAGCAGTCCTCAAGCAATAAAGGTGGGAGGCGGGAGATAAATACCTCAGCGTCCCCACCCTTGTCAGCAGGAGCGAGCCCCAGATGCCCATGGTAGTAACATACAGTAGTCCCCTTATCCACAGTTTTGCTTTCTGTGGTTTCACTTACCCAGTCAACCAAGAGCTGAAAATAGGTGAGTACAGTACAATAAAATTCTTTGAGGGATTACAATCTCATGACTTTTACGGTATATTGTTATAATTGTTCTATTTTATTATTGGTTATTGTTGTTAATCTCTTACTGTATCTAATTTATAAACTAAACTTTGTCATAGGTATAACATGCATAGAAGAAAACAGTGTATGTAGGGTTCAGTACCATCCACGGCTTCGGGCATCCATAGGGGAGACTTGAAATGTATCCATCAGAGATAAGGAGGAAGTACTGTATTTACTAACATGTCCTGCATTGGTTTCCTTTCTTTTCTGTTTAACTTCCTCACTTCCCCAGGAATGCTTCCTGGGTTTAACCTTACAAATAGACTTCCCAAACTTGCAATATTGTATCTCAAGTTCTGCTTCTGGGAGAACCCCATTCAAGACAGAGTCACATGGTCCTTATAATGGTCTACACAGAGATTATTAGGGCCTCATCTAAAACAGTGACCATGAAAAAAGTGGAAGGCAGAATTCTAAGATATCGCCCCAAATCCACATCCCCTGATGTCCACACATCTTCTCTAAGCTATTCAATCAAGCATTAATCTCAGTGCTTCTGCGAAGGGATATTGCAGAAATAATTGAGGTCACGAATCAATTGACTTTAAGCAAGGGAATTATCACGAATGAGTCTGAACTAATCCCATGAATCCTCAAAAGGGATAGGCATCTTCCTGAAGAGACAGATTCAAAGCATAAGAGGGATTTGATAGGAGGGAGATTCTCCACTGTAGCTTTGAAGATGGAGGTGCCATGTGGCATGGATGGTGGGTCTCCAGGAGTTCAGTGTAGCCCACAGCTGACTCCAGCAAGAAAATGGGATCTCAGTTCCACAACAGCACTGGATCGTGTCAGTGGCCTGAAAGAGCACACAAGCAGAAACTCCTTCAGAGCCTTCAGTGAGTATGACTCTGAGCAGAGGACTCAGCCAAACCATGCCCAGGCTTCTTACCAAGGGAAATGGTGAGCTAACAAATTATCTTCTTTTAAGCTGCTAAATTTTTCTGGTTATTTGCTATGCAACCGTGGAAACTTAATACCCCCAAAAATGGTGTTAGGTTTAGAATAGAGGTAGAAGTCAAGCCTTACAATTGCTAGAATTTGGTGGCTGATTGTGTCAAATGATTGAAAAGAAAAGAGGAATAATCTTAAGGTTCTAATTTGAGTTCATAATTATGCCATTAATGAAATAGAAAATGTGTAAAGAGATTTTTTTTCAGGTAAGAAGTGTTTTGTTGTTGTTGTTTTAATTTGTTACTTTTGAGATGAAGCTGTCTAATAAGCAACTAAAAATATAATCCAAAGCTCAGGAACAATTCTGGGTCTGAAGAATAAACATTTGGAAGTCATTGGCATATGTTTAATGTTGAAATCATGGAGGATCGCCATACAATGTGGCACATATACACCATGGAATACTATGCAGCCATAAAAAAGGATGAGTTCATGTCTTTTGCAGGGCCATGGATGAAGCTGGAAACCATTATTCTCAGCAAACTAACACAAGAACAGAAAACCAAATATCGCGTGTTCTCACTCATAAGTGGGAGTTGAACAATGAGAACACATGGACACAGGGAGGGGAACATCACACACTGGGGCCTGTTGTGGGGTGGGGGGCTAGAGGAAGGATAGCATTAGGAGAAATAATGTAGATGATGGGTTGATGAGTGCAGCAAACCACCATGGCACATGTATACCTATGTAACAAACCTCCACATTCTGCACATGTACCCCAGAACTTAAAGTATAATAATAATAATAAACCATGGGGGAGGGCATATGAGTATTTTGTGTAGATGTGTTCTTCACTGCTTAGTCCTTTTAAATTTTAGTAATAGGGCTTTCTTGACTGAGGAGAAATACAGAGTACTTATTAAAATGGGAATTTCTCAGAGAATGTGTTATCTTAAGATTGTATTCCATCTAATTTACAATAAAGTAATTTTAATGTTCTGGCTTATGAAGTAGGGTATGGATAGCAAATACATGGCACTAAAGCCACCATTCCCCAATTCTGAGCCTATGGCATTACTAATCAATTCAGTAATTTTCCCTTCAGAACTAGTATCCTTTCCAACCATGCTCTGGGCAGCAATGAATTGATTATAGTTCACACTCATTTGCCATCATGGGTTAGTTTCAAAACCATATCCATTTAATAACAGATACATTGAGTTGCTACTTGAAGGTGGAGGGTAAGAGGAGGATGAGGATCAAAAATGATGGCTTGTTATCTGTGTGATGAAATAAACTGTACACCAAACCCCTGCAACATGCAATTTACCTATGTAACACACCTGAAACTAAAAGTTAAAAAAAATCTAAAATATATTTTATTTTGATTTTTCTTTAAAAATGATGTTTTCTTATCTTTTACATATTGTTGAATGATATTAGATAGCCTCCTGAGGAATTTGTTAAGATGGCAAGAAGTGGTTCCTACAGGTGGTTTGGATATGAAACATTGCAAAGCTAAGTTGAAATAGCATGAAAAAAGTATAAATAGGAATTTCCTTTGATCCTTCAAATAAGGCTGAATGGTATTGTGTCCACAGTTATTAAGTTCAAATATTATAATTTTTGATTCCTATACTGGAAGGTAGGGGCAGTTCTTGCAGTTCCAAGAGTGATGTTTTTATAACTCAGCTTTATGCTGAGAGCCAACGTAATGCACAGGGATTGATCTCTTTCCAACCAAAAATGGGTAAGATTTGCACAAAGTCATACATATCAATCATCCAATTGTTGTCTCATCCTGCCATCATCTTGAGAGACACTGAAAACTCTAGAACCACTGCCTGAGACACAATTTATATGACCCAACCTAAGAAAAAAAAAGCTTAGGCAGCTCCATTTCTGGATCACAGGGTGTTAACATATTAGTCAACCCATAAAAGCTCCCACTGATTTATATGGAGTTGTAGCATTGCATCACAGGTGGAGGGGCCTAAATTGTTTTTGGAGAAATATAGGGCTCTGTCTTCAGGATCATGACCCATGAGTCACACCCAGAGCTCCCAAAGCCGAGGCCAGTGGGGACATGGAAGAACTTGGCTTAGACACGGGGATATGACTCATTAAAAAAGATGAACTGGTTTTGAAAAATAACAAGAACCACCTTCTATTCTCTACATACCTACTTTCATTCCATAACTTAAAAAAAAAGCAAACTAGGAGTTTTATAAGTTTTTATCAGATATATAAACATATTATTATTATTTACTTTTAGAATCTTGGTCAATTTTGTTGTTATAGAAGTGGTGGCCATAGCTATCTTTTGAGTAACAGGTTGACAAAATGATAATTGCATTACTTGAAGATAATCACTTGCCAAATTTATACAATAAATTGACAAAGTTGTGACAAATTCATATGATGTGATATCCAGATTCAACTTTCTAGTTATTTAAGGGACTCTAATTAGTAATTTATGAAGGCTCATTAGCAGAAAGTTCAAGGTAATTGTTAACTTACTGCTGTCAATGCAGTGACAGGTGATCTGCAAGCAGAGTGACATTACAAATGTGGGCAGTGTCACATCATATCCTTATGTGGCAGGGAAAGCTTTCATTTCCCGAAAAGTGAGGCATATGTGTTTTGGGCTAAAACTATGATTCCAGGCCACCAGAATTCTTATTTCATCATTTTCAAAAATTAAGTTGGGTCAGGTGTGATGGCTTATGCCTGTAATCCCAACACTTTGTGAGGCTGAGATGGGAGGATCACTTGAGACTAGGAGTTTGAGACCAGCCTGGACAACATAGCAAGGCCTCATCTCTACTAAAAATAAAAAACCTGAGCTGGGCGTGGTGGTGTGTGCCTGTAGTCCCAGCACTTTCAGAGGCTGAGGCAAGAGAGTCACTTGAGTCCAGGAGTTTGAGTCTGCAGTGAGCTACAGTCCTGCCACTGCTCTCCAGCCCGGGCAACAGAGTGAGACACTATCTCAAAAAAATTAAGTTGAAAACAATTTTAACATTTTAATATGTGAGTATCCATTTCTATGACTGCTGAATTTTATTCTAAGAATAGATAAAAAGTTAACTTCAAGCATCAAAAACTTGCCACTTTCTTTTTTCATGTTTGGATTATAGGCCTAGAAACTTCACAATGTGGAAAACATAAGAAAAAAAAAACAAAACTAGACTACTGGGGAAACGAGAATGAATGGAGATGTATCTGACATTTTGGGAGCAGGCTAGATTCAGATCTTCTCTCCCTATAGCTAAGTTGGGTGGGCAGCTGGCCTCAAGAACAGTCCACCCACAACCTCCAACTCCTGGCACGAACCTGCTTGAGCTTCGAAGCTGTTGTCAGCCCTAGATCCCACCCTGACTCCTGCATGTCCTGGACACCTCCATCACCGCTGAGCAGGGAAGCATGTTCTTCCTTTCTCATTCATTTGCTTCCAAAAGAGGAGCTCTGATTTTCTTCTCTCTTGCAGTGCTTTTTCCTCTGTATAGCTCTTAACCTCCTCTCATTCTCTTCATCCCCACCTGAAAGGTGCTAGTTCATGTGCCACCACCATCTTGCCTGAATGACTGTTCCGGTGATCTTCTTGCTTCTACCATTTGCCACTATACGTCGTTCTACTCCCAGAAGCCAGTAGCATAGTTTCAGAAGGCTAACATAATAGTGTCTTCTCCCTGTTGGAAACCATCAGTGGTTTTTCACTCCCTTAAGCACAGCCAACAACGCCTTCAATGACCTGCTCCTTCAGCCACACTGGCCTTCAGACATGTCTCCAAAAGCACTCAGTTAGTTCTCACCCTGAGGCCTTTGCACATGCCACTTTCTGTCCAAGCTTGCAGACCAATATATGCTTTGGCACCAGCTCTCACAGAGCCTGCAGCACTTATGGCAAGGTGCATATGTTGTTTCCTGTCTGCCTTCCCAGTTAGACTTGAGGAGCGCTGTGAGGATGGGTATAGAAGAAACATCTGTTTTCCCAGGACCCAGTCCAGAGCCCGCCCCATAATGGATGCTCAATAAGTACTTGCCAAGTGCTTCCTAGAAATGTGTTAACTGTTGCTTTCTGATCATTAGATTTTCTTATTTGATCTTTTCTGGCAAAGTGGTTGCTTCTATATTTTCTTAGAATTCCATTTGTGTCATAAGTGATCTCTTCCCTACTTCATAGCCTTTATACGTGCTGGATCTCTCACCAGGACCAACAATGCTGTAGCTCTTGAGGCTAAGCAGTGAAGATGAGTTTCAGGGATTGTGAGGGTTTTCCCAGACCTTCTACAGACCTTTGCATATGCATAGGCAAGTGCCTTTTGGGCCCTCAGTAAATATTTGTTGAGGGAAGGCCAGGTGGATTGATAAATGGATGGGTGGATGGATGAATGGTTGGATGGATGCATGGTTGGATAGATGGATGGATGGATGGATGGATGGATGGATGGATGGATGGATGGATGGAAGACAGATATACTGATGGATGGTGTGCTGAAGATGTTGACAACTTCTTTAGTCTATCTTAAACTCCTTTCCCCTCTGTGAATAACTTGTCAGATCCCTTTTTTGCTAGAGACACTGTCAAGGAAAGCATTTCCTAGTGCTTGTAACACTGCTAAAGCAAGAAGAATATTGGCAGAAACTTCTATTTTCAATGCAGTTTTTAGGAAGGTTAATTACTTTGTGTTTCTGAAGATGTGAAAGTTCCTCAAGGAAAGCTCTCTGAGTAAAACTCAATGACAAGATCTTTATAATGGACTTCTGTTTATTGCTATGTGCAATGCCCTATCCATAACTCTCATTTTAATGGATGTGTCTTGAGCAAGATTTGAAACAGATCTCTTTCCCTCTCTTCTAATTTTAATGAGTCTTCTCTAGCAAGCACCTATATCACCAGAGAGATGCAGAGAACCTCAGCATATTCTGGATGGGCCTCCCCTCTGCGATTTATGATGAAATCTGACTTCAGAGTGAGTTCGCGGCCTCCTTCCTGCCTCTCCCCTGGTTTCCAGGGTAGCAGACCCTCGTCTCCCTTCAGACCTGGGCTCCCCCAGCTCAGTCCCACTTGGCATTTCTAACTGAGGTTATGGATACACATTGAGCCCAGAACTCATTGCTTTTTTGGAAAAGGCAAAATAAGAGAGGGGATTTTCCATATTCACATTTTTCCACAGAAATGTATTCATAAGCTTTAAACTTGCCCAAGCTCTGTTAATGTATGTGGTTGGCTCCTGTGCCAATTTTCATTGTGAATAAGATGCTAAATAAAAGGGTTCTTGTCTTTCCCCTTTCTCCTCCCCTCCCGTAATTTTAACTTCATAAACCTATTTTGTAAGTGAATTAGGTCTTAGGAGAGAATCAGAAACGATGTTGTTCTTTCAGCCGCTTACAGTGTTTGCTTTAAACCCTTGATAGGAACATGGGCTTGTGACAGCAGCGGCAGAGGTAAACCGATGACTTTATATATCATGCTTTTTACAGGGTGGTTCAGTTCATTTCTAACCTTGGTCTTGGCGTCATGGAATGAGCCAGGGAAATTCCTCCCCTTAACCCTACCCTGCACGACCTCCCTTCAAGGGCAAGAAAATGTCCATTTTGCCTTTGGTTTCACAGCTCCTTCTCCACAGTAGAGCTTGCGTAATGCTATACTCCCCAATCCCAGAGAACCCCAGTAGTGTCACCAGGTATTATTATTATTTTCATCAGGTGACTGTGAATATTCACAATAACAGTTGCAATTTTTATGAGCCATGAGCTGGCGTGTCCTGGCATGTCCTGGTTGTCAAGTTTCTGTGCGTTTTGGTTCAAATGTTCCCTGCCTGTGTTTATTCCTGGTCAGGCCACACCTCCTGGGACTGTCTTTGTGGCTTTTGCTCAGCTGCTGACTCAAGTTGCAGAAGACATGAGGGATAGTAGAGCAAGGTCTGCAAGATTCTGGCCTGAAGGAAAAGGCTCCATAGCTCTGCACTTTTGAGACATGGAAGCTGCCTGCCCCTCCCTTTTCCTGGAAGGTCCCATGACTAATTTCCTAATACCAACTAGCCAAGAATATGTAGGGCTAAAGGGACATTAATATTAACATAAGTGATACAGTGAGGACCAGAAGCCTTGGATATAAGGGAGAACACGTGAGTTTTCCATCAGAGAAGACTAGGTTCAAATATCAGTCCCCCAAGGAATAGCCAGCTCCTTGCTCGGGACCTTGGGCTAGTGCTTAGTATCTGATTTCTTCATCTAGAAAATGGCTATAATAATGGAACCCATCTTAGTGGGTTGGTTAACATTATATGAAAAAATGAAAGTTCAATGCACAGTCTGTGATCTGATATAGGTCAGGATGCAATATTGTTAATACTGTTAGCTACTATGAATATTATTGGTAATTAATAATTTCTTATAATTAATATAATAAACAGTATTGTGTCAAAATTATAATCTAAATCATTAATACTGATAAGCAATAATTATTGATAATTATAGATATTAATATTACACATTGATTGATCTTGCAGCACCTCTTTTTCTTCATCTAGAAAGTAGAGATTAACATGGACATTGAAAAAAACCTCTAACTCTGTAGGGATTTTGTGAAGATGAATAAATGACTTTGCACAGTGCCTGGCCCTTCAGCCTGTAACAAAGTGTTGCTGTTTTTGATGAGTGGTTAGTTGTCCTTCTCAGGCCCTCTGTAAAAGAGCATGTTACTTTGCTTTTCAGCCAGTGTGACTGTCTCATTCCGGCACTTCTATTGCTGTCTATAAAAGATGACTGTGGCCAGGCACGGTGGCTCATGCCTGTAATCCTAGCACTTTGGGAGGCCAAGGCAGGAGGATCACTGAGGTCAGTAGTCAAACCAGCCTGGCCAACATGGTGAAACCCCATCTCTACTAAAAATACGGAAAAATTAGCCAGGTGTGGTGGTGAGCACCAGTAATCCCAGCTACTGGGGAGGCTGAGACAGGAGAATCACTTAAACCCCAGAAGCGGAGGTTGCAGCGAACTGAGATTTTGCCACCGTACTCCAGCCTGGGTGGCATTGCAAGACTCCATCTCAAAATAAAGAAAGAAAGAAAGAAAAGAAAAGAAAGAAAGAAGGAAAGAAAAAAAAAGATGACTGCAAAGTGACTTTAGAGGCAGGTCATGGGCCTGGTGACAACCAGGCATGAGGCTGGATGGGGGGCCCAGTCTCCTGGAGAAGATGATCCCTCAGCCTTGTATATCTCAATCCAGGCCCAAGGTCATGGATTCTTCCTGGCAGGCTAGGCTGGTAGACTTGGTTTATGAGCTGCAGGCTGTGCCTAAAGACACCTAGGAGGAAGAGCTTAGCTGCTGAATATACGTGGGGGAACTTCCCCACCTCTGTTGTCTGCCTCAGTTGCCTCTTCCTTGGGAAGAGGTGCAGACAGAAGGTGGCGGACTCTGGGATAGATCCGGTAGAGCTGTAAAAAACAGGCTGGCTTGTGTCACAGCTTGCCTGTCCCTTTAAATCAGGGCTTCTGGCAGAAGGACCTTTGACAGCCTTGTGAAGCCGATGAATTCCTTCCTGAGGATAGTTTTAAATCCGTAAGATAAAATATGTGGGGTTTCAAGGGAAACCAACTACATATCAAAATTTTTTGTTTTTTTTTTTGGAATTATACCACAGTAACGGATGTATTTCTCTAATAGTCAATTAGAATGATATGAGGTGGGTGCTAAAAATATAATAATTTTGAAGTAGTAATGAGTGAAAATGGTACCATAGGACATCCCTAGGATATACAAATATTTGATTTCTTTTAGGGGCAAAGTCATGTGGCCTGCTAATGCTTCTGTGATTTGTGGCCTGTGTACATATTTAAAAGAAGTGAAACATTTCACTTGAAGGTTAGAACAAATAAGGTAGAATTTTCTCTCTTGTCCAGGTTCACAGACCACATGATAAGGACTCTCCACTTTGCTCAGCTGGTCTCCTAAGTCTCTGTGCCATGAGAGGTTGTGGCCCCAACTTCTCTTTGTCTTGTCATCTCATTTGCATCACAGCCTCCTGCGTGCTCTTTGACCTTTATGCAGTACCCCCGCACCCATGATCTGGGTCGCATCAGGTCTGTTTTTGCACTCTCAAGGTTTAACGGAAGAGCCCATCTTTCATACTTCACTATTTAAAGAAGGCTAGACTGATTTTAAAAGCATAATGTACATCAAAATCACCTGAAGTATTTGATAAAATCCATATTTCTATACCAACACCCTCAATTTGAGTTGATGGGTCTGAGGAGAGGCCCTGGTTTCTGTATTTTAAAGAACTCCCTAAATGCTTCTGAGGAAGGTGCTACTTGAACAAGAAGGTGCTCTTCTGCTAAGAGACAAGCCTTTTCCAGCTTGAAAACTATTATTTTACCATTCTGTATTCTGAGCAGGAAATGAATGGATAGACTGTATGTAGTGACGTGATATACAAACAGGGATGGCAGCTACAAGAATGTGGAAGTGTGCAAGGAAGAAAGAAAGGAAAAAAGGAAGGGGGGGAGGGAAGCAGAAAGGAAGAGGAAAAGAAAGTAAGGGAGGAAGAAAGAAAAGGAAGGAAAGAAGGAAGAAAGGGAGGAAGAAAAGAAAGATGAAACAAGGAAGGAAAGAAAGGAAGAAAAAAGGGAGGAAGAAAGAAGAAAAGCATGGAGACAGGGAAGAAAGAAGGAAGAAAGGCAAAAAGAAAGGGAAAAGATGTAAGGGCTTTTAAACCTATGGGAAAGGAAATTTTTATCAGCAGAATCCAGAGATAATATAAATCAGCAAGAAGAAGGATAGATTGATTTTGAAATTCAACAAATATTTATTATGTGCTTGCTATATTCTAGGGCAGAGGTTGAAATCTCAAACACACAGAGGAGCCAGGCAAGATGGTGCTGATATAAAAGATTCAGGCTTCTCTCGGTCTTCTATTTTTGCAATTTGAAGGAAACAGTTTGGCTGCATAAGAAAAACAACAGGCTGAATGTAGCTGTTCATGCTGTGAAACTTTGGTTCACAGCGTCCGGCATGGCTACCTAGGGCCTTGCTGTGTGTACACATGAAATCTATCTTCTATATTCTCCAGTTTTTCAAGACAATTTGACATTTTATAGAAATCTCTTTTTGAATAGATGTTGGAAGCTATTTTAGTACTATTTCTGCAAAACAAATTTACTCAAAATGTATCCACTTTAAAACGATCATTTTATTTTTCCCATGGATTACGTTGGTTGGAATTCACAGGCAAAGTGGAGCTGGTTTTTTGTTTTTTTTTTTTTTTTTTTTACTTCACCGTGTCTGAAGCCTCAGATGGTCAGATTCAAAGGCTGGGGGAAGTGAGGGTAGCAACTAAACATCTAAGGGCTAGGATCACCTAGAGGCTCGCTTACATGTATAGTGCTTAGGCCGGGAAGACTCAGTGATCAGGACTATTAACTGGAGCAACTTAATGTGCCTTCCCCATGTAGCTTGATATCATGGCAGGCTCAAGGTAGTGGGGCTCATTCCATTGTGGCTCAGAGCATCAAGCACAAGTGTTCCTGCAAAGAAGGAGGGAGCTGCATGGCCTTTTATGATCCAGTCTTAGAAGTCATACAACATCACTTCAGTCATACTATATTGGTCAAAACTGTTACAAGCCCAACCAGATTCAAAGACAGGAAAGATGGTCTCTGCCTCTTGATGGGGAAGTGACAAGTTTACATTCTAGAAGAGCATGAAAGCGAGAGATATTAATGCTAATTCAAAACTTTATTTTATCCTGTAATCCCAGAAGTTTGGGAGGCTGAGGCGGGTGTATCACTTGATGTCAGGAGTTCATGACAAGCCTGGCCAACATGATGAAACCCCGTCTCTACTAAAAATACAAAAGTTAGCCAGGCGTGGTGGCGCCTGTAATCCCAGCTACTAGGAAGGCTCAGGCAGGAGAATCACTTGAACCCAGGAGGTGGAGGTTGCAGTGAGCTCAGATTGTGCCACTGCACTCCAGCCTGGACAACAGAGCAGCACGACTTCATCTCAAAAAACAAGCAAACAGCAACAAAAAAACCCTTATTTTACAAATAAGTTAAACACAGTGTGTACAGCATAATGCATGTTTGTAGGCTAGCATAACAGAGGGTTGCACTAGTATTTTACCTCTGTTATAGGGTATAAAAATTCAGAGATGATTAAGATTTGGCTCCTCTTTTCAGGGAACACAGTCTTATATTTTGGAGTTTTGGAATCTCTATGAATTACATATTTATACTTTTTGTACCCTTGCTGGAGTTGAGGAGAGTTGGATAAAAGTAGGGAGGATACTGAGACTAGGAGGCAGCTATTTATTAGAATAACCTGGCAAATGGACCAATCCCCCCATTCCCAGCCCCAAGAAGTTTACCTATATCCAGAAGAGGGGCATTTGCATTTTTAATATTTTGAGAAGGTTCAGAAACACGAGCTTCCTATTGAGAAGCACTGTTTAAACAGACTTCTACATTGCAATTGGTACTTACATATTTAGACATCAGTCTTGCCACTTAAATTCTTCATTTGCTTATAAAAGCCATGTAGCTCCAAACTCAGAATAATCCATTGTCTACTGCCCTTCATCCCTCATGATCAAGTTTTTCTAAATAGGTTTGGAAATGGACATGTGATTTAAAAATAACTTAAAGTATGTCTGATAGCCCAGATAAGGACATGTACTTTGTAGTGCCATTCATGGAAATAGTGACCTTGAAAAAAAATTCTGGAGGGCCTCCGTCTCATCTTCCTTTCTCCAGTTCCTATGGATATGGAAGGATAGGGCTAAGAATCGCTGTCTGCCTTCTGACTTAATAAGGAGTCTTTTGCTCAAATAAACACTGAGTTCTTTTTTTTTTTCAAGCCGTTCACCAAGACTCATATAATGTATCTTTGTGAGGTCTGTTCATTCCATAGGATAATTCAAAAAGTTATACATAGGCTGGGCGCAGAGGTTCAACTGATGATCCCAGCACCTTCAGTGGCTGAGGTGGTTAGGATTGCTTGAGGCCAGGAGTTCAAGACCAGCCTGGGCTACACAACGAGCCTCCATCTCTATGAAAAAATTTGAAAACATAATTTTTTAAAAGGAAAGTTATACCTGGGCCAGGGATTCTGTACCCTTCATGATCTTGTATTCCAGGGTGTGTAATATTGGGAAAGTTTAGGTTTATTGTCTAAATGTTAATTGTGTAAATAAGGTGGTAACCATGGCAGCCCAATCCCACCCCCCTCAGCATTGGCAGGTGGCCAGAGAGGTGTGATCACAGCTTCTGTCTGAGCTCACCTTTGCAGGTAATGGGGCAGGTATGTGGCATTAAAGAGCAGGAAGGCCAGCAAGGGTTGGTAATTGTTTAACTCTTCCAGTGGCACTCCTCTGAGTACATGGACCACACCTGCAAACCTGGCAGGACGTGCCGTGCATGACTGGACGGAGGCACTGATACACTCGGAGCCAAGGAATGGGTTTAGGCAGGAGCTCAGGGCTGAAATAGGGAGCCCAGCCTGCTGGACTGCTTGAAATCTCAGGACTCATAATGCTTGTGCTTCAGGGAGACAACTGCTCATTAGCTGGATGAAATTAACCAGTCATGTCACCTTTTGGCACCTCAGTTTCCTCATTACTGAATAGTGAGGGATTTGAACATATTATCCCTAAGATACCTTTTAGCTCTAACGTAGACTGAGTATAGTCTATGTCAAGACTCTGACTAGAGTGTAGGTATTTTCAAATTGCAAGAATTATCAGAATCACTTGGAGAACTCAACAAAACACAAACCACTGAGCTCCCCCCACCCGCCCCCCCCCCCCCCCCCCAGATTACTGATTCTAAAGATCTGAGGTGGGGCCTGAGAATCTGCATTTCTAACAAGTACCCAGATGTTGCTAAGCTGCTGATTTGGGGCCCATAGTTTGAGAACCACTGTTCTAGTCTGTTATTGCTTGGTTATGTTCTGGGGATTTTCCTGGCCCACCTCATGTAGCTGCAACATTCTATGAAGAGGGCTCTTTTGCTCAAGGAGTGAGGTTTTATTTTCTGAATTTTCCCAGCCCTTTGTTGTTAATTTTTCCACCAGACTGGGCATCTTTGGAACATCAGAGTTTGACAAGAGAAAACAAAATGAGGCCCAGCTCATTCGATTAGGCCAAGGGGCCATATTTTTACCAGCTTTATGTCTTATGACTTGCCTAGTACTGTTTTTTAGGGGGAGGAGGAAGAGTTATTAAACATTTTCTGGACTTAATATTCAACTTGCATTGCCTTAGTTAATGTTATTTATAATCTTATTTGAAATATATTCGGCACAGACAGTGTGATATATACTTGGGATTCATTTTTATCTATACTCTAGGAGCTCATTGTATGCTGCTTCTAAAATAGCTCTTAATGATTTCCACCTCCTAGTATTCACACCCTTGTGTAATCCTCTCCCTCTCCATGTGGGTTAACCCTAGTGACTTGTTTCCAAACTAACAGAATGTGACAAAGGTGATGGGATGTCACTTTTGAGATTAGAATATAAAACACTGTGACTTCCATCTTTCACTCTTTCTGTTGCTGGCCAGTTCCTCTCTGGCTTTTCCTGAATGTTTGCTGTGATGAAGAATTCAGAGAGGCCTGCATGGCAAGAAAGGGTGAGTGACTTCCTGCTAACTTCCAACAGGAACTGAGGTCCACACCCTTAAGATTGAGCTTGGAAGTGGATCCCTCCCCAGTCAAGCTTCCCACTGAGACCGCAGAAAAGACCAACCCCTTGATCACAGTCTTCAAGGAGACCCTGAGGCAGAGGACCTAGTTAAGTCCTGTCAAGATTTCTGAAGCACAAACACTGAGTCAATGAATGTGTGTTGTTATAAGCTGCCAGGTTAAGGATAATTTTTAATACAACATGAGATAATTAATACAAATCTATTGACAAAGGATGTTTCTTAGGGACTAGGTAGTCAACATTTGGAAAACTCAAATCATAAGACCACACTTAATGGTAATGCAGACCCAGATTGAATTGGTTTGTGAGGGGTGCTTGTACACAACTCTTTCTAACTCTGTATACAGAGATGGCACGTTAATATAGTAGCTTGAAGTAAGCACAATGGGAATACTTATGCAATGAAAACCAGCAAACAATACAATTTTGAGATGCCTTTTACTAGCATAGCACTGTACTTTAAAAACCCTACTATAAGCCCTAGTTCTCACTGTATCTTTGGTGAATAACAGAAGCCTGGTATATTTGGATAATGGTGTGCAGAGTGTGATGTTGCATTCATGAAGCCAGGATTGTTAAAGTCATGTGGATTGCGGGATAATATTACACTGGGCTGCTCCCTTGTGTGAACAGGGTGGGTGACCCCAAGAGTCTACAAACTTCTGAATAGCATCTTTAGCTTAGGAATATGAAATAATTCCAACTCTGTTTATAGCAGGTCATCAGTACCTGAATTGGGTGAAATTTTGGCATGGAAATATATGTATTTTTAATCTGTCTCAAGTGTACCTTCTGGGAAAGGCTCTGTGGAAGCATCTAGCTAGACAGAGTTAAGTAAGGAATTCCTGGCACTTAGTACCTGCTTGCAAATAAATATTTGTATTTGGGGAAATTTATCTCTGACAATTACTTTTATTGCTACATATTACCTGATGGGAAGGTTGGGGAGAAGAGACTTAGCTTACCTTTAGTTGCTGAAAGCCACCAATATCAATAAAGAAGGAACTAGTAATTGTAAATGATCAAATCCACTGAGGTCAGTTTGTGGGATAAATCATTACAGTAACCGTAAAATACAGATATGCTACAAGTCTTCATTTTACACTTGAAGAATCTGGAGTATAGGCATGGTGGTCATCTAACTGAGTTTATGAAGCTTGTACATGACAAACAAAGTTAAAGGGCTCCAAATCAGCTCTGACCCCAAAATCATGTTTCTAACCTCTCTATTAGAGGTCACTCCTCCCCCTTTTCACTGTTACAGCCTAAAAACCTTAGAGGGGAAATTCCAGGGAAGGAAACTTCACAGGCTCAAGTTTCACAGTCTTCCCTGACAGGAAATCCTAGCTAACCTTGAACTTCAGGGTCATCTGTTGTGGTTTAACACCATTTTTTCATTTCTAGTTAAAAGGGCAGCTCTGCTCACTGTCCCTTGCATGTCATGCCCTGAAAATATCTCAACTCCCTCTTGTTACTGCCTGAAAAATGGATTCCCTGAAATAACAAGTCCTCCAAATTCAGACATCAGCTTTCCTCAGTTAATTTCTACATCATCATTTATAATATTGGAAGGTTCTTACTTTTAAGAAAATTTGGACCAATGCCCTAAACGGTCTTCTCATCTCAGAGCAACCAAAAAATGTGACTGTGGCTGCTGCCAGGACCCCTACATGCAAATGACCAGACTGTAGAGAGTTAAGTCTTGGGACCCACACATTTCTCCCAGAGGAAGTCATTATTTCAGGGCTTTTCACTGTGTTCATGAATTTCTTCTGTGATCTAGGCCTTGGGGAGAAAGAACATTCACCTAATTTCCTATAAACGGCACTGTAGCATAGAAGTAAAGACCGTCAGTGTTCACATCATAGTTTTGTCTTTTATGGCCCGTCTAATCTTGGGAAAATTACTTAACCTCTCTGTGCTAATGTTTTCTTATCTGTGAAATGGAGGTGTGAGTACTGCCCATCTCATGAGTCATGAAAATGATTAAATACGTTAAGCTATAGGAAGCGCCTGGAGCAGTGCCCAGCTCAGTTAATATTACCGAGTTAATATTACTTCTTACACATGGTGGGCCTGTTTGTCACTGCTACTTCCTGGAAGTACCCGTGCGTAATGGAAAGGATAGCTTTGTGCTGTCCTGCTTGTGGCCAACCAGTTTCTTAGTTCATTCAGCTTGTTTTTTATACTCCAGGAGTGTATCAGTTAGCTCTTGCTATGTAACAAATTTTCCCAAATTTAGCAGCTTACAACAACAAACACTTATTATCTCACAGTTTATGCAGGTCAGAAATTTCTGAGTAGCTTAGCTGGGAGGTTCTGGCTATGGGTCTTTCATGAGGTTGCAGTCAAGTGGTTGGCTTGGTGCAGTCAATTTCAGGCTCAACTGGAGGGTGATCCATTTCCAAGCTCACTCACAAGGATGCTGTCAGCCTCAGTTCCTCACCATGTGAGCCTCTACACAGACTGTCTAAATGTCCTCACGACAGAACAGATGGCTTGCTCCAGGGACTAGAGAGAAAGAGAGAGATAGAGAGAGAGAAAAAAAATGTAAGCAAAAGACAAAATCTTTTATACTCTAATCCATAACTTATGCCATATTCTATTTGTTAGAAGCATGTCACTAAGTCCAACCCATACTGAAGGGGTAGGGAATTAGACTCCACCTCTTGTGGGCACAAATATCAAAAACAAATGTGACATATTTTTAAAACCACAAGTGTCTTTTACAACCCATATATCTTAAAAATTTTAAAGTTTAAGTGCACTTTGGAGATCAACTAGCACAGCTGCCTCAGTTGAGAGATGAGAAGAGTAACTCATGAGACTTGCCCAAGGTCACACAGCTAAATGGCCCCAGGGACTGGATTCAGCTCTCTTACTGTTGTTATGTGCAGCTGTACCTCATTTTCAAGTCATGTTGATGGAGTCACTTCACTGATATGCTGTGGCACATCCTGAAGCCCTAGGCTACTGAGAGATTGAAACTTGTACATGATATCTTTAGACTTGCACTGTCTAGTATGGTAGTCAATAGCTACATGTGTTGTGAGTTACATGTGGTGTCAAATATACATCAGATTTCCAAGAGTTAGTATTGAGAATGTAAATTATCTTATTATTTCATATTGATTACATGTTGAAGTGGTATTATTTTTGATATATTGAGTTAAATAAAATACTTGTTAAAATTCATTTTCTCTATTTTTTTTTTTTTTTTTTTTTTTTTTTTTTTTTACTGTGGCTACTAGAAAACTTGAAATTCCATATATGGCTTGCATTGCATTTCTATTGCTTATTTGTATTTCTGCTGTTGCTCTAGATTAACCAAACTGATCTCCACATTCTCCATGTCTTTGGTCTATCAGAGTCTTGCTTTTACTTCCATTTCTGTTTCCAGCCATGGTGACTGAGTCACAGTAACACAGGCTGCTCCAAGGCCTCTGTTCTCTGCTGACTCTGCAGAGTGGGTGCCTGTGATTTTACAGGTCTGCTCCTTCAGACCTTTCTGAAGAACACTAATAACTAAGGGTGTCCTGTGCAACTACAGCGATGGTTTCCAATGGCATGTGCTCTGGTGAGCTCAAAACATTTCCTGAGGACTGAACTTCCACTCAAAAGCTGGGTCCCAACATTCTATTTACTCTTTTTAAAGACCCTACCAGACTAAGTAACCCTAACTAGATCCATTACATACTGTTTATTTCCTTCCTTCCTTCCTTCCTTCCTTCCTTCCTTCCTTCCTTCCTTCCTTCCTTCCTCCATCCCTCCATCTCTTCTTCCCTTCCTCCCTCTCTTCCTCCCTTCCTCGCTTCTTTTTTTCTCTCTCTGTCTCTCTTTCCTTCTAAATTCTGAGTCAACACAGAAAAATTCAAGCCCAGATTTGGTCTTGAAGACTATTGTAAATAAAGTGATCAATTGAATCTCCCTGGACTGAACATTTGGACTGAACATTTGGAAGAGTGATTAGTGAGAGGAGTTAAAAGACAATCAATTCAGGGTCTTGCCATTTATTGAACAGATTTTCAGCCCCTTCACTGTAGGGTATTGTTTTCAGAAGATCTGCTTGCCCGGGATTCTTGGTTGTAATTCATCTCATGACTGGGGAAGATAAATATCTCTTTCATAATAATTTAAAGTGGTTAGTCTGCACACTCTCTAAACAGCTTCCTTCCATTGATCAACGAGTGGGCCATGAAGCCTCTTGCAGGCCTCTGCCCCTAATCACCCTTCTTGTTGACATTCCAAACTGCTAAGCTCACAAATGTACTGGGAGGACAGTAGCTAGAGGACACTTATTCCCTAAGAGAGAATCCTTGACTCTCACGGTATGTGACTTTGTTATTTTCCCATCCTTGTAAGGGCTTGACATTGTTTCAGAAAATAGTGTTGAATTGGGGAATGTCGTTTTCAGTTTCTTTCTCACTGACCCGTGCCATTCAATTTCTTCATCCTCCTCAAAACCTTTTTTGGAATGAGGCAGGAAATAAATAAATAAATAAATGAAACTGTCTCTAATGTAAAATGAGTTGGGTAGTTTGAAGATTTGTTTTCTCTCAAACACTTGAAGGAAGATAAAGACTGAAAAGAGAGAAGCTGCTGTATTTTAGATGTAAACAAGAACACTAAATAGACAGGGGCCATTGGATAAATATGGTAAATTATACGGGGCTAGCATTTTGATAACTTGTGATTTGGAGAAAGTACAAGTTGGCACTTCCACTTTTTTTTTTGGTTTTGTTTTTGCTAATTGTATGCAGCATAGAAATCCCATAGCTCCCAAATCTTCTATTCCAACTGCCATTTGAAATTCTACCACAGTCCTATGTATCATCAATGACCTCCCCAATTTGGCCACAAAGGATACTGAGATCTTCTAAGTAGAGCTAGAATCAAACAGGAAACCATGTGAGTGTGAGCAAAAGGGTAAGAGAAGTAAGAAAGCTGGTTTAGATCAGAAAAGACATCTCCTCTCCACAGAATTTTCTGGAAGAGGACATTTTGTAACAATAAGTTTATATCCAGTTTGTAAATCTTTTGGTTGCAAAAAACTGGACCATGTCTATGTCAAGTAATGGAGGTTACTGTTGAGTTACTATGACGATGGCACAGACAGAAGCTAGTGCCTCACTACTACTACTACTACTACTACTACTACTACTACTACTACTACTACTACTAGGGCAGTAGTTCTCAACAGTGGGTGGGAGCAGGTAGAGATTTTGCCTCTGGAGGACATTTGACAATGTCTGGGGACATTTTTGATTGTCATAGTTACAGAGGAGAATGCTGGCATCTAATGGGTAGAGCCCAGGGACACTACTAAACATCCTTCAAATGCACAGGACAGCTCTTGACAACAAAGAATTATCCAGCTCAAAATGTCGATAGTGCTGAGGATGAAAAACCCTGAACAAGGACAAGAGGTGACCCCCTACTCCCTGTGTGGCCCTGTGACCTGGAGGACTTTGTGAACTAAACATCAAAAAACAAAGACAATAAATGTTTTTGTTTTCACATTCATAATAAAATTCTTTACTTGATTGAATATAAAGTTTTAAGACAAGAGAAGCTGACAAGCAATAGACAACAGTGCTGCCCGTCATAAAACCTTTATTTAGATTCAGAGAACAGACATTGAATTTCAATTAAGTTTCCCTTGGAAATAATCATGCAAAGGCCGTCTTATTAAGCACTGTAATGGGTAGATGAGGATAAGTCTTCCTCATCCCTAAAGTTCTTCTGAAGTAGAATAGACACCCACCTGCCTGGAGTGGTTAAGGTAAGAAGGAAGGACAGGTAATCCTGGAGAGAGATACTGCCCCTCCACTCTGCTGGTATTTGCAGGTCTAGATTCTATCTTTCTAAATATTACAGAATGACTCAATAACACATTCTACTAAAAAATAGTAATGTATCATTTAAAAACTCTTCAAAAAATGCTTTTGAAACTGCACTTACTGTTCCTTATTATACTATCTTGCTCATAATTTTGTGATGTTTGAGAGAGGTACTCTGTCCTCACCTCCCCCTCACCTCTCAGATCCATCAGCCATCCTTCTCTGCCTTGTTCTGTGTCCCTGGGGATGGCCCCTTACTGATTACAGCATGTGAATTCTCTTGTTCTTTAGCTTCTACCTGGCTGAGCTAATGGGAGGTGCTGGCAGGGGAACAGAGAGAAAGAGTAGAAAGGGCTCAGAATACTTATTTTCCTGCCCTTACCCAGCCTTGGCACCTCTTTCTTGGTAGTGGCTACCGGTGTCCATGATTACAGCTCCTGCTTGGTGGAAACTTCTTTGCGGTTCCAGTTTTTTTCTGGCTCTGTCAACCCTATTTTTATTTTTTTGTCTTTCAGGTCAATTGGTAAAGGCCTCTAGCTGTTTGCTGGACTCAGAGCTCCTCAACATCTTTTATCAGTTCCATTAAAACTATGGGGAGGGATAACATTAGGAGAAATACCTAATGTAGGTGACGGGTTGATGGGTGCAGCAAACCACCAGGGCATGTGTATACCTTGTCACAAAACTGCACGTTCTGCACACATAAAATACAATAAATAAAAAAACTATCAACATCTCATAAAGCAACAGGAACCCTCATTCATTGCTGGTGGAGACGCAAAATGATACAGCCACTTTGGAAGTCAGTGTGGCAATTTCTTACAAAGCTAAACATCATTTTACTATATAATCTAGCAATTGTGCTCCTTGGTATTAACTCAAATGCGATAAAATCTTATATCTGCACAAAAACTCCACCCAGATATTTATAGCAGCTTTATTCATAATTAACCCAAACTGGAAGCAACCAAGATGTCCTTCAGTAGATGAATGGATAAACAAGCTGTGGTCATTCATACAATGGGATATTAGTCAGAGATAAAAATAAATGAGCTGTCAAGCCATGAGAAGCCATGGAAGGACCTTAAATGCATAGTGATAAGTGAAAGAAGCCAGTCCAGAAAGGCCGAATACTCTATGATTCCAACTATATGACATAGTTGAAAGGCAAAACTACAGAGACAGGAGAAAGATTAGTGGTTGCCAGAGATGTGAGGAGAGAGGAAAGGCAGAATAGGTGGAGCGCAGAAGAACCTTAGAGCAGTAAACTATTCTGTATAATACTGCAATGGTGGATACAAGGCACTCTGCATCCTTCCAAACCCATAGAATGTACAACACAAAGGCTGAACCCTAATGGAAACCATGGGCATTCATTAATAATAATGTATTAATACTAGTTCATCAGTCGTAAGGAAGGTACCACACCAATGCAAGATATTAATAATAGGGGCAACTGTGAAAGGCATGGGAGGCATATGGGAACTCTATACTTTCATCTTAACATCTCTGTAGACCTAGAACTACTTTAAAAATGAAGTTCATTAATTAAATCTATCAGTGAACTATGTATATATGTGGGGAAATGTCCTACCCTCTTCTCTGCATAGCCCCATTATTATTCATCTTTTTTTATTTATCTTCTTCTTCTATTATTTATCTTCTCTGTCCAGGGAAATTCTATTTCCTGCCCAGGGCCTGACTATTATATGTTGTATCAAAAAGATATTGTGAAAATAAAGAAAGCAGCTAAAATGATAATATTATCAAAACCTTATTATTCATGAAATGCATGTTAGACACCAGAATATTGGTGGCTTTTCATATCACCAATGCTAAAAAATTAAGGGGTATCTTTTATTCCTTGGCATTACCTAAGATTTAGAAAATAAAGAACAACCAAGCACCCTGGTTTTCCTGGGGCAGTCCTGATTTAGGGCTGTTTTCCTGAATGTAGTCATTAACGGAACCCCGTTTTCCTCTCACATTTGTCCTAGTTTGGATAATAAGTTATATTATTGTTGCGCCTCTAATACTTTCTTTGCAAAAGGAGTTACAAAGCACCGTGAGCAGAGTCTAGTCATACCCCAGCTTGTCTGTTTGGGCACTGTCTGGAACAGATAGACTAGGCTGGGAACAAAGGTGTGTCTGCCAGGACCAAACGTTCCAAAAACAAATTTTTTATCAGATGAAACTATAACCTAGATCTTATAATGATTGAATGCAATTTCTGTAGTGAAAACACCTTAAGTTGTATAAGGATTTGCTGAAGTTGAACATCAGGCCCCATGAGTTCCTCAACAGCTCAAACCATGGAGAGTTCGTGCAGGCAGGGTCATTTGTCTACCACCTGCACTGTGGATCAGGCACAGAGTACAGAGGACTTGCTCTATACCTATATAGCTACTAACCAGCTCCAGAAGCCAGTATTTTACCTGCCAGGACCTTGAGATTTCCCTTTATTATTATCCATTCATTCAATAAATACCCACTCAATTCAGGCACCACATTGAAAATACAGTGGTGCATAACACAAAAAATATCCATTCTAGTGGGAAGAGACAACCAATAAACAAGTAATCAAGTCAGTGAAATAATTCATATAATGGTGAATACTATGAAGGGTATAGATGCGAATCATTGCACAGGAGAGAGGGAGGGCTTCTTTCTAGAGATGATAGTTGAACTAATTCTGAAGAGGAAAGGGAGCCAGCCAAGGGAAATCTTGGATGTTCATCCCACAGTCCCTCTGGAATTAATGAAACTAATGAATAAACAGTGTGCCAAGAGGAAATATTATAAATGTTTAAGTGGTTTTTCTTGATAAGCAAAAAGAAAACTAGTATTCTAGGTAATATTTGTGGGCACTGTAAATTTTAAAAAGAATTGTTCTCTTGTTAGCAGTCATTTGTTATTGATTGGTAATTGCCATCATCAAAATGCTAAATCATGTTGACCCATCTCGTCCACTTCAAGGCTTTCCCAGCCTGTTCCAGTTACTATGGCTGCATAACAAATTACCCAGAACCTTAGTAGCTGAAAACAATGACAACACTTGTTTTGTTTATGATTTTATAATTGGGAAGACTCCATGGAAATGGCTTATCTATGTTCCACTCAGCATTAACTAGAAAAGTGCAGTGAGGGGGTCCTTGAACCATCTAAAGTCTTTCTCATTACCTGTCTGGCAGTTGGTACTAGCTATTAGCAGATCCCAGCTAATGCTCTTGGCCAGAAAATTACACGTAACCTTTCCAGGTGGCCTGGGCTTCCTCACAACATGGAGGCTGTGAGCATCCTGACAGAGAGAGCAAGGGCCAACTGAGTGCTGTGTTGCTTCCTATGACCTAGTTTCAGAAAACACGTAACATTACCTCAGTGATAGTCAATTAGTCATGGTGGCAAAAAAAAAGCTGTCCAGATTCTAGGAAGGGAACGTAGATCCCATCTCTCATTGCAGGTCACAGTGGAAGAAGAACATGTGGGATGGCATTTATTGGTGCAGCCATCTTTGAAACACATAATGTTCCATGAAGCTCAATCCTTTGAGCTTCTTGTAAGACACTTCTATTTTTCCAGTCCCTATGCCTAAAAGAACACATAAGGCAACTGCAGAGATAGGAGAAGTGAAAGAAACTGAGTGGGAAACTCGAAAATCCTCACGGGCAAGCAGACAGACAAGGAAAGCCTAGAGACTCATTCATTATTCATCTCTGTCCTCTGTATTTATGATAGGTATCAAGCTTGAATGAGTCATTAAAAATATGTTTAGAAAACTTTGGTTTGAACAAAGTAAAATGTTTTTCTATATTTCTTATCTTCTTAGAAACTTTAGTAACTATGTGTATGTCCTCCAAGAGGGACACATAGTATGAAATTTATCTCCATCTTCTTTGACATGGAACCCTTTTTGCATACAATCCTGAAATAGCTCACGGGACCACTTAGGAAATTCTATTAAGCCAATTTGTTCTAAGAGGGGTTATAGTAGACCCACAGAGTGGGATGTTTCATGGGTTTTCTGAGGGGATGGAAAAATTCTCTTCCAGGTTGAAGCTGTGAAAGGAATGTAATGTCTGCTTTTCAACTCTGGTTAGCAGAATGTTGTACCCTGTGGTACCTGAATGAAATAGCTAAGCTGAGTGTGCTCAATGAATATGTTGTTTCTGGTATGCCAGAATTCAAAACCAGAGCCCATTAGCATGAGTACTTCAAGGATTGCCACTGATGTAACCTTTCAGGGGAAAGGCTGGTCCATCTACAAATGACTCAAGATGTGATGAACAGTAGGAAGCCAAACCAGTGAGTAAGGGACAACATATGCTGCTGATGGAGCTCAACTTCACCCTGCCTCATTGGACCAAGTTCAGCACCTGAGAGTGATGAAATGAGGCGAAAGAGTATGTACAACACGAAGACTGCAGAAACTTACAAAAGGAGTGTAGGCTAGAAATCTAGACCAGCCTCAAGATGCCAAGATTCCACTTAGAGAAAAGGGAAATACATCTGTGGAAATTAATGAGAAACACAGATATTCCATGGGAGTTCAGAACCTGGAAATTAGTGAGGCCAAGAAAAGAGAGGGATATGACAGAGGGCAAATTTCATAGGAGTTTGCAACATGATATTTGGGTGGAAAGGAGCTTGGTTTGCTTTCAGCAGCAGGAGGAAAATCTCCATTTTACATTTAACAACAAAAAAGGGATCCTGGTGAGGACTCATTTGGAATACCATCTTCGAATTTGGTGCCTTGTTACAGTAGGGGAGTAGCTGACCTGGCCAAAATTCCAAGAGCCAGTTGAATGCTGTTGGGTTTGAGTATACTGATTAAATAAGTCAAATCCTCTTGGCCTTCTGAGCATCTTAACTTCCAGCAATCACCTTAGAAAACATTCAGGAAGACTATGAAAGTCCTGGAAAATTCCAAGGGAAGTATTTCTACCTAAAAGTATATGAAGATAGAAACAGCCAAGGAAGGAAGGAGATTATTGCTCTTGGAGAGCGTGGAATTTCAACCAGAGACCAGAGAAGACACTCCATCCTCAAGATGCATTAAATTTTATACGAGGTCTTTTGTGGACTGTTTGGACACATCCTGCCTCTGGGCACTTCAGATTAGCTTCAGTACTAGAGTGTTTGATGATTTTTCAAAAACCATGAATCCTCTCTGACACTGGCAAAGAAGCTTGGAAAAGATGAGATACCATACATTATTTACTAGCTCAATGATTGCTGAGTGGTATTTTTCTTCTTTTGATTGGATTAAAAAATGTATTTAAAGAATGAAATGTATTAAACAGAAGTTATTTACACTTAGGCAAAAGTCCCGTTTCAGAGTAGGGCAAGTGTTCACTGCAATCAGGATCATAATCACACCTGTACGATTTCTAGCATTAATTAGAAAACCTACCCAGACACTGAAATAATCAGATTGTCAACTTTTGCCCTCTCTGGGATCAGTGCCAAATGACTGATTTTCAGTGTCCTGGCTCCATGTTGCTCTCATTGTGATCTCTCTTCTGATTCTTTACTTCTTACTTGCTTCCTGTTTTCCTCCTTATCATTCTCTGCCTCCAACTTCCTTCTTCTTCTGTCTGGACTTCTGTCTTAGTTATAAGAAATACCATAGATAGGGGCTTGTGAACAACAGAAACGTATTTCTCAGAGTTCTAGAGCTGGAAGTCTGAGATCACCGTGCATATGCGGTCAGGTTCTGGTGAGGGACCTCTTTCAAGTTGAAGACTGTCATCTCCTCTTTTTATCCTCACATGGTAGAAAGGGAGCAAGGGATCTCTTTGGGGTCTCTTTTATGAGGACACTAATCCCATTCATGAGGGCTCTATCTTTATGATGTAATGTCCTCCGAAAGGCCTCACCTCCCAATACCATCATATTGAGTTAGGATTTCAACATATGAATTTGGAGGGCACATGTACAGTCCGTCTATTGCATCTTGTCACTCCCCTTCTCTCTTCACTGCCTTCTTCCACTGTGGACTCCATCCTGCTTTTTATTCACTTCTTTTGCCACTGGTTATAAAGACATCCCCTTTTCTCATACCCTTGGTTAAAAATCACCCTATTTGTAAAAAATTTCTTCTTCAGAGGAACTTTCTAGGAATTGTCTTCCCATTCTTAAAGGATCTTGTGTGCAAGAAGAAATTACCTTCTGAGTACAGGTACCTTCTCCATGAATTTTTGATGTTCAGCTCAAATTTGGAAGGAAAAATTGATATCTATTAATTTATTTATCTAAAAAATGACTGGTTGTAAGGTAGGTGCTAGGAAAGAATATAAAGATTTGCCTCCTTTTCTTGAAGACGTGCCAACTGGCAGACTTCCTAAAACCCAAGTGAGAAAATGATGACAGGCCTTCTGGACAGGATTTGAAGTAAGCCTCATAGCAAGAGAGAATTTGGATGTCCAGAAGTAGAAGGAGAGGATAATGTGGTATTCTTGACAAAGGATGAGTTATCATAAGGGACCTGTTTAGAGATTATTGGGCAGGAAGGAAAGGAGTGATGAATGGTCTTGGAAAGGGTGGCAAGGCCAGTGGTAGAGCGCTTTTAAGTACAGCAGGAGATACCTAGGAATACAAAGAAATGACAACACACGCTTTGGAATCATATGGAACTGAGTTTGAATCCAGGCTTCTCCACACACTCACACTGGTTGGCTCACCTGGTTGAGCCTCCGTTTCTGATCTTTAAAATAATATTCATACCACTCACATTTCAGTGTTGTAAAAGCAAGTATTTCCAAATTGTAAACATTAAGTTCGATGGTGAATGAAAAAATCCTTTGCATGGTGTTTGGTTTTTGGTAAAAGCTCTAACACATGATGGCTATTATCAATATTATTATTAGGCTGAAACCAAGAACGTTTATTATTGGAAAAGAAGGGGAGACTTTTAAATTGTCATTAGTCTAAAGATGTTTTCTCTGGAAAGAAATGAAGTGAAACCTGTGTACTTAAATATAAATGTAAATATATATCTATGATAAACTGCATTGTTGGTGTCAATGCCCTACCCCGTTCTGTATCCATGTTTTTCAACATGCAAACCGTGTCTTCCTATTGTGGGGTGCAAGTGATTCTACACCCTTGAGCTCTGACACTGCCATGGGATTGGTAGCAGTTATGATGTAAGCAGGGCCTTGAAAAGTGCTTTCATGATAGGATTTGTTTGCTCTTTCCCCTCTGCCACTTTCATGAGGAAAAACATGCCCAGGACAGCACACAGGTCCCAGGAGGAGGAAGAAAGTCACCTGGAGCAGTGACACTTCTGTAACCTAGTGGAGGTCAGAACTGCCCAGCCAGGTGCCATCAGATAAGCAAACTCTCTGTCAGCCTGCAGACATGTTTTAATCCATGAGTTCCAGTGTGATTTGCTATGTAGCATTATTGTGACCATAGATAGTTGATACAATATATATGTATGCGTGTACATGTATAGCATATATATATATGTTTATGTGTATATAGGAAAGCCCGAAAAACTTTAATTATAATATCTCATTTCCTGCTATAAGTAATTGCTATATGATATTATGAATATTTTTAAAAATAAAAAAATATATTTTCCCAAGATAATAACCTGTATGTGTACAGGATCCTACCTGACAGCTAAACATTTATACCTCAATGATCTTTGAAGAGGTATTTATTTTCCTTAGAAAGCTGGGATAACTTCACAGTCTTCTACTTGGTCTAGGTCATTGTGTTGTATTCAGTGAATATAATGGTATGGATCAATTTGTGCAATACCAAATTATCGTTGCAACACATTTTCTGTTGTGAATCTTTAGTTTCTTTCCAAATTCCAGTAGAACAGAACTATCTGCATTCTTTTCAATGAGACATCATCTTGATTGCCATTTATAGAAGAAACTCTAGGTATCCAACCATTACTGCAAATGTGTCTCCATAGTCACCAAAATAGTTGCCAAATTTTTCTCATCAGAATTCACTCAAAGGTGCTTAAATATTGGCAGTGTCCCATCAGCAAATGGTGCAGGTAGTAGTAAGGAAAAGGAAAAATATGGAGAACAGTTTAAAGCATCAGAAAGCAGTGTGTAAGAGAGCAGACAAAGGGTTTTGTTAAACTCTGGGCAGTTTTGTGGGAAAGCAAGGGGGACACTGGATGAAGCTTTATAAACATGCAGCCATTAAATGAGTCTGGATGTGCAAAGAGCTTAGAATTGTGCCTGGCATAAAATAACTGCTCAAAAGATGTTGAAACATTTTGTTTCAAACCTTTGGAAGAAAACAAAACAAAAATAAATTCCCCTTAAAGTTTACCTTTGAAAACAAGTCAAGAATTTTCTCCTTGTATTTGGACATTTGAAATAAACGATTATTATATTCATATGCTTTTAAGCACAAGAAACATTATTGATAAAACACAATTGTACATCACCATCTTTTAGTCAAGTGGCCCATAGATAGATGATAAGAACACACAACAATATTTTTATTATTTTCTTTCTCTGTTTAACAGTTTTTGTTTTGTTTTGTTTTGTTTTGTTTTTTAATGGAGTCTCACTCCGTTGCCAGGCTGGAGTACAGTGGAGCAATCTCGGCTCATTGCAACGTCCGCTTCCCGGGTTCAAGTGATTCTCCTGCCTCAGCCTCCCAAGTAGCTGGGATTACAGGCATCTGCCACCACACCCAGCTAATTTTTGTATTTTTAGTAGATACAGGGTTTCACCATGTTGGCCAGGATGGTCTGGATTTCCTGACCTCGTGATCCACCTGCCTTGGCCTCCCTCTGTTTAGCAGTTTTTGACAATTGCTATTTGTGGATACTCTGCCAAGGCCATGAACACTAGAAAGCTGTTCCCTGCTTTCATAGAGCACTGGCTGGTTGAAGCAATGAGATGCAGGTGCATAAGGAGTGCTAACAAAAACCGGCAAGAATGCCATAGGGGAGAAAAAAGTAACAATATGGCCGGGCGCGGTGGCTCACGCTTGGAATCCCAGCACTTTGGGAGGCCGAGGCGGGCGGATCACGAGGTCAGGAGATCGAGACCATCCTGGCTACATGGTGAAACCCCGTCTCTACTAAAAATACAAAAAATTAGCCGGGCGCGGTGGCGGGCGCCTGTAGTCCCAGCTACTCGGAGAGGCTGAGGCAGGAGAATGGCGGGAACCCGGGAGGCGGAGCTTGCAGTGAGCCGAGATCGCGCCACTGCACTCCAGCCTGGGCGACAGAGCGAGACTCCGTCTCAAAAAAAAAAAAAAAAAAAAAAAGGAAACAGTACAATTGGTTCTAAAGGAAGGGAAATTGTAAGAAATTGGAGGGGTGTTTTAAGTAATGCTTCTCATATATGATTAAAAACTGATGTCAGAGGCACGGAGAAAAAACAATCAGGTTGGGAGTTGGTTACTTCCTTTCTAATTAAGAATGTAGTAGATTGAAGAAGCATTGTTCTCAGCCCTCTACAGGGACTCTATGTTTTACTTTAAGTAATTGATCTGAGGTAGCTCAGAGGCGCCTTGGATTTTGTGAAGATTATATTCAGCTTTTGCCGCTTGGACACCCAGGACTATATTTGTGGCCAAATTTAGCCACAGTTTCGATCCTATTTTATTTTCTGTTCTCTCTCATAGTATATCTGTAAATTACCATAAGTCCTTTTTTAAGATATAGAACGAATAAGTAATGAAGACTATGAGAAAGTCATTCATCGTCCCCACCTCTCAATTTTGTCAATTATAAAATGAAAGACTAGGATTAAGTTAAACTGAGTTTTTTTTCTAGCTCTAATGTTTTATGATTACATGAATGAATGCAGGATTGTTCATAAATGAAGAATAGGTTAATTTAGCCAATACTTAAAAGTAGTAGACATGAAGACTTTCTCTGTAAGAACATAAATAACTTGACTTAAAACCATTGGTTGAAGTCAATATTACCAGAGTTTCAATTGTAAATGCCTCCTCTCATTTATTCCCTTCTAAGAGTGGTTTGAGCATATAAATGCATAAATAAATAAATGGCTTTGTGTGTCCAAAATTTACTGGCACACATCAGGTCCTATGAGACATCACATTATCAATGATACATTTCAATTGCTTTTAAAAAATAACCAGCAACTTTTCAGGTTTTAGAGATCATATCAAACATACATTCTTAGAGAGAAAAAAAAAAAACATGTATTCAATCCTTAACTAAAAATAAACAATGAAAATTCTAAAGGGTATTCCAGTCTTATATCATTAGCTATCAATACCTGTTATCCAACAGGGGAAGCTTCAAAAAATGAAGGATTTAGTTTTTCTTGATGGTGGATTCTTTTGGAAGATGAAAACTATGGAGGGGAGAAACTTTACCTAATGCTTTAATAACAGTAAGAGTAGATATTATTATGTAGTACTGGGAACTGCAGAGCTGGTAAGTTTCTGAGCTCTTCTCATAACAACCTCATTATAGATTATGTATGAATCACATTTTTGTTCTTTATAATTCAATTTTGGTTATATTTAGTTTGATGATCTAGTATCTCTGAATATGAGACAAAAATAAAAAAGAATATTGGAGTAAAAATGCAAACTTGCTAAAAAATAGAGAGATAGAAATTAAAATATTAGAAGTCACAGAAGAAAACAGAAGTCTTGCTTTTCTACCTTGACGTCACTTAGAAATGATTTGGATAATCATGTTCTTAGCACAAAATCAAATTTACAATTCCTATCATCACAGTTGAAATTTCTTAATCAACTAAGGAAGCTTGTTTCTGAGCAATGAGTATGGAATTTATTCCTCTAAGAACTGACTAATTTTAATCATTAAGATAAGAATGTCAGGTGCTATGATGCTGATAAGTATTTCACAGCTCCAAATACATCACTTCCATGGAACAGAAAAATGATAACATGTTGGAGACAGGAAAAAGAAAAAACAGCTCTATGATTACTTTGGGTATAAGCCCTGACCTGAGATCTTAGTAGGGGGAAAAATCATCTTTCTAAAGAGAAAAACATCACTGAGAAGACAATCTTAACTGGATCAACATTCATGTTGAAAAAATGAATGTGCTTTAAAAATTGAATAGATGTTTCCAGAGCTTTGGTTCCTGGGAAGAAATAAAAACAACTGTTAAGCCAGGTCAATGAGGAGAAGAGCAGTGAAGTGAAGTTATTCTATACCTCTAGTCATCTTTGACGGTCGAATTTATTGCATTTTTTCAATAAAAATTGTCTTGTTTAATCGAATGCTTAACTTTGTTTGCAAGCCTCAATGAGCAGGGGATGGTGGGTTTCCAGAATTAGGCTGAGAGACAAAGACAGCTTGGTATTGCTAGGTAGGGTGCTCATAGGTGGTAACTAAATGTGCCAGATATCCGCTACTGGGTTCTGTATTGGAAGGAACCAACATAGGTGGACAGGTATGTACTTTAAGATTGAAATTCTGGTTGATCCACATTTTATCTTCAGTGATACCACCATTTTAATAGATCCTCAAGTTAGGAATTATTTACTTCCTCTGAATGGCCAAAGGTCCATGATAAAAAATCCAGGGAAATAAAATGAATCCACTTTTTTTTTGGCAATGATTCCCATCTCCCGGCAACCCCTGTGAAATTCACACTCCTGGGCAGTTGGAGATTCTGCTGACATAAATCATGTGAACCAAGTGTGGGACAATGCTAGAGACCACCAGGATGAAATATCTCTGTTTCAAACTAACTCTTGTTCCCAAGTAGGGCCTCTTATACCTGTTTCCCAGAGCCTATAACGTGAAGAGTTCATGTGAGTGACTCCTTGCTACTGAGAAATCAGGAAAGGTCGGGAGGGGGTCACACCTATTCTGACACTCTTCTAGCAGGCTGAAAACAGGCCGGGTCTGAGTTACAGCGGACCGCACGGGGCCACAGGGAAGGGAAACTGCTTTACTTGAACAAAGCCACTATTTCCTGGAGGCTGAAGGCGGAATTTCATCTAAAATTCCCTTGCTAGGCTCCCAACAAAAGCAATAAAAGTTACTAGTAGTGCCTGGCTCCTTTATTCTCTCCTTTTGTTTACTTCTGATTAACATTTTACATTCTTTTATTTATTTTGGATTGATTTTTTTTTTTTTTTTTTTAAATAGAGCCACTCAGCTTCCACCCTGGAGGCTGACTAAAGGAAGTAGCGATGGATATTTTTGAGTGGATACATCTTCATTCAGGGATGGGCAAACCGGTGCATTTTTAGAAAGTATTTAGGATGATATGGTATCTTTCCAGATAAAGACAGGCCTCCTTCTCCTTTGACAAAGTGAATTGGAGGCAATGTAGATGTTACTTGTGTCTGCACCCTTTGATGTATAGTAGAGACATTGGGCTTCACCTTGAAGGCCTCTTCAGGCTGCTGGGCTGACTTCTCTTTCCCTTGCTGCCCTGCTCCAATATCACTTACCATACAGTATTCCTTTTGGCATGACACTTCTCTGCTTCAAGTTCCTACCCATCCACCCAACAGGTCTCCGCTGCAGTTGGAATAAAATCTGCACCTGACATTGACCTCCAAGATTCCAAGTGACTTGACTCTTGTTTACATCTCCAAACTCATGTTATACCCATCCCTCCAGCTCATTCCCACCTCACTGCCTTGGGCTTGCAGTTCCCTCTCCTTGGAATATTCTTTCCCTCTTCTTTTAAAGCCACAGCTCCAATGTCATGTCTTTGGAGACACTCTCTCGTCTCCATCTCTCCTATCCAAACCATTCACAGCACACCATCTTGTTTTATGCCCTTTGCAGTATCTATCACATCTCTCATTTCTTCTTTACTAATTGTTTCTTGACAAGCAGAATATGAACTCCAAGATGACAGGAGCATCTCATATAGATGGCTATATCCCTAGTACTTGAAACACTTTTGGGCACAAAGTTGATACTCAATAAAGATTTGGTGCATGAAGTAATAGATGAACTGTTACTATCACATGATTAGCTCACTGCAACCAGAGGGAATGGGCTCAAATAGCTTCTTTTTATCCCTACTTCTAATAAATTCTGTTCTCGTTGCATATATTGTTTCTCCATCCTTTGCTATACCCACACATAAGTGTCCTTTGTTTAACTTACACTTCAAATCTCTGTTTACTTGTCATCTCTAGGAAATCATTCTTGGCTGTCCCAGACCGGACTGGGTGCTTCCTCTACACTTCCTTCAGTTAGAGCGCTACTCACGCTGCATAATGGCTCCACAGAGTAGAAGCAATTCTATTTCTCTTAGCGTCTAGAGTGTCCAGCACAGAATCTGCCTATGTCAGAGCCTTAACACCTGTTTGTTGAATCCATGAGTGTGAATTTAGAATGTTTTTAAGCATATGAACTTTATTACCTTTCTATATTGTACACAGAACACTCATGATACCTATTTGTTGAGTACATGAATGCATAGTTAGAATCATAGATTGTTTTCAGACATGTCCATGTGATTACCTTTCTACATTTGTACATAAAACACCCATGGTGTTCCACAGGAAAGGCATAAGTCATCAGCCTGGTGCTTTTTTTATCTCCTGTTTAACCTGGTAATTAACACCTTTAGAGCTCTTATGTTTTGCCAGGCTGCAGCTGAGGCTTTTGCTTGGGTAATTTCCCCCACGTCAGCTCTAGGAGGTAGGAAGTGTTGGAACTACTGCCATCCAGCTGACAAAATTGAAGCTGAATTGCCCAGCGTCACACAGCCAGTAAGTGCTGCGGGCAGAATTGGAACCCAGGCAGTCATGGATAGTAAAGTCGTCACTGTTAAACACAGAGCAGTGGCACAACCTCACAGCAAATTTGATATAAATGCCACCAGTAATTTCTGTGCTTGCTGATTTAGTGTGGTTACAAATATCATACTTAAAAACTCTGATTAGGGTATTCTGCTTTTCAAACACCTCTCTAATCTCATGAAGACCTAAAGAACAAACTCTCAGCTCTCCACGATAGCAATGAAGACCTGTTAGCTCTGCTCCCAGTCTGCCTCAGCACGCTTCTCCCACCATTGCTCAACATGAGCACAACCTTTTGCTGGTCTCTAAATGAGCCTTGATCCTTTCTCTCTTTGCTTATTCATTTCCTCCTTTGGCTGATACTCATCGTTCCAGAGCAATCTCATAATTCTTTTTCTTCTGGTTTCCTTCAAAACAAATTTTCTTTCCATGTATTTCAAACTTACTCATTGTTTAATTCTGAAGCTTGATAGGCTGCTTTTCTTTGAGCTGGAGGATTTCTCTCCCTCCATGCCTTCTGTATAACTGTAGGAAAAATATGTCAAAGAGTAGATGAGATGGTAAACAAATAATCTTCTGCAAAATGCACGAAGAATAAACTAGGGGAGTAAGCAAAGCTTTAAGTAACATGTTCTTAAAGATACAAAACAAGAAATTGGGTTATTAGCTCACATTATGAGAAATTTACATTAAGTTAGGAAGCTCCACATAAAATAAAAATAAATCTATTCAGTTTATATATTCTTTGTCACCTCTTTGGAGAAATGCTCCCTTGTCGCTTCCACTGAATTTCATATTTACCTTTGTTATATGTCTCACCACTGTGGATTGTATGCGTTGTTTTATTTCTCTGTCTCTCTTACCAAATTTCTAAGATCAGGATCTGGCTCTTTGTGCCTAGGACATGCTTTGGAACATGACATATCTCTAAAACAAACAAACAAAAACCTTGCTACAAATAATACACACACCTGAATGGCTAAGATGTAAAAGTGAAAAACGCCAAGTGTACAAGCTCTTTGCCAGTCTATTTGGCTGTGTCTCCTGAAGTTAAACATGCCAAAGAACCCAATAATTCTACTACTGAGCATATATAGTCACTAAAAAAATGGGGGTTGATGATCATCAAAAGACTTGTTCAAGATTTATAGTATCACTATTTGTTATAGTCAGAAACTGGAAATTACTCAAATACCCAGAAATAGAAGAATGCATAAACAAATTGTAGCATATTGTGGTATACGTGTACAAAGCAATACTATACAGCAATGAGAATGCACAAACTAAAACAACAACAAAAAGCTAGACACAAAAAGTACATCTGTATGATTTCATTTATACAGTTTAAAAAGTGGCTAAATGAATTTATGAAATTAGAGTTCAGAAGAGCTGTTACGCTTGGTGAAAGAAGTAGGGACTACAAGGTAGCCCAAGGCAGTTTCCCGGTGCTGGTAATCTTTTGTTCTTAACCTAAGATCTGGTTATACAACTGTGGTCACTTGGTAAAAATGAAGCTGAGAATCTTTTCTGTGTCCATCTTGTACTTTAACAAAAAGTAGAGATAGATAGTAAAAGAGGAACAGGGGAGGAAGGAATAATGGAAGGAAAGAGAAAGAGAACTTTTTGAATAAAGTGATTTTATTTTTTAAAAGTCCTTTGTCTTTACAAAATCCCAAGCCCCACAGTTTACTTCGACTGTTTATTCAGAACTACAAGAGCTGCATCTGAATTAGCACAAAATCTTACTTAGTTGGCTGGGAAGCTTGAATGGGCCTTTTTTTTTTTATATGGAAAATTACATCTGTTTGAATTATGACCACTGAATTCTCAATGTTTGCAAAGCAAAAGATGGTACCTCTAAGAATGGATGCATCCTTCTAAGCATCCACATGGCTACCAGTGAGTGAATGAGGAATTCTAGCTCATTCAGCTGAAAACATAGTTTTTGTTAGCTTGCCAGGGGAGGCCTGATTGTCAGTTGTCCCTGGAGGAAGTGGGTGCTGTTAAGCATAGACATTTCTCCTTTGTGTACAGTGGAAATGATGGGCACGCACACCTCCTGCTCACTTGCAGTGACTGGATTCTATTCACAAGCCAGTGCTGCTATCTGACAATACTTGCATTGGAATGGCCACATTCATACCATTTCTTTAGTAAGTTGCAAGGTTATATTTCTTCCTCCTGTCACAGAAGCAGAATTTGATCTGTGTTGGCGCGGGTAGACATGTGAAGATCAAACGCAAGCTTTGTCAAACAGATGGTAGTCTTCTACTGAGGAAAATTACTTTTCCTCCCATTTTCCTAAGGCAAGTAAGTGAGAATGTTAGGAGTTATGATAGTGTTGAATTTCAGATCAGGTAAACTGACAACGAGCCCTGCTGTTAATTGGAGTGTTTTCTTTTGAATGTTTTGGCAGCTCTTTGAAAGCAGACAGTAAGCCTCAGACTGTCAGCCGTTATGTTTGATATTCCTTGATGTCGATACTGGATATGAAAGAACATTGTGCATTTGGTTTAAAAATTGTGTGTGTGTGTGTGTGTGTGTGTGTGGTCAGTACATTAGAAATAACTTGAGGGCAAGGTACCACTAAGAGAATCCCAGGTCATTTAGTCAGTGAGTAAAACTATTTGAATGACATCGTGAGCTACCAGCCTTTTCTAGAAAGGGACACACCTTTACTTTTTATAGACAGTTAAAAGCAATTGCGTCCGTCCTATATGCTTATAAGTTTTATAATTGTCTTTGGTGTGCATGTCAGATTTTGTGTTTATATATAAATTCAATTGCCAGAGCCCCATCTATGTGATGAAAACACATGAAGCAATGTTTTATTAGAAGAACGCTCAACAATCAACTTGACTCTTTCCCTTTAATGCTTTGACTAAAATTTTCCCCTAAGGTATCCAGAATTATTTGGATTCCTTGTAGATACAAAACCTATGTTTTCTACTTTGTGCTTCAATATTGTTTCAAGTCAAAACATCCCTGGGACATATATGCCCTTAGTTATTATGTAAGTAATTAACAGTTATTAGCTAAATATTAATGTGCCTAAATTTAAGATTCATTTGATTCATTCCGGTAGATTTAACAGCAAGAGGGTAGCACTGAGAGGTCTGTGGAAGAAGTAAATTGCAAGGACAGAGGGAGAAGAGATTTCCCAAGGAGTAAAAGAATGTCTTAGCAGTGTTCTTAATCGTCATAACGGAGGTACAGACTCCTTTTAGAATTTGAGAAAGTCTATGATGTCCTCAGAAAACAATGTGCACATATATGAAAATGCAAAATGTGGATGACTGTCTTAGTTTAGATTCCCCAGAACCAGACCCAAGGCAAAGGTTTGAGAGCGGGTAGTTTATCTGAAAAGTACCAGGAGCTTGGGTGGGTGAAGGGAGGAATTGATGTGGGGAGAAGAAGCAGGCAAGAAATGGTGTATTATTAAGGCACTTTCCACAAAAGTGACAGAAGTCCAGGGAGAAACTCTACAAAACGATGCAAAACAGACACTTCAATATTATCTCAGCCAAAAGACCCAATGCCCAGTCATCGGCTAGGGCTGCCCTGGTAGGATGTGACTTCACAGACACAGCCATTGGCAATGCACAGGGCAATGTGGGTTCTGAGCTTAGGGAATGTCTCATGACAAAGATGAAGGTGTTATCCCCAAAGTGGTGTGTGCTAAAAAAAGAAACAAACAAAAGAAAAAACAGGGAAGAAAAAAAAAAGATGCAGGTTATGGACATGGGAAATCAGGCTGGCATGCCCAGCAGTGGTAAGAAAAATCAAGAACCTATAGGTAGGCAGTGTCTGCTGTAGATATGCCTTGGGATCCCCTATTCATCCTTTAAAGGTCAGCCTGGACCAGTTTATTAAAGAATTCTGATGTGTGGAAAGGGCCACCTGAAAGTATGATGCCCTTTTTGGAGATGAGTTCAGCTATTAACATCTTTGAGAAGGGCCAAGGGCCAAGTTATATGCCCAACCATGTTTTCAGCTTGTAAAATTATTCTAGAAGGAAGGGATTTAGTGAGTCAGTGGACACGTTCAGAAAGAGTGTTGGGAGTCTTGAGAACTCTTTAAACTCTTCTGACTCACTGTGTCTCACAGGGTCAGGCATGTGATCTCTCTTTATGAGAGAGTCTCCATCTAGGGAATAGGATAATAATGGTCTTTCTCATTCTTGAGAAAAAGGTGTCCAGGCCCATGATGCCGTGAGACTGCCAGCATCAGCGCCCCTGTGTGACCCTCTTCCTATTTGTAATCTCTTTTCCCCAAGCAATGAGTCGAGTCAACAGGGCAATCCTATCTCAGACTTCAGGAAACGAAATCTCAGAGCATCGGGTTGGTATGCCAGAGTCATCCGGTGAGCCACTGTCACAGTAGGAGTCAGGTATTAGAACATCTAAACTCCAGGTCGTTCTTAAACTCCTCAGGCTTTACCATCTCCTCCTGAAAATGGAGAAATGGGTGCTAATAATAGGCCTGGTTCTCCCATGAGCCAGAATGACTTCTTCACAACCTGGGAACAGAGTCATCTAGGCGAGGTGAGTTAATCATTTTTTTTTTTTTTTTTTTTTTTTTTGAGACAGAGTTTCGCTCTTGTTGCCCAGGCTGGAGTGCAGTGGCGTGATCTTGGCTCACCGCAACCTCTGCCTCCCGGGTTCAAGCAATTCTCCTGCCTCAGCCTCCAGAGTAGCTGGAGAGTTAACCTTTTTTGGTGATAATTTCCTGACAAAGGATGCCTAAAAACCCTGGAAAATGGTAATAGTTCATACACTGTTCCTGCAGCCACTGGACTGGGATCTTAAGTAGTCTGACCCATTTTATACTCATATCCTTAGCATGTTGCTTCACACAGTGCTTTTTGGCATTAATGGACATGATCAGGAAGCCTGCTGAAGTCTTTTGAGAGTGTTAGATGAACGAAGAAATGGCAGATTACCTTTGGAAACACCTGTTACTTTCTTATAATGTTAAATATGCACTTATCAATATGGCCCAGCAATTTCACTCCTGAGGATTCACCCAAGAAAAATGAAAATTTTTCACAAAATTTCACACAAATAAACTATATACAGTTGTTGATAGAAACTTTATTCATAATCGATAAAATCTAGAAACAATCAACTATTGAATAAATAGCTGGTATAAAGATAACATCCTGCAGTGCATCCAGTCAATGAAATAATACTCAGAATAAAAATCATAATAATAAAGTACTGATTGATGCAACAGCAGGCATACCTCCCCAGCATACTCTGTTATGTGAAAGAAGCCAGAAATGAAAGATGACATACTGTATAATTCCATCTGTAAGATAGTCTAAAACCTATATAGGAACAGAAAACTGATCAGTGGTTGCCAGGGCCTGGGGGTTAGGGAAGTGGTTAACTGCAAAGGGGTAGACAGGGGTGTTCACGGCTGAGGAAACTGTTCTGTATCTTAATTGCTGTGTCAGTTACAGGACTAGGTGCATTTGTCAAAATAGGGTAAATAAGTTACATCTCAATAAACTCGACTCGCCGGGCGCGGTGGCTCACGCTTGGAATCCCAGCACTGTGGGAGGCCGAGGCGGGCGGATCACGAGGTCAGGAGATCGAGACCATCCTGGCTAACATGGTGAAACCCCGTCTCTACTAAAAATACAAAAAATTAGCCGGGCGTGGTGGCGGGCGCCTGTAGTCCCAGCTACTCGGAGAGGCTGAGGCAGGAGAATGGCGTGAGCCCGGGAGGCGGAGCTTGCAATGAGCCGAGATCGCGCCACTGCACTCCAGCCTGGGCGACAGAGCGAGACTCTGTCTCAAAAAAAATAAAATAAAATAAAATAAAAAAATAAATAAACTCGACTCACACCCACCAAAAAAATAATAAGAAAGAAAAAATGGTAGAGCCATGTTAGGTCTCCAAGGTAGAGGTGACGTGGGAAAAGAGATTAGAAAGAGAGAAGTGTCATAAGGGACTCTGTCATAAAGAACTTGGACAATAATGTAATAGTATGTTGTGGTATTTCTTTCAGAGCCAACACTCTGGCCGGCAGGAACCCAGGAGCCCAGAAGCCCCAGACCTGACCCATTCTGCCAATTATTATAATATTATTCTAAAAAGCCAAGTCTGTCTCTCTCTCTCTCTCTCTCAAGTCCCTCTCTTTCTCTTTCTCTGTCTCTCTCCCCCATCACCCTATCTCTCTCACACACACTCACATGCTCACGTGATCACACACATAGAGAATAACAAGTTCGCAAAGTGCAAACATTTCCATTGCTGCCAAAGGTCAGGCTGAGGATGAGGCTCGAAACCTCGAATTTGTCCAGCTGTCATCTCCCAGTCTCAGTCAATACTGTGAATGTCCAGTTCTATCCTGAACATATCTACAAATACATCTACTTGGAAAATACTGGCACATAAATTTAGAGAGGTTTAAAGTGGGAATGAATACCTCAACCTACGGGGTGGAAAAAACCTGTGCCCTGCTCTTTGTGGGCAACCCAACCTGTTTGAACTGCTAAAAACACTCAGGGCAAAACAAGGAGAGCAGAAAAAAATAAGCTTTTAAGAAAACAGTTCTCTCAATATCCCTAAGTTTAATGGCTCAATATTTAGCATGCGTTTCATAACTCCAGCTTTTTTTGGGTGGAGGTAGGTAGGGAAAATGGGAATATAGTAAAGAGTTTTCAAAACACTTGCTATTTGTAAGGCTTCTTTTTTTATGTACCATAACGCACACAGCCCTCTCAGGCATGGGGTCAGGCTGTTTCCTTGGAGTGGAATTGAACACGAATGAGGAATAGTGAGAAACTGGGTTAGGCTCCCATGGAAAATATGAAGAGCCCTGGAAACCGTCATTCCAAGGTCTGACAATGATTCCAGGGTTACTGGAGAAACTTTATTTTTTCTCTTTTCCCTCTTTCCTCCAAGTACCCAGATCCCTCCAACAGGATCCCAGAAGTGTGACACTAACAATGAATTTTCAATGCTTCCTGTACCCAAGGGACTTGCAACTTAGTGGGACAGACAGGTTAATAGACAACTAAACCACTGGTCACAACAAAGTGAGACAAGGGCTACCGCAGAGAGGCAGAGAGGCTGGAAAGCCAATTGTCATGGATATAGATGGTCATCGTTTCTGTCTTTGGCTCTACCGTATGCTAGCTGTGTGGCTGTGGGCAAGCTACCTAACTTCTCTGAGCCTCAAAATTTTAATCTGTGAAGTGGAGATAATAATAGCACTACCCCAACATGTGATTGAGGGTTAAGTGAGAAATCCATTCAAAGCACATGAATAGTGCCTGGCACGTGATAAGTGGTCATAAGTGGTAGCCATGACAGTAATTTCATGGGAGGAGAGATCACCTCACGGAGGCTTCAAAGCATCAGGGATGTTTAAGCTGAGTCTTCAAGGAAAAGTAAGTACAAGCTAGGTAGACACAGTGTACCCGCTTGTGGAACTGGGAGGACATTTCAAGCAGAGGGAGAAGGATATGAAACGGGTTATAGGTGGAAAATATCCTGATAAGTTCACATTAAGACCAGATTAAGATCTCTGGGGAATCTAAAGAATAATGGAACCACAGTACAAAGCCCCTCTGAAATGTATTCTAATATCAGTGTTAAATCAGAAAGTAAATGGGAGGCACATTTCTGATTTGACCTTCAACAACTAAGTTGAATGCTTTGTTTCTTCAAGAGATTTTTGCTTTTGTGAGTACCTAGGAATGTTGAATCTCCTTGTAGGGTCATCCAGGGACCTTAGAGTTACCTATGAATGGAGTGGGCAAGGATTTTGGCAAAGACTGAAATATGAGCAGAAACCAAATTGTGAAGGGTCCGTGTTGGGGGCTTTCTGAGGAGTTGTGCAGGGAAAATTTGGTGAAAAATTTCCGGCTGGTTGTGTGACATGCAAAGGTACCTCTGGTGGCCTTACAAGGAATGGATTTCAGTGGCAGTTCCCAGTGGGAAGGAGGGGACTTGTTGGGAGATGAAAACAATCTGAGAAGCCTTTTAGCAATGCATAATAACCCTTGGCTCTTAGGGGCACAGTGTTGGGAATGCGTAGGGAGAGCCAATGAGGAGATGGAATGAGAAAAATCCTAAGAAAAATTATTAGGAGGCTGTTGAAATATTATCTCCCTCCCTAGCCTTCTTCTTTCGGCCCACATTTCTGTCAGGCTTAATTTCACCCTGTCATTCATATATATATATATATATATATATATATATATATATATGACACACACATATGAGAGACATACTTTGTCTCTATGGAGACAAAATATACATTATTTATACATATGTATATACATTATATATATTAATGCAAATAGTATACACATATGCACATAGGTACATATAATGTAGTACATTGCCAAATGTGTACAAACATTCTAAATGACTCTTTCACACTTACATCAACCTGTAGTTACCTTCCTGAATCTAAAACCAGAAGCAAATCTTATTTTTATTTATTTATTTATTTAGAGACGGAGTCTCGCTCTGTCGCCCAGGCTGGAGTGCAGTGGCACAATCTCAGCTCACTGCAAGCTCCACCTCCCGGGTTCACACCATTCTCCTGCCTCAGCCTCCTGAGTAGCTGGGACTACAGGCACCTGCCACCACGCCTGGCCAATTTTTTGTATTTTTAGTAGAGACGGGGTTTCACGGCAAATCTTATTTTTACTTTTATTTTTTTGTAGTCCAGAATTACAGCACCATAGAGACGAAATATACAGGTGAGGGCAGGAGCTTCTCCACTCAATCTGTGCATGTGGAAGGGTGGGTGCCTTCCTGCCAGCCTTCTGGTCTCACATGCATTTGGTGAGGCTGTTGCAATCTCCGTTAGTTTGAGGCCATGTTTGTATACTAATTAAGATGTGAGCATGTGTGCGCACATACACACAAACTCACACACACACATAAAATTAGAGTGAAATCAGACTTAATGGAGTGTGGCCACCTAAAGACTTCAGACCTAGGAGAAGCGATCAGCAATCTACAACATGAGTGATTTGGTGGTGGTGGTGTTACTATTCTTTCATGCCATGGAACAATACATAGTATTGTCATGTCATGTTTAATGATTCAGCAATTTAATATCCTTGACTTTTTTGTGGAATTATTATTTAGTTGGGAATATTTTTCAGGACCCAGAAGCATTATGTTTTTGATATGTTTGGAACTTGATCTAAGATGTACTTCAGACACCAGACAGTGTTTTATGTTCCATGACGACTCTGAAATTCATGCAGCTTTTGTTGTCTGAACTTTCATTTGATCTGTGTTAATTTTTTGTATTCATAGCTTGCCTCTTCATTTTCATTATTACTGACAAGTATTTACTTAGTATCGACTACATATAAAATATCATGTAAGTATTCTGTGTATGTTCAATTTGAAAAACTTGCTAATTTGGCAAAACATAGAGACTAATATAACAAATACCCATGTAGTAGGATCTCAGAATTAACAAATGCCAACATTTAATCATATTTTCTCGAGATAAACAATGTGTGTGTGAATAAAAGAAATAAACATCACTGGCAAAATTCAATTCTTTTTACTTCCTAAGTTTTTATACAAAATGGCTCACAATTTAAGTTTTTGAATAGAAGGATTCAATATTTACACTACTTTATCACACTGTTCCTGATATCTATGCTTGGTACATAGTAGTTGCTCAATAAACACGTGTTGAGATGTTTTGTCCAATTCTTACATAGCCAGGATGGGCTCCTATGCCCAGTCTTCTATGCTTTTTATACATTTTATTTGAGAGAATAGAGACGGAGTCTCGCTGTGTCGCCCAGGCTGGAGTGCGGTGGCACAATCTTGAGAGAACACATTTACTTGCATGACTTCTAAAAGGCTGGGCACGGTGGCTCACGCCTGTAATCCCAGCACTTTGGGAGGCTGAGGTGGGCGGATCACGAGGTCAGGAGATCGAGACCATCCTGGCTAATATGGTAAAACCCCATCTCTACTAACAATACAAAAAATTAGCCGGGTGTGATGGTGGGCGCCTGTAGTCCCAGCTACTCAGGAGGCTGAGGCAGGAGAATGGCGTGAACCCTGTAGGTGGAGCGTGCAGTGAGCCAAGATCACACCACTGCACTCCAGCCTGGGTGACAGAGCGAGACTCTGTCTCAAAAACAAAACAAAACAAACTATAAACATCTGAAACATCTATAAATATAGCTGGATGACCTTTCAGGCAAGTTAATCTTTCCAGACCTCAGTTTCTACATCTGCAAAATGGAAATAAAAATTACACCCAACTCATAGGTTTATTGCGGGGCTTAGTTGAACTAATGCATGTGCTTACTGTTTAGTAAGTGCTAAATAAATGTTAGTGTTATTCCTTTTATTGTTTTTTAACCAACACCTTTCTTCATGGGTTCACAGTCCACTGCAGAAGCGAACAGAAATATTTACAACTTCAAAGTGCTGTAATAGACATTAGTGCAAAGAAATGTAGATAAGGGAGTGAACAGGGAAGTGAGGAAGGCTTCACAGTGGAGAGGTGAACTTTGATTCATTTTCTGGAGAAGAAATCTAGTTTCACTAAGTGAGGAAAGAGGTCGTTGCAGGCAGAGGGAGTAGTGTGTGCAAAAGATGAGTGCACAGAAATGGGGAAATGGGCTTATGGTAATGTCTCCTAGGAGGTGAGAGGTGGGATGAGGGTACATAGGGTACCATGCAAAAAAAAAAAAAAAATAGTAGACCAAAGAGTGTACAACTCCACGTGTTTGTGCGCATCTGAGCCTGCTTCTTTATTGGAACTTACATTCAAAAGTTAAATATTATTACACTATGTATGAAAAGACTTATGAGTAATGCCCTTCCACTCTCCTCCCCCTCACGTTCCCATTCCTGCAGCTCTAGAAACCCACTGATATGTCTTCAAGGGAAAAACCATAAATGTAGTGAGGATGCTATGATATGAGTTGTTATGATGCCACTAACGTTGATGACCAGGACCATGGAGGCATTGGCAAGGAATTTACAGCTTCTCAAGTTCCAATAATCTTATTATAGTCTAGAATATGCAGTACGCCTTCTGACACATCTGTTATCTAGCTGGGCCCAGTGGGAAGGTTCATGGTCTTTGGACTCGGAGAGAGCAATGCTACAATCCTGGCTTTGTTTTGCTGATTATTCTCCGTGTGGTCCCCGGACCCCTTCTCTCTTTTCTTCTGCCCTGCTGTTGCACCAAGAGGCTGACCTCAGGGACTACATTCCCTGGCTCCTTTATCCTTTGGCTTTGATTGTGTATGGGCAATGAGAGGGTCTAGCAGGAGGTAGGAGGGCAGTAAGAGGGAGAGGCTGGAATATTTCTTCCTCTTGCTTCCTCCTTGCTTGTCTGTGGTTCTAATGGTGGCTGTGCTCCTCCATGCTCCAGCTCCAGACAGGTGTCCCATCTCCTTTGCTTCTGCCTTGCTCCAGTGACATCCATTTCATTCCCATATCTCCTTGGGCGCCCTTGCTTTTGACAGTTCCAGTGCCTGACCATTCCCTGTTGGTTGTTTTAGCTCTGCCTACAGATCCATAAGGAGCCCCTATATTAAGTTATTCTCAATTAAATTCCTTTTGAATATGTCATCTCTTTCCTGCTGAGACCCTTACCAAATCAACTACTTACTACGTGACTTTGTCCAAGGGCCATAATCTTTTATGGCCTCAGGTTCTCCACACGCGAAATCAGGATAATAATGTTCTCTACCTCATGAGGTTATTTAAAGGAAACAATGAGATCATGTGTTTTGATAGAATATATTTTAAATCCTCTAGCATGGTGCTTGACACATAGGAAGTGCTCAGGAAATATTAGGTACTATTGTCATTGCAACAATTATGAAAACTTATTTGATAGAATTGAGGGATATCAGATCTAGAAAGTAGCTGGGCCATTGCCTTGGATGACCTGCTCATTTTATATTTGAGGAAACTGAGGCCCAGCATGCTTGTCCAAGTTCACACAGTTCATTAGTGGTGGAGCTAAGGATAGTATGAGTCTACATTGAAAGGAGGCCAGCTGTGTTTACATCAATTCTATTTAACTTCTTTAATTAAGCTGTTGATTCCTTCAGTGACGTCACCCACTTGTTTTAGAAATGAGTTACATAAGCGCGTCTCCCTCCACTATTTATTTGCTCCCTCTGAGAAGAGCATCGGGCTGTCCCAAAATAAGCAAAGATTCGAGAGAATACCCCTGTTTCAGTGCTCCTGCTCCCTGCTGCTGACTCATGTACTCCTGGGCCTCTGAGCTCGCTCACATCAATCACCCATCCTCAGAAGAACACACTGCGTCCGGCCTCACAGGCCCCGTGCAGCTGGAGCTCTGCGATGCCACCCCTGGGAGGCTTCATTGCAATGCAAGGAAAGGCCACTTTCAGGTCCTCCCCTCTGCACAGAGCGTGGTACCCAGCTAATGATCGTGTCCAGCTAAAAACCCTTTTGGTTTTTAAAATCCAAGTCAGGCAATCCCAAGAGGAACAGCATCCAAACAGATGTGTCTTTTAACCACACAGTTTTAAAACAACTGGATAAAAAGAACATTTGTTCCATCTTCCTATTACCAGGCACTCAAACTCAGTTTTAAGTAGGTACACAAATAGCTGTGCATTTCAGGTTGATGATATCCACTCTCAGGGCAAGTGGCTAATTTCCTTCCTAAGCTCAAATAATAAATGCCTAATTATCTTTTTATTTTTCCTAAACAGTAACATGCTCTGCATCCAGTCTGTATCTGTCTGCCGGTGCAGAGCTGACGTTACCTGATCTTATTTCACAGAGACCCTGTGTTTGCAAGATGTCCAAATAAGTGGTTGACTCAGGGCAAAAATATTAGTCAAGCCATTTGTTTCACTCAGTTAAAGAATCAGTTCAGGTAAAGTAGGCGAGTCAGTAGCCCAGCATAGGCAAAGCTGCGTGTCCTCGAATGATCTTTCCAGCCGTCATTCCTGGGAGGGCTGGGCTTTTGGGGCACTCCTAAAGGAACTGCCTTGGGCTCAAGGCAACATTCTCTCTCAGCAGCTTCTCCTTCCCCATTTCCAGTGGTTATCTCAACTACTTCAACAGGCAACCTTAAACCCAGCCGCGAGCAATTTTACTTTATCAAGCTTGAATGTGAAAAAGAGCAAGCAAAGACCTGAGCTTTCTCTTGTTTCTTTTCTTATGAGTAACATGTGATCTTTTAAAAATTATTGTAGTAAGAACACCTAACATGAAATCTACCCTCTTAACAAATTTTTAAGTGTACATGAGCCTTTAAAACAAAACAACCTGAGTTTTTAATGATCGCCATCCTAACTGCGGTGAGACGGTATCTCGGTTGTGGTTTTGATTTGCATTTCTCTAATCACCAGTGATGATGAGCTTTTTTCATATGTTTGTTGGCCGCATAAATGTCTTCTTTTGAGAAGTGTCTGTTCATACCCTTCTCCCAGTTTTTAATGGGGTTGTTTTTTTCTTGTAAATTTGTTTAAGTTCCTTGTAGATTCTGTATATTAGCCCTTTGTCAGATGGATAGATTGCAAAAATTTTCTCCCATTCTGTAGGTTGCCTGTTCACAATGGATGCCAGAGAGAATGTGGAGAAATAGGAACACTTTTACACTGTTGGTGGGAGTGTAAATGAGTTCAACCATTGTGGAAGACAGTATGGTGATTCCTCAAGGATCTAGAACCAGAAATACCATTTGACCCAGCAATCCCATTACTGAGTATATATCCACTGGATTATAAAGCATTCTACTATACAGACACATGCACACATATGTTTATTGCAGCACTATTCACAATAGCAAAGACTTGGAACCAACCCAAATGCCCACCAATGATAGACTGGATAAAGAAAATGTGGCACATATACACGTGGAATACTATGCAGCCATAAAAAAGGATGAGTTCATGTCCTTTGCAGGGACATGGATGAAGCTGGAAACCATCATTCTCAGCAAACTAACACAGGAATGGAAAACCAAACACCGCATGTTCTCACTCATAAATAGGAGTTGAACAAATGAGAACACATGGACACAGGGAGGGGAACATTGCACACCAGGGCCTGTTGGGGGTTAGGGGACTAGGGGAGGGATAGCATGAGGAGAAATACCTAATGTAGATGACGAGTTGATGGGTGCAGCAAACCACCATGGCATGTATATACCTATGTAACAAACCTGCACATTCTTCATGTGTATCCCGAAACTTAAAGTATAATTTAAAAAAAAAAAAACCCTCTCTCCCCCACAAAAATGTGGGACACTTGTAGCATCGAAAAGGCAGGGATAAAGAAAAAGGAAAAATCTAAAAAGTAATTTAAAAGATTGAGAAAACCAGTGTGAACATTTCAAACGTAGATGAAGGAAACTACTATGCATGGCACACCTACTGTGTGTCATGCATTTCTGCATGCACTAACTTATTTAATTTTTACATTAAAGAAGTGAGGTCTGTGAAACCAGAGTGCCTGTGTGCATTGGTGTAAGTTGTTCACTGCACAAGGCGCATGGTGAGGACAGAGGGGCATTGGAACCCAGCCTGTGCTCTGCCCAACATGCTGCAAACTGACCTGGAGGAAGGGGCATCATTTTCTAATTTGCACAAAGATATTATCTTAGTTTGGGTTCCCCCAAAGCAAGTGTGAGGCAAGAATTTGGATGCAGGCAGTTTTTTGAGAGGTAATTCTGGGGAGAACAGTGGGGGAAGTAAGGTGAGAAAGGGAAGGAAGGAAGGCCGAATGAATGGATGAGTGGTTACCCTTATGAGCAACTGAGGCTTAATCCCACCATGGACCCTCTAAGACAGTGGTCATCAACTTTTTTGGCACCAGGGACCAGTTTCATGGAAGACAATTTTTCCACGGACTGGGATGGTGGGGGATGGTTTGGAGATGATTCAAGCGCATCATGTTTATTGTACACTTTATTTATATTATGATTACATTGTAATATATAATGAAATAATTATACAACTCACCATAATGTAGAATCAGTGGGAGCCCTGAGCTTGTTTTCCTGCAACTAGACCGTCTCATCTGGGGGTGATGGGAGACAGTGATGGATCATCGGGGATTAGATTCTCATAAGGAGCACACAGTCTAGATCCCTCCCATGAGCACTTCACAATAGGGTTTGCACTCCTATGAGAGTCTAATGCCCTGGCTGATCTGACAGGAGGCAGAACTTAGGCAGTAATGGGATCGATGGGGAATGGCTTAAATACAGATGCAGCTTCACTCACTCACTTTCTACTGTGCAGCCTGGTTCCTAACAGACCACAGGCTGGTATCAGTCTGTGGCCCAGGGGTTGGGGATCCCTGTTCTAAGAGACTGTGTGGAACATGCTCAGAGCTGTCCCAGTGAGGGGCAAAGAGCTTGTGGTAGTCCTGCCATGTTAATTTCCATACCTCAGAAGTTACGCGTTGCTCCTAGGGCACTAATGCCTTGGCACATGGGTCAAGCACAGTCCTGTGGCCAGAGACCAACCTCAGGCAGAGAGACACAGGAGGCCATCTGTGTGTTGGGAACTACTGCACATGACCTCAGGTGACCCAAAAGGGTATGATGGGCCCTGCTAGCCAGAATACTCAGAGATGTGGGTAGATAACCCACATACAGACATGTGTTTGTTCACTGGACATTCGTTTTTCAACTGTTCCTTTTACAGTACAATGATTATAAAAATGTCGGCTGTCTTGCCTTTGGAAGGAGAGTTAAATAGCAAAAGAATAATCCAGAAGGCCGGGTGTCCAACCACATTCCAGGCCCAGAATCATTATTTTGTGTTGTTTACATAAATTCTCAGTTATGAATGATTCCATTTTAGGACATGAATAGGCTGCACTTCTACTGCATATACAAGTTTTTCCAGTCTTTTCCATCTCCCTGAATTTGTTCACTGTGAAATAGGTTGCCTGATGGCTGAATAAAGACAAAAAACTTCAAGAGTTTTGGCACTCCTCAAGGCTTCCATGCTGCCCCTGTTTGTTTCATAGTATTAATGAATCACAATGTGGCACACACCGATCATCCTAAAAATATGTCCAGAAAAGTTGCATAGATTGTGTGTGGCCGTGTGTGTGTGTGTTTATACATCTAGCTTCTTCCACCATTCTCCCACTGACACTGTTGGGGTAACCAGCCCCCTCATCCCTCTAAAGCCCCCATGCCCTGCAGTAAACACTCAGGCCAGGGCTGTGTGGCGGGACTCCCAGCCAAGCGATAGTAACTCCTGCTGCCGCCTTGAGTAACCAGGAATTCTCCATGTCTCATGAGTCTTGTTCGTTAGGCTGACAAATGGTGACTGAGACATACTCGCCTTTTGTGGTGTCATTTGTTGTTTCATGTGTAACATGCCCTAAGCATTTTATGTTCAAAGAGAGAAAAGAAGAGAAGAGGGAAGTTAATACCAATTTCAGCAAGGTGTGATGCAAAGAGTATCATGTGGGGGAAAACGAAGAACTATGACTATTTAAGTGGCAATGTTTTATGGTTAATTAAATCTGGTGTCCTGTTTTAGAGGTGAAAACTGAGACCAAGGGAACTGAAGTGGCTTGGTCAAGGCCACACGGACTCTTGGGCTCTGGACCCTGTCTCCTGGCTCTCTCTTTTGCAACAGGACGCTTGTGTTCCCTCTCAGGTCTTGCCAGCAGATGCTCCCTCTGCTAGTCTAGAGAAGTTGTTTCACGTGCTGGTCGTTCTCCATGTGTCCCCCCAGATGCATCCTCTGCCCTTCTTTGTCCTGCTCTGTGCCCAGGAGGCTGACCCCTGGGGCCCACTTCCTGTGCCTCCTAGCTTCCATGATGTGAGAGAGAAGCTGGAGTGTTTGTCTCCACATTCCTTCAGGTAAGGTCTGGTGTGGACAGTGATCATGCCTTCACTAACGGCCATGACCCCAGTTAGTGGCCTCCCTCCCATGGCCGCAGCTCTTTCTGGGTTCTGCTGGCATTGCCCCTTCCCCTCTGCTTTAAGCCTGGGGATGGTACAGGCTCCCGCTGTTGCTAGCCCCTGGTGGCTCAGCCCCCTGTTGCTTCTCTTCATCCTGTCCACACCTCTGCGTGCAGTCACTTCTCTAGAGTCTTCTTCGTTCAGTATCTGAGTGGACTGGGAACTTCCTGCCAGGCCAGAAGGATACGCTTCAGAGTTTCTTTCTTTGACAAATGGGGATAACAACAGTCTACTTGGGGTTTTAGTGAGGATCAAATAAGATCATGTGTGCAAATGTGTTGTGTCTGTCTGGCCCAGATGAAGGTTTGTCTTCACCAGGGATCATATAAGAATTTTTGGCCAATCATAGTTTATGCCTTAACTAGTTTTTACGTTGGCATATTGCAGGGGCACCCCAACCACCCCTCTCTATTTCTCAGGTCAGCCAAATTGATACCATGTGGCAGAGCCTTGCAGTTTTCACTTTGAAGGCCGTGAAATTGTGAACTCATCCCTTGATCTGGAAGCAAAACTGGGAGACGTCACACATTCCGGCTTCATACCTCAGGCAACTGCCAGCATTGATCTGCGAAGAGGGCCCTGCCTCTTCTGTCTCCACCTGTTACTTGAAAGCCAAAGCAGGGTGACTCATCAGCGGCAAAGAAGACAAATAAGTCTCGGCAGGTAGGGTGTCCTCAACCATGCTCCACTCAGAGTTCTGAGCAGCAGGGTCGGCCTGGGGAAAAAGGCAAGTGGGAAAAGTCTACTCCAAGGGCCTCGTGCCCCACCCCACTCTGCCAGTCTCTGCACTCCGACATGTAGCTCCCCCGATCCTCACTCCCACCTGCCCCATCTCCAGAATGCTAATCCTCAATCCTCTAAGGACTTAACCAAAGAACATCCCACATTCTTTTAATGCCAGCCTATTAAACTTGGTAAAATTCTGATAACATGTATGAGTGCCTAAAACATGCTGGTACTATCTCAGATGCAGGGGAGACAAAAATGATCGAGACGTGTTGTCATTTCATCTCTGCAACAAATACCATTGTGATTATCTGTGAAATTAACTGATTACTTAAAAGAAGCATTCCACAGAAGTCAATTTTCCTCTAATCCAAAACCTAATTCTCTAGTGGGTCTCATTTCAGAAAATGATGCTACCATCCACCAGGTGCTCAAGTAAAAAACTTAATAAAATATCTAAATATATATTTAAAAATAAAAAATAAAAAATAAAAAAAAAAAAAGAAGCATTCCAAACAACCTGCTGATCAGAGGGGGCCCTGGTAGTTGGCTCTAGCTGTGCTTTGTTAGTGGTTAAGAGTATGGAATTTGGAGCCAGTCTTCTCTGTGTTTAAACTTCAGCTCTACCAGGTACATGCTCTGTGACAGGAGGGAAGTAACAACTGCTTTGTCTCGAGAGTTTTGCTGGAGCCAACTCAGAAAAGCTGATTGTGCACATCTCTCCCAACTCTGTGTTCACCAGCATCACATTGGTAGTTTAAAATCTATGACGGGCCAGGCATGGTGGCTCATGCCTGTAATCCTAGCACTCTGGGAAGCCGAAGCAGGCAGATCACTTGAGGTCAGGAGTTCCAGACCAACTTGGTCAACATGGCGAAACCCTGTCTCTATGAAAAATACAAAAAGAAAAAATTAGTGGGCATGGTGGCAGGCTCCTGTAGTCCCAACTACACAGAAGGCTGAGACAGGACAATTGCTTGAACCCAGGAGGCGGAGATTTCGGTGAACCGAGACTGCACCACTCGGCTCCATCAGGGAGCTAGAATAAGTGAGACTCTGTCTCAAAAACAAAACAAAACGAACAAACAAACAAACAAACAAACAAACAAAAAATTCTATGATGTAGTGAAGATTTACCCCCTTCAGAAACTGGCTGGCAAATGTTACACATTGGGTGGGTTTCTTTCTTTTCTGTTTTCTTTCTTTTCTTTCTTTCTTTCCCTCCCTTCCCACCCTCCCTTCCTCCCTCCCTTCTTCCTTCCTCTTTCTTTCTTTCTTTTTCTTTTTCTTTCTTTCTTTCTCTTCCTTTCTTTCTTTCTTTCCCTCCCTTCCATCCCTCCCTCCCTCCTTCCCTCCCTCCCTTTTCTTTCTTTCTTTCTTTCTTTCTTTCTTTCTTTCTTTCTTTCTTTCTTTCTCTTTCTTTCTTTTATTTACTTTCCATCTTCCTTCCTTCCTCTCTCCCCCCTCTCTCTCTCTCTCTTTCTTTTTGGCCTGTAGAGTCAGCTGTGAGATTTACCAGCACATCACTGCCTTTTTACTTCATTCCTCATCTCTAGAATGACAAATAATAACAGTACCTGCTTCATTGGATTGCTGTGAGAATTAAATGATACAGAAGACATTCATGTCACAATGTGTTTGGTAAATGTATATAATCTGCTCTTATAATTATTTTAATAGTCAGTGGAGTATCTGGGTTTCTTTTGGTTAATGATGCAGCAATCAGCTGTCCTAGAAATTGCAGACTGTGCTGACCTGGAGGGAGGAAGACCCTTCCAAATCCCTATCCAGACTCCTCTAAGACTCAGATTTTTAAAACAAAGCAAAACACAAAAGCAACTCTTTGCTTGCAGATGACTCAACTTCCTTTTTGGGAGGTTCAACTCTGCTTCCCAGGAATCCGCAGTGATTAGTGATGGAAAGAGTAACCCTCATGACCCCAGGTGACCATCAGGATGCTAAGGCAGGAAGGAGCCTGCTGATTGAGTGCTGACCTGCAAAATTACCAGCACAGGTGTCCAACAATTTCATTCTTGAGAAGCCAGAGTTGAGTTTCTGGGGTTGCTTTGAGGGTTCAGGACATGCTGCAGGGTAATAGGAAGGACATGGGGTGAGAAAAAGGTTCCTGCCAAGTTGCTGAGAGACACATGATAGCTCAAAGGGAACCAAGAGTCAGGTTCAATATTGTTTCTGCACCACACTTAATAATTGAGGTCAATGGTTTATCAAGTCCTCACTGAGGGCCACAGAGAGGACAGGCTTCTAAGTGCAGAGAGGCAACAGTAAAGGCTGAGGCTGCGGGCAACATAATCAGAGTTTAAAACACTGACACTTACCTGCTGGTATTGTTGAGAGGCATCCAATAACCCTTGGCCCCTGACTTTTCACTGTGCCAAAATCCAAACTATTACACTAGGTCTTGAATAACCTTTGAAAATGTGTGTTTTCCCACCTAGTTAAGGCAAAGTTGCCTAAAGACAAATATCACATTAGCACAGATGCTCTTATAAGAGCAATTACCATCAATGGTCACTGCCTGGAAGGTGGACCTGGAAATGACATGCTGGATGGTCATAGTCTTGTTAGATGAGGTGTGTGTGTGATGATAAGTGGGAAACAGCTTGATTTAAGGGACATTTTAGTCCATGGCCAGCACAGTAACGATCTTGGGAAGTCTGAAGCTACGTCTTCTTTTGAGCAATAGGGTACAGGGTGCAGAAGGGGCAAAATAAGTCAGGGAGTCCAGTTAACGTGAGATGGGAACTTAAGGATGGGGACAGAGCACACAGAAAGCACAAGGGACACAGCTTTTTGCTGGACGTTTTGCCTGTGCTAACTGGTGAATTAGACTGCACAACAGGAAAGAAGCTTGTGATAGCAAAAGGGGTCGAAAACGGGAAGGACACTCAGAGGGCAGGAACTATGACGGGGCTCTGCGGCCTTGTGGGCAGCAGGGAGAGTGTATTTTTGGTCTGCGGGTCTCGTGAGCTGGAAGAAATCAGGAAAGGGAAGCTGAGCATTTAATCCTACATAGATCACAGGCTAATCATGCCCATTTAGTGTCTGAAAGTGAGAAGTTGTCAAGGCTCTGTGACAGCCTTGAAACCGCAGGCATTAGAGGATAGAAGTCCTGAGCCCAGAGGGAGGCAGGCACTCGCATCTGCCCAATTTGGTCTTTAACAGCTTCCAACTCTTTAATATTCCAAAGCAGAATCAGATTAAGCAGAAGTGCTCATAATAGTACTCCAATTTAGCCTGTATCTTCTCTCTCTTTCTTTTGTCCTGGGGGCCATGTGCCATTAGGAGCAGAGGTCGTGAATGTTCCAGAAATCCCTTTGGGATACAGGAGAGAAGCAGCCTTCCTCCCAGCAGAAAATGCCTACTGAACACACTAAATGCCAGGCACATGCCTTGTACTGGGGTGCAATGGTGAGGGGTGACACCCGGAGGGAGTGTCCCCCTCTTCTGTATTACTTTTTGCCTGACCTTTTCAGTAGACTTCAGAGTTGGTCATCATGACTTCCTGAGCTCATCTCCTTCCATCTTTCTCTCCTGAGCTCTGAGAAGCAAAGTCAATTCAAATCCAAAGTGCTGGGCATAGGAGTTTGTTTCATAAGAATTCAAACTTTATTGTTTTACCTCTAAATTTGGCCTGCTTCTACAGTGCTTAAGACTTAGCAAGCTCTCACTACTGTTAGCTGCTGTTGTTGTTGTGGCTGTCAATATTATTTAAAACTGATAAAAAAACTGCACAGGGAAGTTGACACAGTCAGATATTAAGTTGATAGGCCTATCATTGAATGTCTGGAGCAAGGTAACCTCACCTCAGACTTGATTCCTAACAAACTTCGGTGAATATTCAATTTTTGTTTTATCACAAATGTATTACACATGCCTATATGGGAAGGTGAAGATGGTGCAGTTGTTTGCTTTGAAAGGAGGAAAGAGTGAGAATGTACAAATGAATGAAAAAAAAATATTTTGGTCACAGACACTTTTTCTCTTGGCTTTACAATAATAAAATATGCAGTGGGATTTTTATTTTGCTTTAGAATTTTTAGTTGTTTTTTCCTTTTTGAAGAGCTCCTTCAGAGGAAACAAATCTTTCTATTGACATTGAAAATGAGTCATAAGTGTTGCTACTTTCCTTTTGAGGGATTTTTTTTATTTAGTTTTGTTTCCATTAAGTTTTAGCAACAGGAAAATATGGACTTTCAGCATCCACAGGGATATGATCAAATGGAAACATATGCTCCCTGTTTGTCCATTATTACAAGCCATGAGAAAACTCACAAATCACTCATAGACTTTCTAGAAAGGTTGATTTGACAAAATAGCCTACTGCTTCCTTGATATTTCTGAAACCAAATGAGTATTTGTGTTTCAAAAAAGCAAAGTTGACTAAAAAAAAAAAGCAGCTGATGAAAGGCCCAAATTGCATATGGGTCAACTATTTTTATTGCAGAAACACTAGAGAGTGGATGAGAGATGGGTCAGTGGGCACAGAAGCCCACCTGCAACTGCACTCACACCTTGGCCTACATTGCCAAAGAGACCAATATATCAGCAATTGATTGGAAATACCACAAAGATGAATCACAGATCAGGAAAGCAAATGCCAGTCAATGATTGAGCCTAGGCGGTATATGAGCTAAAGGCGTTTATCAAACCTGTGGAAAATTAGGAGACTTGTCTAACATGGCTGAGAATGCTACATATGAACCAACTTTTAGAATAATTCAGCCTTTTTTTTGAGTCCCCTAGAATAAAAAGGGTATATCTAAACTTGTGAATTTGTTTTGATTAAATCAAGAATTTCCTCCTGTATCCTCAGGATCTGGTATTGAGTAGGGACATGATAAAACACTTGTCAGCTGGAAGGACTCTATCAGCAGCACCTGGGCTCCATTTGATTTTTTAACCTGATTAGTATTTCCAACCATAATGGCCAAAATGTCTGCCTTCAGTTTAAGTACTTGTACCCTGAGGAAGTGAAATAATTTAGCCCCCTGGCCCTCCACCCCACTCCGTTTTCTCAACTGCAAACAAAGGGATTGGACTTTACCTGGTTGCTTTCAGTTCCGTAAAAGAGAGGTCAAATCCACCTTATGTCGTCAAGGATTCCTTTTCTGTTTCGTGAGATACCTGGTTTTTAGATTCCTCTCCCTTTTTAATTTTTCTCCAGTTCTTCCTGCTTTCTGCATCCTCTTCCTGCCTTTCCATTGTTTTCTCTTTAACAATCACACACTAGAAAATATGTAGAAGTGAGTGAAAAATACATCTCATGCTCTGTTTAGTGTATCCTCAAAAAGACTTCATGGTATAAGGGTGGTTAGGATGCTGTGTTCTCTGTGTGTTTCTACTTTTATTGTATTATAATTTGTATTTTCATGCTTATTACAACTCTGGCTGTGATTTATTTTACTATCCCAGATATGGTGAAAAATAATGCTAATATGTGTGTTTTTTGTTTTTCGGGTATTAGCAAAAATCATTCCGTTTTCCCTGAGACATCTTGCTCCAACCACCTTGCAGTGCAGCTATTTTGATTACTTCATGTCCCTATTAATCATGTGCTTAAAGGAAATAGATAAACTCTGAAACAGAATTCAGCTCAGCAAAGGTTCATTCATTATCTCCTGGGTGCCTGGCTCTGGTGCTACGTGTTTAGAGGGAACAAAGGTGAGTGTATCAGGGCCTATGGTGGAGACGGCAGGAGAAACTGAGTGAGAATTTACATACTCTCATGTATGACTTATGTATCAAAAGAAAGGCCCAAAGTGCTTGGAGTATTAAAGCAAAGGAGAAATGATGTATGTGTATGCAAGTGATTTGTTTGGGTGACGTCCTTGGGGTCTGTGAGAGTGAAGCCTTTCCATATCCTGGAGTGCTGGGGTGTGGAATTCAAATCTTCCTCAGTTGGCAAAGGGGTACCCAGGAAACATGATGCCACTGGTGCTTTGGGAAGATGAATCTGGCAGGAGTATGCGGGGTAGTCCGGGGCCGGGGGAGGGAGGCCTGGAAAGAGCCTCTCCGTGTCCGTCCTGCTCCTGGTTGCGCTGCTTCTTTGCCAATCCCTACTCCATGTGGTTGCAGCAGCTCACAGCTATAAAAATGTGTTGACCCAAGAGGTTTAATATTAACCAAAGTTATAGTCAAAGTCAATTTGGAGGATTCAAGAAAAAATCTGATGCTAATAGAGAAATAGAAGTCAATATTTGTAATGTGAGTCACAGGCTCAAAATAGAAAAGTAAAACACATCACTGCTACAGTTCCCAGAGGGCTGTGGGTTACACAGCGCAGCAGATCTGTGAACCAGGCCTCACCACCCTCTAGGTCTATTTTAAAATTTCCTCTGGCCCCTTCCTCTAATTCCTAAATTCCAGAGCATGATATTCTAGTGGAACTCACCAGATATCCAGCCCTGGTGAAGTCATAGCTTGTTTTGAGTGGGTCAATGGAAAAAAAAGATTTTTTTTCCCTAATTGTGTATAACCTTCCTCTCTAGTGACGTGGCATGGAACGAACTTATCATGATTTTATTTTGTAGTCCATACTTCATTCTACAGTGGCTATCATTGTTTAAAACTTCATCTCTTATGTGTTGCCTATTTTGAAGAAGGCAGAGGAGAAGAGAGGGAAGCAGAAATATTCAGAATGACATATATATTTTGTTTTATCACAAAATTTATCTATTAATACCAGAGAGGAGGGTGTTGTCCACTGGAAGGGCTGTGACATGTTGAGGAGCTTCTAGAATTTTCTTTGACAGGATGGTTCTTGTGAGCGTTCATGGCGTAGCTTTATTCTGACGCAGATGTTAATCCTGGACAGAGGCTTGAATGTGTTTTCCTGAGTGTGATCAGAAAATGAAAAGATTCATGAAGATAAAGGAAAAAAAAAGAGCAAACCATAGCATGTATACCCAATGATCAGGAGTTACTTTCTTAACAGTTCTTCACCTAGTTTATGTGGTGGGATGTACAACACACAAGGCTAAAATTAGCTGATCTTCACTCAATGTGTTGGAATGCTATAGGGCCAGATAGTATCTTATCACTAGTGACCACAGGAAGGACAACTCATTCCAAACTGAGTCTTCAAGGGCCAAGGCGGGTTTGATAGAGTCTGAGATTTATAACCCAGGCTGCTATAAATGAATTCTCTGGAGGGCCTGAGAAATGTGTGATACTTAGTTCTCCCTTGATTTCTTTTTATTGCTTTGCAAGAAGCCCGGCTTATAAAGTTCAGTTTGAACCACTATCTGCTTCAAAGAGGGGCCTGGTGATGAGACCAGAGATTATCAGACAAGAAGGAAACAGGAAGTGGTGAGGATGGGGGCAGCCAGAACAGAGTGGACTGGCAGCTGATGAACCAAGCTGGGCAAGGAAGTAGCTCGAAGGCTCTGTCTCGGGGTTGGCCATTTTTCCTCCTTTCTCATCCAGACCTTGTCAAGATCCTGTGGTTTATCATAAGTTACCAATCCCTAACCAGCATCTGCTTCCTCATCAGCACGATGGTCATAGCCCCATCTCCCTCCCAGCATGTTTTCAGAAGTAATTAATGCTGGTGAGGTGTTTTGAGATCACTGATAAAAGACATTCTACCTGCCCAGGGTGTTATTACATTATCTCATTTTCCTCTTCATAGTCCGGATCAAACCCATGATAACTTAGAAATGAGACAAATTAGTAAAACGTGGTATGTGAAGGCTGCCTTAACAATTGGATATGTATTGAACTGGCATTGTACTTGAATTACATACACAAAATGTGGTGCTGAGCTACATCTTAAGAAATCTCAATTACTTTCAGATTCTGTCAGGTTACATTTCATGACTCTACTTAGATCTCCTTAGAAATGGTAAATCATTAAGAACAAGGCATCCACTGACGTTGCCCATCAAAATGGACTTAGTACCTGGCCCCAGAAATGCCCAAACTACACATGACCTTTTACGCATTTATTTCTGTCTCCTTAGAGGACTGTGTATCTCTTTGAAGAATAGGAGAATAGACAGGATGTATAGCAACTGGTAATTTCAGTTTATGTTGCTCATGTGAATATTGGATTGTCACCAAAACCCTTCAGGGTAGGATCCTCCTCTTACAAAACTCAGCACGGTACTTCATGTGAGGCACAGATTAAGAAAGCGTTTTCCTTCTCCAAGGAAGGGGCACTGGCTTGAAAGCTTACGTGGTTATTAAGAGTACTTCCATCAGATCTTTCGAAAGAAAGGTGGAGATGACCAAAGGGCAGAAGGTCACCTACGTAATAAGATCCACATGAGACAGTGATTAAAGTGGAATGCTTAAGGAGGATGCACGTGTCCTGACCATACAATTCTCAATAAAATTACTCTAAATTGATCTTCATTTAAATGAGAATTTCCAAAAGGCCACCTCCCATTTCATCTAAAATTCTTTATAAGAAATTCATGGATGAAACTCAGGAGATAGGCAGATGTCTTGAAATGAATGCGAAATGTTATCCACTTGTGCATTTTTCTGGGAAAATAGTTTATCCCCCTTTCCTTATACTTCTAACAAACATGGTCCGTGACGCTTAAGAACCACAGTACCATGTGAAATAGTATAGATTAATCGTGTGAAATTGATATGCAGTGTAGGTTTGTTTCCAAATGCAGATTAGGCATTTTATTTTCAGACAATATTTAGTTGTGTTTTCCTTGATGCCATCCTGATTTTTATTTTCCTGTAATCCTCATCCAATCACAATGTTCTACCAAAGTCTGAAGGTGCATATAAAATATGTGATGTGACCTTTTACCCATTTGGAGATATAGAAAAGCATCCTAGGAGGTGTGTCAATTACAGCCCTTTTCAATAGAGAACAAAGATCATCTCTTGGAATATGGCCTAAGGTTATGGGGAGGGGGACAGGGACAAAGGATCAGCATCAAGGTGGGGCTGAACCCGTGCATTCTTATCAGTTGCCATTTCCCATTCTCCATCCCATGCAACATGCAATGCTGGCCTTTTAACCAAGAGATAGATGTTAGGGAAAGGACAGGTAGTACAGGCTGACACCATAGATCTTGGAACAGGGCAGGGACATACAGCTCAGTGTTTAAGAGCACTTAAACTCTGAGTTGGGAGAGTAAGTTTGGATAAGACCCAATGAGCCATGTCCATAAGAATGTTTGACCTAGACTGAAGATCAGGCTGGAGATAAGGAGAGGGAGTAGAAATTACTCCCCAGCACGGTTCTCTTAGGAAGTGGCCTGGATGTCTTTGGAAGGCATAAGCTTTAAGCTCCCCTTCCATCACATAAATGGTGACTGGTGTCATGAACATGTATACCAGGGAATGTCCCAGGCCACGTCTTGAGTGAGCAAGGGTTAGCTAAGGCATATCACGTAGTTCGTCTGGTGAAGAGAGAAACTGAGATTAAGAAAAGCAAGAATTGAAAGGTTACCTTGCATATCAGCATGGCTGCAGAGAACAGCAGCTGTCAGTGAACTACAGGGTCTGTGGTAGATTGTCTGCAGAGATAACAGGCCACAACTTCTCTCAAGTCTGCATATGCTGCTTCTCCCATCAACAGGGGGAGTCTGTTTCCCTCCCTCTTGAATCTGGGTTGATCTCGAGCCTTACACTAAGCTAGCTTTTGAATGATGCAGAAGGGGCGTTCTGGGATTTCCAGACTCAGGCCTTAAGAGATCTGGTAGCTTCTACTTTAACTCTTACTATTCTGAGACACCACATGAAAAAGCCCAGGCTATTCAGCTGGAGAGAGAGGCTAGGTGGAGAGGGAGGCCCCGGAGCATAAAAGACCACATGGAGGTCTCTCAAGGAGAGGCCACAAGGAGAATCAAGGTGCTCCAGCAGCCAGCCAGCACCAGGGCCTTATTAGATCCTCCAGCTCAGCCCAGCCCAGTGCAGCTCAGCCGACAGCTGAGTGCAGCTGCATTAGTCCAGCCAATCCCATGTGAAGCAGAGACAAGCTGTTCCACTCAGCCCTGCCCAAATTCCTGACCCACAGGATCATGAGCAATGAAACGATTGTTGTTTTAAGCCACTGTGTTCTGAGGTGATTTGGCATACAAAGCCGTAGATAACTGGAACAATGTCTGAATGGTCCTGGGGAACTCAGGCAGAATTCAAGATTGTAACCTCTTGGATGTGCTAAGTGAGGTTTGGAAGAGGGAAATTTAGACAGAAAAGTACCAGCCTTGTGGTCTTTCTGGTTTAAAATGAAACCCCAGAATCTCCCCAAAGTACAGCTTTTTGGGGAGAAGACTGGCAAAAATAAGAGTGTAAAGGCTTTTGTACGGACTGTATATGCATATGGGAGACAACCCATTCATCTTCCCCGTTGCTGGTGAGGAGACTTCTAATGGTCTCTGTCTTGGTCAGAACTGGTGTAGGTAGCCCTGCAGGCTGGATGCTGGCATGGCAAGTGGTGTTATTTCAAGCAGCGAGTGCTGTTCATACAACCAACTCATGTGTCCTCTGCCCAGCAGACGACAGAGGAGAAGCCCAGCCCACCAACCAAACACTAAGGGAGGTTTTGTGCCAGACACTTGGCAGTCACCTTAAAGAGACAAAAAGATAAATAAGACATAGTTTCTATTTGTGAAAAGTACACCATCTTGGGTTTCACTTTTTTTATATGTCTTCCTTTCAGAGTTGCCCTTGGTGTCAAATTGCATCAAATCTCACCTAGTCAAAGCATGGCAGGGATTCAGAAATCTCTTGGGAGAGCTGTCCTAGGCCCTGCTGGCCTCTGGGACAAGAATGCAAGCCTGAGTGCACACGCTACAGCTCTGTCTGCTGGCATGAGAGTGTACCGGTCTTCGAGGTTTTGCAGGTAATTCTGATACCTACACATTTTATGTATTTATTTATTTATTTATGAGTCAGAGTCTCGCTCTGTCACCCAGGCTGGAGTGCAGTGGCTGGGTCTCAGCTCACTGCAACTTCCGCCCCCTGGGTTCAAGTGATTCTCGTGCCTCAGCCTCCCATGTAGCTAGGATTTCAGGCATGCGCCACACACCCAGCTAATTTTTGTAATTTTAGTAGAGACGGGGTTTCACCATGTTGGCCAGGCTGGTCTCAAACTCCTGACCTCAGATGATCCATCTGCCTTGGACTACACGTTTTAAAATAAGCAGATGATTTATCCTCAGTGACTCAATGAATAAGGAAATACTTAAATATTCAGCAAGAATTTACAGAATCTCTATTTTATATGAGCCCCAAGCTGAACCAATTGCGGAAGGATAGAAAAGTCTTCTTGACCTGCTTTCCTGGGCACTGTGGTGTTTCTTAATTTGCTGCTGTTGTTTCTGCTATTTCTAATTGGTTTTGTTATCTCCATTCTTTGTGTTGAATTTCCCTGAGGTGTGGAGAAGTTGAGGCCAGAGTTAACGTTTATAGCATTAATTCAAACCCCAGAAGACAAGACATTGATAAGAGAAGAAAGGAAAGGTAGAAAAAAGATTATCTACAAGCCAGCCCCTCCTGCTAGTCTTTAACTGAAACCACGAAGAATGAACTCAAGCTTAATACATTTGCATGCCCTGTGTTGTGTATTTGTGTGCATGATGCTGTGGGTTATTGTATGCATCACTGTTCCTTTGAGAACTTAGTGGAATTCCATTAGGTTCCAATTTAACCCATCAAACAGTGTCATAAATCAGGAACAATTTACTTTCCTGATCTAACTGCGAAGGACTTTACTCAGATTAAAAAGAGTTAAAGTGCCAAGGGAATCGCTAACTCTCCTTTGTTGGGAAAAGTCCTCCTAATCTGACGTTTCCTCACATTCCAGCCATACCTTACGGTGGAGGAACTAGGAGATTTCCGGGTCCATGGTGTATGATTTAATGATTTGTGAAAGGCAAGAATGTTAACTTAGTTGATTACTCAAAACTGACTGATAAGGTATCAGACAGGTTAATCTGCTACTTTTCTAACCTCTCCCAAAGAACTTGAACCAAAGCCTCCTTCTCCATAGGTCATCTTTATTGCCCTCTGCATGGAAGGCTAAGAATTTTTGAAGGAAACAAGCATTTTATTCCTGTGCTTTCATTTGCTCCATCATTTTATTCCAAAGAGACAGGCTTTATTTGTGATAACCTCATTATTTCCTCAACAACCAATGGTGATGTCACAGTTGAAATATTTTGATCTCAGATGGAAAAAGAACCCTGGCAGATAGGGCCTGTTTACACTGAGAAATAGGGCTTAGCGCTGAGGGTAAAGAGCAAGGCATTCTAGTTTTAATTCAAACACTAACAGTTATCAGAGTGTTATCTGGGAGACAAACTCCTGGGGATTCTGTGATCTAAAAGAGTGGCTTTTGACTCGTACCTTGTTCCTTCCTTACAGCCATTGCCTCCATGGAACCCTACAACCTCATTTCTAGAAGGGACCCAAAGAGCATCAATCTTTTCCTTTGCCTGCAGAGGTTTAGGAGATCTCTGTTGACCTTGGTCTGGGAAGCTTGTTTTATATGTATTCTTGAGAAGGTGCTTATTCTCTGAAATGAGCCAATAAAGAAATTGTTGCTTTATATGCATTTATTACAGGAAATAAGGCTAAAGTCAAAAGTTTTAAAAGCGAATTATAGGCCGGGCACAGTAGCTCATGCCTGTAATCCCAGCACTTTGGGAGGCCAAGGCGGGTGAATCACCTGAGGTCAGGAGTTTGACACCAACCTGGCCAACATGGTAAAACCCTGTCTCTACTAAAAGTACAAAAAGTTAGCCAGGCGTGGTTGTGGGAGCCTATAATCCCAGCTGCTTGGGAGGCTGAGGCAGGAGAATCGCTCGAACCCGGCAGGCAGAGGGTGCAGTGAGCCAAGATCGCGCCATTGCGCTCCAGCCTGGGCAGTAAGAGAGAAACTCCATCCCCGCCCCGCCCCCCAAAAAAAGTGAATGATAAATTGAAATGGTCTCAATTGCATCCTTGAGTACTTGACATTTAACAAACCAGAGGATATTTTTTAATTATAAAATAACCCTGTGAGAGGACATAAAAATTCCACGATATGATTCTATCATGTATTAGAGACTTAAAAAAAACACTACTAACAATAACATATAAGATTACATTTACAGAATTGTATACAGAAGATTTACTGATAGTATAGACCCCCAATATATGTCTAAACAATTCAAGATGATCTAAACTTCTTTTCTGCTCAGATTTTATCATTTTAAGAAACACATGCATGTTCATGTTTAGACTGTTAGTTATGATATATTTTTTCAATTTAATTGGGTGAGATATTTGTGGCAAGTGAATGCAGGCTTCAAATGTGGGTTGAGTGGGAAATAAAATTCAGATTTAAGGATGATCATCTAAAGCTATTATGTCATTAACAATTATAGCAGGCACAGCAATACAGTAACATTATAGACCTGGGAAAGCTGGACAGAGTTGGGAGATTGTGATGGTCCTAAAAAAGGCCCTGATAATCATTTAGCATGAAATTATATAGCCTTCAGTAAGTAAAAACTTTATTATAATTCTGTGCATTAAACAAATATCCAATTAACTGACAATAAGAAAAATGAGAATCATCAGGTAAACCCTTGATCAAATCTTTTTCACCTGATTTTCTCCTAAATCCAGAGTCTCAAAGCAGTCTATATAGAGAGCACCCTCTGTGAATGTATGGATAAAGTGCATCCTCCCCTGGTCACCAGGTAAAGGAGCTACTAATTCTCCTTGCCTCAGGGTCACACATGCCAGGCCTCAAATCCCCTTGGCTTTCTAATCAGCCTTGGTTCTGGATTTTCATTCATTCCTTCTTGAAGGTGAACATGCAGAATTTATTCTACACAATGTCGCTAGTGACAAACAAAGAAAAGAAAGGGCCAGCTAGAGCTCAACAGTTCCAACTATCTCAACCTTCGTTCTACTGAAAACCACAGAATGCCTCAATTCTGTAGAGTCCTCTCTATCTAAGGCAAACAGTGCTAAGTAGCACTTCATTACTTAACGATTATTAAGAGATGAATTCTCTCAATCCTTTGGCTTCTTTGAAATAACTATTATGTGTCGTAGACTCAATGGACAAATATAGAACCAAATGCCACCCTTTTAACAGTGCTCTGAGACTGGCCAGAGAGGAGGGTGCTTATGTTGAAGAAGCCCGGGAAAAGCTCTGCATGTGACCAGGAAGGAGAGAGGCCAGGGACCAGGGAAGAGCAGGCAAGGGAAAAGGGAAGTCAAATGTGGTGCACCAGGCACGCATCTTTCCGCCAGCCTGGCGAAGGTTCAAAACGAGCTCTGTAACCTCCTGGGTATGTGACCTGTGGTGTGTACTTAACCTCTCTGATCCTCGGCTCCTCGCCTCTAAAATTATGATAATAAGATTGCCTTCACAGTGCTGTCGTAAGGATTCAATGGCATCACGTATGTGAATCATTTAGCACAGTGCCTAAGATAAACTCAGTAAACAGATAGTGTTATGTCAAAAATTGTATTTCCTATGTTGTTATTATTATTATTAAAGTAAGCTTCAAAAGTTAGCCCTGCAATAAAATACAAATAGACCCCAAAAGAGGTATGTGAAACAAAGCCATTTGGAACTAAGGTGGCATGTAAGATAATGTATTTAAGATTTATTTCTATTTATTAATTCATTCATTTCACCAATATTTATTTCTCAACCACATTATTCCAGGTACTGTTCCAGTCTTTTTTTTTTATTATTTATTTATTTTTTTTGGAGACAGGGTCTCACTCTGTCACCTAGACTGGAGTACAGTGGCACGATCTCGGCTCACCACTACCTCCACCTCCCAGGCTCAAACAATTCTCCTGCCTCAGCCTCCTGAGTAGCTGGGATTTACAGGCATAAACCACTACCACTCAGCTACTTTTTGCGTTTTTAGTAGAGACAGAGGTTTCACCATGTTGGCCAGGCTGGTCTCGAACTCCTGACGTCAAATGATCCACCTGTCTCGGCCTCCCAAAGTGCTGGGATTACAGGCGTGAGCCACCACACCCAGCCAGTTCCAGTCATTTCAGAGGGAAAAACAAATAAGCCAATAGTCCTTGCCTTCAAAAAGCACCTAGTCCACAAGGGAGACAGACCATAGATAATATGATAAAATATAGGAAATAAATTAAGGGTACTATGGTAACCTTAAGACGTGGATGGCAACCTGGAAGCAAGGAGACTAGGACTGTGGGAGACATGGAAGCCTGCTTGGGGGAGGCATCAAATTTGACTTTTCTAAGATGAATAGACATTTGCCAGACTGTACAGCAAATAAAGAATGTTTCATTTAGAGACAGCCTCAGCAAAATTATCAAGGCATGAAACAGCATCATGTGTGAGGAGCGTGGAAACCACGTGAATGTGTGAGGCAGGTTGATTGTGGGAGATGAGGCTGGAGAATTACAGAGGAGAAGAATTACATATAACATGTTGCAGGTGTGGGAAAAGGGGGTCGGAGGAAAACGGAGGCTAAAGATGAAGAAGCTGTTGGAACTAGTTGAACTGAGCCTGGAAGAAATGGGATGAGATGAGAAGTGATCAGGAGCAGGTGATTAGGTCTGGCCTTAGCAAAAGGAAGGGCACCTCATCATCTGAGACGGTAGAGAAAGAGGCGAGTAAAGACGGGTGTAGATGAAGACAAGGTTATAGATAGCAGAAGACAGAAGGTTCACCTAGGAAGGCTTCTCTAATTTTTGTGTACTTAGAAGCGTGGTTATTTACTGAGATGAGGGGCGTAGCATGGAGTGAATTGGAGGTTTGAGGAGAGGATGAAAGTTCAGAAGAGTGGCTCAAGGACCTGAGCATCTATTAATGAATACATTGTAGAGTTGTACACGGGCCCAGCGGAGGTTAAGGCAACACATTCGTGGTGGCACAATTGGGTAATTTTTCTCTAGCCATGTTCAGTTTCCCAGGTGTAGGAAAAATAAGGGCAGGTGATGGGTTGCTCCAGATGCAGTGAGAATAAAAAAGAAAGAAGAAAGGAAGAAAGAGAGAGAGAGAAAGAAAGAAAGAAAGAAAAAATGAGAGAAAGAAAAAGAAAGAAACTAACTCAAGAAAATTGAGTGTGCTTCTAAGAAAAGAGTTGGGATGGCCATAGAGAAGACCCAGAGAAGACACAAAGGCAAGAGGTCAAGAGACAGTGGTGACATCAAGGATGAAGGCATTGAAAGAGCAAGCACTCTGCCATAGGGAGGGAGGAAGAGACTTGAAAGGACAGGAGGTCACGGAGTAAGATGTCAGTGTTGAAGTTCTCTGATACACGGCATTTCTGGCTGGTGGCCAAGTCTGGGGTGTGGCTCTTGAAGTGGTAACTGCAGTGGAATGAAGGTAAAGTTCATTTTTATTTTAAAAAATAAAAAATTGTGAGGGCAGTTATTGAAGAGGCAGGCTGTATAGTTGCTGTAGACTGATCGCAGGAGGTGGATGGGTGATGATGGTTATGACTTAAGTGCCAGCCTCCACCGAATGACTCAGATGGACAAAATCAATGCCAGTGACAAGGGCAGAGAGGTGGTGCCATAGGCTTTAACTTCGAAGAGGAATGAGCTTTTTTGCCCAAGGGTGAAAAAGTAGTTCTGGGCCGTGAAACTGCTCTTCATCACGGTGACATAGCACTGAGAATCTCAGGCAATGGGACGTAAGATTGGCGAGTTTAGATAGAGAAGGGAGAGAAGAGGAAGACCGGCCAGAGAGGACAGTCTAGACAGTGTGGAGAAGGTAACAGTTGGGGGTGCGGAGAGTTCTCTAACACCTGGCCACAGTAGGTGTGGTCCCAATACTAGAAGCATAGGCATGGCCTGGCAGCTTGTTAGACCCACCCAGACCTACTGACTCAAAATCAGCATTTTAGCAAGATCCCCTGGTAATGTGTGTGCCAATTAAAATTCTAGAAACACTACTCTAAAAATAGGTAGGGGATTACGGATGGGTAAGGGAAGAGTAAATACAAATTCTTTCCATTGATCCCAGCTCTCTCTGACCATGATCATATGAGAAACTCAGCTTCTCCAGGGAATAATAAAAGGTACTCTATTTCTCTCAGGATGTCAAAGCACCTTACAAACATCCGTTTTAATTCTTTGCAGGCTTAATGAACTGTTTTCTGTCTCACATTCATTTATGCCAGGTGAGAGGGTGTCAGCAATCAAAACCTTGACTCTAGAGAGAGACAGAAAAGGACAGAGAGAGAGAGAGAGAGAGAATGAGAACAACAAAAAGAAACTGCGTAAGGGCACATTGCTTTTACACAAGGAGTTGGTGGAAGAGCCAGGAGACAGAGCCAGGGCCCAGCCTTCTGCACCACTATGTGTTCTGAGCATGGGACCACACTTCCTCTTCAGCCAGTCCCTCCTGGCCGAAAAGCTGAGAGGAAACGATGCCAGGGAACCAGTAATTGTATAGCTTTTCCAGCATACTGCTCCAGTTCCACATAACGGGGCATGTCAAAACCTACTCTCCCATCTGAACACTCAGCAGTGACCAAATGGGCTGGAGGAAGCAGGAGAAATACCATGAAAATCCTGGGCTGCACCTCAGAGACTAATAAATAATTACTAATGGGAAAGAAAACAGAGGAAAGAGAAAGAGGAAAAGAGCAGGCAGGACCGGCGGAATGGATTCTGGCCCACGAGAGGGGAACAGACTGGGGGTTAAGTGCAAACAAAAAAATTTAACACACCAGGAGCAGTGACCCAAAGACAGCAAAAGAAGGAGAGTCAAGCTGGCTGGGGAGACCTTCTGTTCTCACATTTGATACGTCTGCTCACAACATGTTTCAGTGACTTACTGAAGCTCAGAATTGGGCTGTTAAATCATTCAGCATATGAGATTTGTCCTAAGTTACATGGATTACTTCCCTTTGTAGGTTTTTGGATAGTGGCTTATTTTAAAGGGGAGAATAGAGGGTCTCTGCTGAAATATTGATGTGAGGGAGATTTTAACCCAGGCATCAGAAATGACCGAATGGAGACACAGGGGCAGGTGCCATATTGTAATTTGTCTGCCTCTTAAATTATGTAGTATATGTATCACAATATATTGAATTTAAAACCTGAAGTATGACATTCAGTAAATAATTTATACTGGCTCTTTCATTAAGTGTGAGCTGAGGCTTAGGCTAATGAAACCTGATTTTAGTTCGTGCCTCATTTAAATACAGATGAGGAAAAGGAAATTTCTTTAGCGCCGCTAAGACAAGGCATGCTTGCTGTGTAGAAAACTTGAACTGAATCTTTCTCTCTCTCCCTCTCTGTCACACACACAGACACACACACACACCCCTTCCCCAGGAGTAGACCAGGATAAAAATGAATAATACATTAATTTTTTAAAACATGAAGCTCATTCAGGCTTCTCCTGTCTAACAATTTCTTTAAAATATATAACTAAAAAGATGATCGTTTCACTTGGTATATCATGTTTTTCTCACAGAAGATTCTGATCCTGAGAAATATGCCTGGGATTTTGGGGATGACTGTGACCCATTCAGTAAACATCTATAAAGCAGCTCCTCTAAGTTGTTCTTCTCTAGGTTCTACAGGGAAACCATAGGGAGATAAGTTCCTGTTCCCACGTCGCTCGTGATCTAGCTGAGGGAGACTATTCATGCATGTTTGCAAAACAGCCGTGCCCACAACGTCACAACCAATGTGCATCTTGGCTTTGCGGGAACTGGTCCCACCAAGGTATGTTCCATGTTTTGCAGAAAGGATGAAACTTGGGACTGATATGGCCACAAATATCTGAGCTTGAAAACTTCGGTGGAAGTTAATGCCTCTTTGCACTCCTTCATGTATTTGCTATCACAGTGCTACTTTTAATATCTTTTCTTTGTGAGCTAAATAGCCATCACGTTAGCATACTGCTTTTAAAATTTTGTAAAACCAGGCCGGGCGTGGTGGCTTAAGCCTGTAATCCCAGAACTTTGGGAGGCCAAGGCAGGCGGATCACGAGGTCAGGAGATCGAGACCATCCTGGCTAACATGGTGAAACCCCGTCTCTACTAAAAATACAAAAAAATTAGCCGGGCGTGGTGGCGGGCGCCTGTAGTCCCAGCTACTCGGGAGGGTGAGGCAGGAGAATGGCGTGAACCCGGGAGGCGGAGCTTGCAGTGAGCCGAGATCGTGCCACTGCACTCCAGCCTGGGCGACAGTGTGAGACTCTGTCTCAAAAAAAAAAAAAAAAAAAAAAAAAATTTTGTAAAACCTTTAGAGAATATATTCGAAAGGAATGATTCCTCCCTCTCCCACATTCTTTCCATATCATGTCTGAGATAATAAAGACATAAACAAAGTCAACTGGAACACCTCCCAAAAAGGTTGAATAGGAAAAAGATGGCTACTTGTCTGTAAAGCCCCAAGGTAAGCTATTTTTAAGTTGGTGCCCCCAAAGCCAGGATTTTTCACCTTGATCTTGACTAATGTAATTAATTTAATATGCATTTGTAATAGAATATAAAATGTGTACAGAGTTCTTTAGTCTTGAAATGACACATGAATCTCTTAGGTCAGTAGCCACTGGGCATGAGCCTGTGCCAGGTGAGGTGTCAACTGTATACAACGGTAGGGGCTGAGAGACAGGAAAGACCCCTTTTGGCTGGAGTAATTAAGGAAAGTTTATGGAAGAAAAGGTATCTTGTATGAGTCTTGAAATAAGGGTAGGGTTCTGTTAGGCAGGCACTGAGAGTGGAAGGCAACATGCACAAAAACATAAAACCGTGAAAAGGCAAGCGATAACTGGGAACATAAAGCTAGAAGATGTTACATAGCGCACTGCAGGAAGAACAAGACTAGAAAAGTAGGTGGAAACTGATTTTCTGAGACCTGAAGCCAGACTGAGGAGGTGAAGGGTGAGTAGTGGAGTCCTTGGAAAAGTGTGAAGTAGAGAAGGACATAATTAAAATGTCACTTTCAGGAGATTGCTCCAATGTGGAGTGCAGAATTTGTTGGAGCAGGGAGGGAGAGCGATTAGGGGAGTCTGTTAGGAGGCCTCCGCCATGCAGTTCAGGTACTAGATAAAAGTGCGTGAATTAACGTGGTAATAACGGAGGCTTGCCGTTTCCAGCTTCTTGCCTCTAAGTCAATTCTCAACCTACTGTTATTTGACTTCCTCTACTGGACACATTCTGGACAGAACTTATTATTTCCCTCCCAAATCTGCTCCTCCTCTTATATTCCATATCTCACTCATGACACCACCAATGTCAGCTGAACCAAATAATTTCAAGTCAATCCTGGCTCCTTTCTCTGCTGAACCCTTCTTCATCCAAACGACCTCAAGTCTTCCTTATCTAACCACATACACATTTCTTAAATCAGCCCCTCGTGACAAGCCATGCTATCTCTATTTAGCTCATCCAACCATTGTACAATCACATATCGGTGTGATCAGTGATCACAGTGATTAGGTCTCTCTCATCCAGCCATAGCAAAACAGTGTAGTGGTTCAACATTTCAATTTGAATCCAAACTTCCTGGGTTCAAAGCCGCACTCTCACACTTTTAGCTCTATGGCCATGGACAGATTTAGCTCTTTCTGCTTCCATTTCTTTATCTGTAAGATAGTCAATCAGAGTAGGCTGTTAGGAGAGTTACATGAGCTAATATTTGCCTAGCACTTAGAATGACATCTGGCATGTCATAGGTGCTATATGATGTTTTCTATTTTAATTAAAATAGAAAAAATCCACCCTTCCACTAATGCATGATGTTAACCATGCCTCTCTTCCTTAACTCTGTAGGCTGGAATCTAAGCTGGGTAACAAAATGTAAAAACTTTTCCATGGTCTGGCCCCTGCTTCATCCTCCCAACTCATCTCCTACCCTCGCCTCACAGTTTGTGTTTAGATAATATTGTGTCACATGAAGTTCTCCAATTCCACCACACTCAACCGTGCCTTCCTGGTTCTCCTCCGAAGAGTCTGCCTGCTTGCCTTGTCCCCATCCCCCTCTGCTCAGTACTGCTTACTCATTCCTGAATGACAGCTCAGGCACCATTTCCCCCCAGGCAGCCGTCCGTGAATGTGCAGGCCGGGTTAAGTGCCTCTTCTCTCCACCTACAAGATAATTTTATCACGGCATGAATAGTATAGTGCTGAAATCATCTTTATGATCCTGCTCCCAGATCTGACTGAAAACTTCTTGAGGGCAGGAGCTGTGTCATATTCATCTCTAAACCCCACAGAGACAAGGGCCGTGCTAGATATATAGTAGGTTTTCATAAGCATTTATTGAAGTAAAGAAAATAATTCAACAGGGTTGGCAATTAACTAAATGTGGAAGTAGCAAGACAGAGGGAGATTGGAAGCTGATTCCAAAGTTTGAAGTCCAAGTTAACTCAAAGATCAAGGTCATATTTATAGAAACAGGGAAGTCAGAAGGAGGAACTTTTTTGAAAGGAAAGGAAAAAAAAAAACAACCCTAATGAGTTAATTTTTAAACAAACTGAGTTGGAGATGCCAACAAAATATGCAGTTAGAAAATAGACCCTGTGGTACTAGAAAAAGGCCATGGTAGGTTTCAGGGTCATTGAATTTGTCATAGTTTAGTAGATTATGCTGCCTAACAAACAGCCCCCAAATCTCAGTGGCTTATAATAGCAAAAGCCTATTGCTGCTCACACAGCATGTCTCCTATGAGTCAGCTGAAGCTCTGCCTGGGGCTTTGGTACTCCGTTCGGGGTTACGTGTGTATCTGGTGCATACTGTTCTCATAGTGAAAGGTCAGAATGAGAAGGAGCACGGAGCCAACCACACAAGCACATTTAAAGTCTTGCTCAGAAGTGACATACATAATTTCCACTCATATCCCATTGGCCAAAGCAAGTCCCATAGCCAAGCCTGAAGTCAATGGAGTGAGGAGGCATGGCAACGACAAGGGAATAAAATATTATGAACAAATATTGCACTCAGCACAGCGAGGATAGATGGAATTATGTGTGTAGATCAGATCATACACTTAATTTCCCATTGGAGGGGAAAGAGAAACCAAAGAAGGAAGAAAGAAAATAGCATAAAGGTAATCAGAGAGGTAAAGAAGAGAACTAAAACTGTAAGTTATAATGCAAGTTTTAAAAGACAGGAATCCAAGGGAAGTTAGGTTCATTGTCCAACACAGCCAATGTCAATGAAAATAAGAACTGCATGTGACTATGAGGAGGAAAACGGAGCCACTTAAGAGAAAGGATTCATTAGCTATCCTGAGCCCATTTCTGCACAGATTTCTGGTCTTTCAGGTACTTGGCTAATGTCGATTTAAAATAACTTTCATTGGAGATTGTTTAGAATAGCATTTCACAGCAATTCCTACAGCAGCTGAGTTGTGTGGATTAGAAGGTAAGCTAAGAGCACATAATACAGAACTTCTAACTCTCATCAAATATCAGAAGAGTTGTCACAAGAGGCAAGGAGACTCCTCCAGACTCTGGGCTTGTCTAGAGAGGAAGATTACTGGCAGTAGCTGCATGATTCTAGCCAACAGACTTGCTAAGAGGAGAATCTTTTACAACTGAGAAAGTAAAAAAAATGGAGTGGTAGCCTTCATCAAAAATGGAGTTGTCGCCCTCATGAAACAATCATCTCAATGCCGTTGGGGTTTTCAAGCAGAATCTAGTCCACCGTACAACAAACATGTGGAAAAGTGCATGCACTGGACAAAAAGGCCAACAGATATATCTATACATCTATCTATCTATCTATCTATCTATCTATCTATCTATCTATCTATCTATCTATCTATCTATCTATCTATCTATCTATCATCTATCATCTATCTATCATCTATCTAGCTATCTATCATCTATCTATCTATCTATCATCTATCTATCTGTCTATCTATCATCTATCTGTCTATCTATCTATCTATCTATCTATCTATCTATCTATCTATCTATCAGACACACAAGGGAAGAATGCTTTGTGAAGATAGAGGCAGAGACTGAGGTGCTGCAGCTGCAAGCCAAGAAATGCCAAAAATTGCCAGCAAAGGGGCGGCACCAGAAGCTAGGAAGGGGAGGAAGAAGGTTTTTCCCTTATAGATTTCAGAGGGAGCAAAGCCCTTCCAAAACCTTGATTTTGGACTTCTAGCTCCAAAACTGTAAAAGAATAAATTTCTGATATTTCAAGCCACCCAGTTTGTGGTTCCTAATTACAGTGGTCCTAGGAAACGAATACACTTAAATACATTTTGAAAAGCAATAAAGTAGCCTGTGAAATGTTTGCTGATGACTATTGTAAGCAATTTTAATTAGTAGTATTCTTTTTCTTGAAGTTAAAAATCTGTATCAGTATGAGAGATTGATCGAATTCCGTTCTTTATGAAGATATGGAAAATGTGTGTTCAGTTATGGTCACATTTACCTGCCAATGACTTGTTGGGAATTAAGAAACATTCCTCTAAGAATGCTCTTTGTGAAACCTACTTTTAAGAGTTGCTAGTCTTGTTTGCCTTGTAAATCATGTTTATACTAAAAGTTTAAAATGTAGTTTCTGGTATATATTTTTGGAAACTCGAAGGAAACTGCCTTGAGATGTTTAGGAATTGTATCTGCTTTAAGGAGAGAGAGAACATAAAGATTCTCATTTGATTAAATAAACTACTTCCGCTTATTGTTTGAAATGCAACCTCAGTGGAAACTTTATATTCCATTATTTGCTTTCTCCTGAGAAGTTCTTGGCACATTGTGAACTGGAGGGTACAACGCAAAGGACATTAGGCTTTCAATCTGGGAATGCTTTCGAGACAGGTGACCAGTGCTTCAGAATGTCTACTTGGAAGCTATGGTGGAATGTTTGTACAGGTACATAAGAGGGCACAGACATGCACACCAAGATACAGAGAGACATCTGGATGTGGGAGCAACTCTTATGGCCATTTAATGCCCACCATCTTTATTTTACAGGAAAAGCCCAGGGATGTGCCCAAGGCCACTCATGCCAAGTATGGACTAGGCTAAATTCTACTAAACTCATTGAGTGCTTGCTGGGCACCCACTGTGTGCATCTGTTGGCCACAGTCATTTGGAAATTATGATATATCCAGAGCATGTGGTTATATAAATATTGTTCTTACAAATCTCTAGGTGAGACAACCAAGTAGAAGGCAGGTACTGCTACTCCGCCAGTGTCACATAGCACATAAATGGCAGAAGGGAGCCTGGAACCCAAGTCTCCTCCTATCAATCCAGAAACTTAAACTTATGTTACGACTGGAAAAACTGTGAGCACCACAGTTCATTTTCATGTACGGTTACATACAAGACGCAACAATTTGCCCTAATTGTACCCCCTCACTTTCAGAGGAGTAATCCTCAACCCAAACTCCAGTCTGCTGAAGATATTCTCATCAACAGCTTTGTTTTATTTTAAACCAAGGCTTTCTTTCCACTCTGAAATGCCATCAGCAATTATAGGACCAGAAGGAAAATCCATTTCGGTTCAACTGTTGTCATAAAATATTAATCATCTCGGCAAGTAGCCATTTCCAAACTGCCTGTATTCTGCATCGATATTTTCTTTAGAAATATACCAATACCTGTGTATCCATAGAGAATACAAGGGTTTGCAAATATTTTGAGAGTTTAGAAGCTAATCACTGCTGAGTCATAAAAAAAAAAAATTCTTTTTTGTCTTGATGCCAGCGGTTGTGCCATTAACATAAAAAAACTCATTGCTGCTCTATCCTTGGTACCATGGAGACTCATGGATTTCCTTTGAATTTTTCAGCTCTACTCAGGAGCCCAGTTCAAGGGCCAAGAGCCCACCTAGTTGAAGTCCCTCATGAGGGTGCCCTGAAGGGAGAATTTGGCTGGAAAAAGGCTAAGGTTAGATAGAAAATCTTAGAATTAACTAACTAAGACATAATCAACAATAATAAAAATAAAAGTTACTGGTTTTGGACACCTAATATATGCCAGAAACTTTCAATACATTATTACTGTCACAAACCAGGGATGCTTACAAATTATGGATGCTCCTCAACATTTTCCAGAAATTGATGCTGTGAGTTTTATGTTACTCAAGTTTGTCCAACTAGAAAGTGGCAGACCTGAGGCTGAGAGACAGGAGTGTACAACTTAAAGATTCCATTCTTTCTCTCTATACCATGTTGCTGCTCTCAAAATGCTACCTCCCACTTATTGATTACTAATCGAATAGAAACTTATCAGCACTATCCTTACAGCACTGTTCTCATAGCCTTCCTGCTTATAAATAGGCATCATCATCATTTTGCAAACAGAGACGCTGAAGCTGAAGAAGTTCCATTTATGATAGTAAAAGAGGGTGCTATCCCACAGAGCCAGGTCTCTAGGCCACAAACCCTTCCAGCCAGGCTGCCTCTCAATGGATCAATGGAAGGGAAGCTTCATGCACTTAGGACAGAAATGTCAGTAGCTGGAGTTCAGCTAGTGACCTAAAATGCTGATCTGCTCTTTTTTTTTTTTTTTTTTATTATACTTTAGGTTTTAGGGTACATGTGCACAATGTGCAGGTTTGTTACATATGTATCCATGTGCCATGTTGTTTTGCTGCACCCATTAACTCGTCATTTAACATTAGGTATATCTCCTAATGCTGTCCCTCCCCCCTCCCCCCACCCCACAACAGTCCCCGGAGTGTGATGTTCCCCTTCCTGTGTCCATGAGTTCTCATTGTTCAATTCCCACCTATGAGTGAGAACATGCGGTGTTTGGTTTTTTGTCCTTGCGATAGTTTACTGAGAATAATGATTTCCAGTTTCATCCATGCCCCTACAAAGGACATGAATGCATCATTTTTTATGGCTGCATAGTATTCCATGGTGTATATGTGCCACATTTTCTTAAACCAGTCTATCGTTGTTGGACATTTGGGTTGGTTCCAAGTCTTTGCTATTGTGAATAGTGCTGCAATAAACATACATGTGCATGTGTCTTTATAGCAGCATGATTTATAGTCCTTTGGGTATATACCCAGTAATGGGATGGCTGGGTCAAACGGTATTTCTAGTTCTAGATCCCTGAGGAATGCCACACTGACTTCCACAATGGTTGAACTAGTTTACAGTCCCACCAACAGTGTAAAAGTGTTCCTATTTCTCCACATCCTCTCCAGCACCTGTTGTTTCCTGACTTTTTAATGATGGCCATTCTAACTGGTGTGAGATGGTATCTCACTGTGGTTTTGATTTGCATTTCTCCGATGGCCAGTGATGATGAGCATTTTTTCATGTGTTTTTTGGCTGCATAAATGTCTTCTTTTGAGAAGTGTCTGTTCATGTCCTTCGCCCACTTTTTGATGGGGCTGTTTGTTTTTTTCTTGTAAATTTGTTTGAGTTCACTGTAGATTCTGGATATTAGCCTTTTGTCAGAAGTAGGCATATAAACAGAACCAAAGACAAAAACCACACGATTATCTCAATAGATGCAGAAAAAGCCTTTGACAAAATTCAACAATCCTTCATGCTAAAAACTCTCAATAAATTAGGTATTGATGGGACGTATCTTAAAATAATAAGAGCTATCTATGACAAGCCCACAGCCAATATCATACTGAATGGGCAAAAACTGGAAGCATTCCCTTTGAAAACTGGCACATGACAGGGATGCCCTCTCTCACCACTCCTATTCAACATAGTGCTGGAAGTTCTGGCCAGGGCAATCAGGCAGGAGAAGGAAATAAAGGGTATTCAATTAGGAAAAGAGGAAATCAAATTGTCCCTGTTTGCAGATGACATGATTGTATATCTAGAAAACCCCACTGTCTCAGCCCAAAATCTCCTTAAGCTGATAAGCAACTTCAGCATAAGATTTTGTACAGGATACAAAATCAATGTACAAAAATCACAAGCATTCTTGTACACCAATCACAGACAAACAGAGAGCCAAATCATGAGTGAACTCCCATTCACAATTGCTTCAAAGAGAATAAAATACCTAGGAATCCAACTTACAAGGGATGTGAAGGACCTCTTCAAGGAGAACTACAAACCACTGCTCAATGAAATCAAAGAGGATACAAACAAATGGAAGAACATTCCGTGCTCATGGGTTGGAAGAATCAATATCGTGAAAATGGCCATACTGCCCAAGGTAATTTATAGATTCAATGCCATCCCCATCAAGCTACCAATGACTTTCTTCACAGAATTGGAAAAAACTACTTTAAAGTTCATATGGAACCAAAAAAGAGCCCGCATCACCAAGTCAATCCTAAGCCAAAAGAACAAAGCTGGAGGCATCACGCTACCTGACTTCAAACTATACTACAAGGCTACAGTAACCAAAACAGCATGGTACTGGTACCACAACAGAGACATAGATCAATGGAACAGAACAGAGCCCTCAGAAATGATGCCGCATATCTACAACTATCTGATCTTTGACAAACCTGACAAAAACAAGCAATGGGGAAAGGATTCCCTATTTAATAAATGGTGCTGGGAAAACTGGCTAGCCATATGTAGAAAGCTGAAACTGGATCCCTTCCTTACACCTTATACAAAAATTAATTCAAGATGGATTAAAGACTTAAATGTTAGCACTTTGGGAGGCCGAGGTGGGCGGATCACGAGATCAGGAGATCGAGACCACGGTGAAACCCCGTCTCTACTAAAAAATACAAAAAATTAGCTGGGCGTGGTGGCAGGCGCCTGTAGTCCCAGCTACTCGGAGAGGCTGAGGCAGGAGAATGGCATGAACCCGGGAGGTGGAGCTTGCAGTGAGCCGAGATTGCGCCACTGCATTCCAGCCTGGGCGACAGAGCAAGACTCCGTCTCAAAAAAAAAAAAAAAAAAAAAGATTTAAATATTAGACCTAAAACCATTAAAATCCTACAAGAAAACCTAGGCAATACCATTCAGGACATAGGCGTGGGCAAGGACTTCATGTCTAAAACACCAAAAGCAATGGCAACAAAAGCCAAAATTGACAAATGGGATCTAATTAAACTAAAGAGCTTCTGCACAGCAAAAGAAACTACCATCAGAGTGAACAGACAACCTACAGAATGGGAGAAAATTTTTGCAACCTACTCATCTGATCTGCTCTTTACAACCCCCAGATTCCCTCTAGAAATGCCCACTTTCCACCCTCATTTCCTTGAGCCCCACAAGATGGGTGTTGACACTCCCAAGTTGGCTCTGTTATCAAACAAATTTCCTAAAAGGTCATGGAGACCAAGGTCCTGAGAAATCATTGCATCCTGGATAGCCCATTAGTTAATTTTAATAAAGTGCTAAGAATTGTTCTTGGCACATGAAGCCTTGTTATAATTATTCATCATCAGGGCGCAGTGGCTCACACCTGTAATCCCAACACTTTGGGAGGCTGAGGAGGGCAGATCACTTGAGTTCAGGAGTTCATGACCAGCCTGGCCAACATGGTGAAACCCCATCTCTACTAAAATACAAAAACTAGCCAGACGTGGTGGTGTGTTCCTGTAATCCCAGCTAAATTATAAAAAATTTAAAAAAAGAAAAATTAGTCATCATACTATTTATGACAACATTTCTGCATAGAATTGCCTACTGCCACATCAAGTCCACATGTTTCTTTTTCTCCTACCTCTTTCTTTAGAAATGCTACCTGGTAAGTGATCAAAGATCAAAGCTAACACCAGCAATAAGAGTTATGGTCATAATATAACCTCTGATGCGCTGCCTTGAGGAGAATCTAGCATCACTTTTTTGGTGTTTCTGTCAAAAATTCATAACGTCAGTCTAATCATGAGTAAAAAATATCAGATAAATCCAAACAGAGAGATATTCTTTGAAATAACAGAGCAGTACTCGTCACAAGTGAAAATATCATGAAAGAAAAGGAAAGACTAAAAAAACTGTCACAAATTGGGAAAAAAGTAAGGTGACATAACAACTAAATGGAATGTGGGATCCCAGACTAGATCCTGTAACATAAAGAGGATGTTCTTGGGAAAATTAGTACAATTCACAAAAACATATGTAGTTTAGTTAACATTGTTGTGAAATTCAACTGAAGTTGACCCGAGGATGCCTTCATACTTTGAGTCCTTAACAAATTGCAACCTAACTTGGTACATAAACTAACTGAAAGCCTAACTTAGTTATTATTTTGTAATAAATAGCTTTGTCTCAACCAATCACAGGCTTCCAATGATTAGTCCATGTTCAAATAAGGCAAGCACAGAACGGGAGCCAATCAAGCTGTCTCTGTACCTCGCTTCTGCTTTCTGTTCATAAAGTCTGCCTCCCCATGTTGTGAGGAGAGCTCTCTGAACGTTTTCTGGTTCTGAGGGCTGCCCAATTCGAGACTTGTTCTCTGCTCAATTAAGTTCTGTTAAACTTAATTTTTCTAGTTTTTCTTTTAACAATACCAATGTTAATGGCCCTGTTTTGATCACTGTATTATGGTCATATAAGGAGTTAATATCAGAGGAAGTGGGGTAAAGGGCATCCAGGATTTATTTTTGCAACTTTTCTGTAAATCTAAAATTATTTCAAAGTAAAAGACTTTGTTTGTTTGTTTGTTTAAGTTTTTGTTGGCAAGTTGGGAGAAAGCTTGAAATCAGACTGAGGAGGTAAAACTAGTCTTGTTGGGTTGGAATCCCAGTTCAACCACTTCCGACCTGTGTGGCCTCAGACAAGTGCCCCAAACCTATCTAAGCTTGGGTTTCTCAATTGTCAAATGTGAACAATAATCGCTATCTCACAGGTTTGTTACAAGTATAGACAGTAACACACGTAAAGTGTATAGCATAGTGTTTGACATACAGTAAGTATGCAAACTAGAAGCTATTGATATCTTTAATCAATTTATGTCATTTTTCCTCCGAGATGGGTATGTTTTTAAAAAATCCTCAATAGGGCATTGACTGGTAACAGTTCATTGTATTGCCTTTCTAGGAATATTTGCATTTTAATAGTTTGATGCCATGAGAGAATTCAGTAGCAGATTGTATTTTCTAAAGGTGACCTCAACAATATCTCCCATCGTACAATCTTTTCTAGAAACTTTCCATTCCTCCATCGAAGGTAGAATCTATGTACCCTCCTTTGGTATATGCAAGATTTTGTAAATGCCTTGTCCAATAGAGTATGGTAGAAGTGGTGGCATGTGGTTTCCAAGGGTAGGTCTTTAAAACGACATACATTTTAGCCTGTTCTCTTGTGCTGCTCATTCTTGGGACATAGCCACCATGCTGTAATAAAATCTAAGCAGCTCTTTAATAAAAATAAATAGATGGGCATGGTGGCATGCACCTGTAATTTCAGCTAGTGGGGAGGCTGAAACAGGAAGATCACTTGAATTCAGGAGTTTGAGGCTACGTGATCAAAGCCACTGATCATGCCTCTGCATTGCAGCAGCTCATGGAGAGGTCCATGTGGCCTCTGACCATAGCTGAGCTCCCAGATGATAGCCAGCACCCACTGGCCAACCATTTGAATGAACTGTCTTGATAGCAAGCACATCATCCAGCTCCCAATCAAGCCACTCAACTAACACCACACGGAGAAGATACGGCCAGCCCCGTTGCACCCTTCTCCACTTACAAATTTCACCCATTAAGATTTTGGGTGGTTTATTAGACACATCTTTATAACATATGATGACAGAAAATTCTCATAGAGAAGGGAGCAGGAATAGAAATAGGATTTTTAAAAATGTGGACAGATTTGAGAATTGGAGCTAGGAATGGGCTTGGGTAGACTTGAGAAATATTTGGTGGGCTTGAAGTCTGTTCATCCTTTCCACAATGCAAGAGAAGTAAAAAGTAGTTTTGTCCAGTAGACTAGAAATGGGAACAAAGTGAGAATATCTAGATGGGGCCAATGGAGTAGGGCAGGGCCCTGGTGTGGATTCTCAGGGAAGATGGTGTCTAGAGTCAATATCAAAGTTAGTCCCCAGGGCTGGCCTACTGTAGTAGATGAAGATTGGGGTTTGAGGTGCCAGTTGATCATGCTACTTTTTCCTTCTTGGTTTAAACCAATTGTGAACAGACCCAACGAGAATTCAAGTCCAGTATCAGTGTTTTGACCTCCAAATGAAGGATTTCCTGTATTTTGCCTTTGAGAAAGACAGGGCTTGCGTTTAAGGGCAAAGGGGAGCTGCCCACTCCTTCCCATCCTCATGTAGAACTCGCCCGCAGGAAGACCTGGGTTTGTGGAGCAGACACTGGGCAGACCATGGGGGTCACTCCCTGGCTTACACCCCAGGAAGGAGCCCCCAGAGTTTTAGGCCTGTCTCTAAGAGGCCAGCCCCACCTGACCTGCACCAGGAGTGAGAATAAACAGCTGGGAGCAGGGACCTGCCAGAGACGGGGCCAGAAACAAAGAGCCCAGTCCACATGGAGAACTGACTCTGCCCTATCTCACCATCAACTATTAATAAGTCATTCTTCATCCTGCAGAGGAGGAATTAGGAAGAGACAAGAGAGGAAGGAGAAGCTTCCTCCCCATACTTTCTGAGGGAGTGAAGTGTCCTAGGTAGGGTCTGAGTCAAGACTTTGGGTGACAAGAGCAGTTTTCTAATTAAGTGCAGGCGTGTGTCTATGCAGCATAGTGGCTCTCAAACTTAAGTGAGCATCAGAAACACCTGGGAGGCTTGCTAAACTAGATTGCTGGAATGCACCCCGTGAGTTTCCAATTCAGTAGGTCCAGGTTTAGCCTGATATGTATATATATTTTTTAAGTCTGGGTCTCCCTCTGTCACCCAGGCTGGAAATGCAATGGCGTGATCATAGCTTACTGTAGCCTCAAACTCCTGGGCACAAGCAATCCTCCCACCTCAGCCCCACGAGTAGCTGGGAATACAGGCATGAACCACTATGCACAGCCAATTTTGTTATTTTTTTTTTAAAAGAAGAGGGTCTCATTATGTTGCCTAGGCTAGTCTCGAACTTCTAGTCTCAAATGATCCTCCCTTGTCCGCCTCCCAAAGTGCTGGGATTACAGGCATGAGCCACTGTGCCTAGTTGAAAAATTGCATTTCTAACAAGTCCTAGGTGATGATGACACTGCTGGTCCAGAGCCATTGTATGTTTTATAATTCAGAAGACACATACACACAGCTTATCTTGTTTAATTCTCACATCATTCGTCATTGACAAATGAGGGAACTGTGGCTGATGAGGAATGAGGGTCTTATCTAAGCTCATACAACACTAAGCAAAAGACCTAGGCTTCAAATATGTCCTATGATGGCAACGTGAAGATTCTTTTCACTGAACTATAGCTGTTTCCTGGAGTAAACGCAAAACACAGAGAGAAACCCAGGCATCTTATAGGCCTTTAAGAAAAAGAGGTGGATGTTTTGTATGCTCATCATTTTAAAAATTGGATTATTGTTAATTTTGCAATTCCTTTTGAAAAATTCCAAAATTTCTTGTAAATATCGAGAAAAAAAGAACAAGAAAATCTTGTATGTTTGTTTGTTCTATGTCACCATAGAGCAGCAGAGGTAGAAAGGGTTGAGTGCCCTTTAGGAACAACCGTGGTTATACTAGCAGCCACCCTATTGCCTAGAGACTGGGCGAAATCTGGCATCATTAGACTAAGGCGTTGCTGGCTATCGCTGATAATTCTTTTTCAAAAAATCATTCATTTCTTTACGGATGAAAAGCCTTAACAAAAACAAGTTTATCTACAACACTACTATTTCAAACAGTATTAGGGAAGATACTTTGAGGATTATGAGAGCGTTATATTACCCTTCCTATTGCTTCATTTGGCTTGCACCTGTGATGCCAAACTCTCCATTAGTTTTTCCTAACCACTTAATTAACTTTTTGAAAAACCAGGACCAAAGACCAACCATTGAGAAGGATTCGTGTAGGTCACGATCTGATGAGGGCAATTTACTATGCCTCCTCTGCTACGTTGCCAAAATGAGGACCAGAACTCTTGTGTACTTTTCCGAAGATTCACACCAATATTATGATGTATCCTTATGTAGTTATCACAGGTATATATATTTACAAGTAGATCTTGATGCCTTACCTAGTACAACTGAACCTATTATCACAACTATTTGGGGCTTCTTGATGACCTGGACTGTGAGGCAGCTGCTCCTGCCTCATGACCCCATTTTAGGAACCAAAGTCAGTAGCATGCCTAGCCAGCAATTCCTCAGTTCTTGTGATGTGTGTGTGCATTTATGTGTGTATGTGTGTGTAAATGAAGGTAGAGGATTGAAAATACAAAAGAAACTTTTTAAAACAATTGATACTCTTCACTGAATAATAACATGCTTATAAAAAGTGCACAAATTATTTTTATTATTATTATTATTATTTTGAGATGGAGTTTTGCTCTTGTTGCCCAGGCTGGAGTACAATGGCATGATCTCGACTCACCACAACTTCCACCTCCTGGGTTCAGGCGATTCTCCTGCCTCAGCCTCCCGAGTAGCTGGGATTACAGGTGTGCACCACCACTCCCAGCTAATTTTGTATTTTTAGTAGAGATGGGGTTTCACCACGTTGGCCAGCCTGGTTTCAAACTACTGACCTCAGGTGATCCGCCTGCCTCGGCCTCCTAAAGTGCTGGGATTATGGATATGAGCCACCATGCCCAGCCAAAAAGTGCACAAATTATTAAATGCAGATGTAGGTGAATTTTCACAAACTGAACACACTTGAGTAACTAGATAAATAAACAGAACATTACCAGCTCCATGGAAGTTCCTATTGTATTCCTTTCTTGTCACTACCCTGACCAAGAATAACCCCTATTTCTGACTTCTAACACTATATATGAGTTTTAGACACATATACAAATGTATCTTATAGTATACTCTTTTGTATCTGGCTTCTTTTGCTCACCATAATGTTTATGAAATATCCATAGTGTTATGTGTATTTGTATAATATTGACTGTCACTGATGTCTAGTAATCTATAAGTTTACCACAATTCATTGATTACTATCAATGATTACTCAAGTAATTTTTAGTTTGGAGATATAAATAGCACTGCTATAAATATTCTAGTACACGTTCATTGATGCTCATATGTATGTGTTCCCATTGCATATAAACCTGGGAGTGAAATTGCCAGGTCACAGGTTTGCATATGTTATGTTTAGTGCATGCTGCCAGTTTTAAAAAATAGCGGGCTCAATTCACATTTCTCTACACACAGCATGAGAATTTTCTTTGCCCTACATCCTTGCCAGCTCTAGGTATTGCCAGAGGTTTTTATGTCAGCCATTCTGGTGAGGGTATTTGGTAACTTGTTTTGGTTTTAATTCACAGATGTTAGATATTTGGATATTGTCTTTGCTGAAGTGCCAGTGTAAGCCTTTTGCCCATATTTCCATATCTTTCTTAACTTAAAATCTCCTTCTATCTTCTCTACTCTCTTCACTCCTTGGAGGACTATTAACTGCTTTCCATTGAAAACCCCAAATATCCAACAGCATGTAGTCAAATACACTGTGGCATATTCATACACCAGCACACTATGCAACCATAAAAAATAAATGATCTCCGGGTACCCACAGCATACATAAAACTCAGAACCGTCATGATAAGCCAAGTAGGCCAAATACAAAAGAATACATGTAACATTCTACTTGTATGACATTTTAAAACAGCCAGAACCAATGTAGAGTGACAAAACAGATCAGTGGTTTCCGTGAGTCAGGAGGCAGAGTTGACTGCAAAAAGGCACGAGGGAACATTTTAATGTGATGGAAATGTCCTGTCTTGATTTCAGTAGTGGTTACATGGGTCTATCCATTTATCACAACTCTTTGAACTATATACTTAAAATGGATAGTTTAATTGTATTAAATTATACCTCAATAAAGTTTATTTTAAAAGAAACCCTTTGGGAAGCTGAGGCAGGCAGATCACCTGAGGTCGGGAGTTCGAGACCAGCCTGACCAACGTGGAAAAACCCCATCTCTACTGAAAATACAAAATTAGCTGGGCGTGGTAGTGCATGCCTATAATCCTAGCTACTCGGGAGGCTGAGGCAGGAGAATCACTTGAACCCGGGAGGCAGAAGTTGTAGTGAGCCGAGATCGTGCCATTGCACTCCAGCCTAGGCAACAAGACTGAAACTCTGTCTCAAAAAAAAAAAAAAACCAAACCTTTTACTGAGGCCTACCATGTGTAACCCATAAGATATGGTGAAATTAGGGCTTTTCATAGGCCACAGTGATCAGTCAAGATGCCCGTAGACCCATGTGTACTCGACCCGAGAATCCTATCTTTCTAGAAGGAAAGGCCGAGTCGCCAACACCTTTTGAAATAACTGTTTTTATTGAAGACATCACAAAAGGCTGGTTCTGGCTACCTTGGCCACCTCATACCCCACAAATGGTTTTGTTTCCGCTCACTTACGGCTGCCTGCCAGTCACCCGGTAAGCGAGCCAGCACACTTAACAAGCTGGCCCATCACCACATTTAAAATATACAACGCAAATGCAGGCATTTCCAAACCCTGGGCTGGGGAAAGAAACCTCCCCAGTGAGTTTTCCCAACATTTTACCTTTTAGAAGCCAAACTGCAGTTATTTTTTCCTTTGACTCTCAAGGGAAATCTGACAGGGACCACGTTTCAGAAAGCTTGTCTCCCATAGAGCACCAGAGCTGCGGTATTTTAATAGCCTGTCTCAGCCCCTCCCCTGGGAACATATTATTATGTGATCATTAGTGATGGGCAAACCTCACTGGGTTTCCAGGTTTGAGTCTGTGCCAGAAGTTCAGAGTTCCTCTTTTCTTGACAACTCAAAATCTCCCCTATTTTTTTCCCTTTTATTTATTCATTTGTTTGTTTATGTGTGATATGCTTGGTTTCTTCTTATCTGACCACACTCTCCAGCCTTTTCTCCACTTCACACACAGAAGAAAGGAAGGAGATTGGGCAGGAAGCATGAGTTTCTTGCTGGTTTCTCTCTATTGAGGTGCACTGGATGAAACAGAATTGTAATCAGGCCCCAATTATTGGCACAACCAGAAAAGAGTGACTAGACACCTGCTATATGCCCATGACCACAATTCCGGGGGTGCCCAGTGAGTTTGTAGGTGAATAAAGGATAAAGGCTTTTCTTAAAAACACCGCATGTTCTCACTCATAGGTGGGAATTGAACAATGAGAACTCATGGACACAGGAAGGAGAACATCACACTCCGGGGACTGCACATTAGAGATATCCTAATCTAAAGACGATTAAGGGTCAGGAAACAAATGGCACATGGATACATATGTAAAAACTGCACATTGTCACATGTACAGGGTTCCCATTCCAACTGGGATGCTGGGACAAACAGGCCAATAGATGTATTGACAAAGGCAGGCAGACATTGCTCCACCAATATACTTTAAGGACTAAGCAGTCAAGGTTACAGGAAGAGTGAATGCAGTGCATTAAGAAGTTGTAAAACAAACGTGAACACTCTTCATTTGTGGCGACAATTGCTGTTTCTGGAATACAAGAATAAGGCATTGAATTCATTATATTGAAATTCAAACACTCCAATTGAAGATTCCTGTCTATATTTTCCCCTCTAGAGAATGGGAGCACTAATTATTCCATGAGCTATATTGTTGGTTATGGAGCTAAGTGGAGTACTGAATTTATAAGTTAGGGATTACATTCAATTCAAATCCATTGAGCCTCGGCCACAAGGCTGACACTCAGGCCTGCGTTTGTAAACTGGACCCACTAGCCAGGGACTCATAGGGTCATGGGGACAGTGGGGACACATAGTCTCAAGCCCTTCCCATCTTCCATTAGAGGAATCCCAGAATACAACGTGTCCCATGACCTTGTAGAAGGCTGGGAACGTCCAGGTCAGAGGCAACAGCTGGCCTAGGAGGGCTGCCAGAATTTCCGGGACACTGATGCATTCAGAATAGGAGAAAAGGGAACATTGGAGGGGGTGCCTGGCAGGGGGGAAAGGGAGAGGAAAGCAGAGGGAGCTCAGCACTGATAAAATTCAGATTTGTGTGTTTCACTCAGCCTGAAAACACCAGTGAATCACTTATGCTAATTTGTCTTTTCTCTTTAACACATTTTCTCCAGTTTGTCTGAAACTATACTGTGTCTACTATGAATAATTTCACACCGTTACAACACAAAATTGTTTTTCTGCCCAAAAAGCGGTCACTTGTTCTTGGACCAGATTCTCCCAATGTGTACTAAATCAGGGAGATCATTTCTGCCACGGTTAAGGCCTTCCCACTGTTTTCTGTGAGGCTGTACTTCTTAACATACCTGTTCCTTACGGAAATTTGCTAACAGACTAAGGAGATTTTTGTCCTAATCCTTTTTTTTGTATTCTTTACAGAATATTTTGATTCTCCCTTAACCTTTATCATATTGATTGCTGTTGGTAGACAGTCTTGGGGCAGAAAAAAAATGTGTTTAGAATACTGTAATTTATGCGTATTGTCATTTTATGGTTGCATTGATTTTTATTTTAAAAGTGGTTTTACAAACTGAAAATTGACAGAAGGTAGAAATGCATAGAATCGATGATGATATCAGAAATGCACAAAATATCTAAAACAAGGAAGGTAACTAGATTTCATCTCAGGTGCCAACCCCATCAATTAGTAGTGACTGCCCGCAATGTTGTTCTAAGACGGAACCTGAGGCCACTTCCAGGCTTAGCAGGAAAAAGGGCCAGGAGTTGATTAGTAATGTCTGCCATTGCGGTGCCTTTATGGTGAGTGGAGAAGGGGATGGGCAATGGGGTGTCAGCACAGACATGTATATTCTATTTCTGGTCTTGGCAAATGTTCATTCAAACAACTAACGTGTCAAGGAAATTACGTAGGAACTGACCAAACTGAATAGAGACCTGAGCGTTTCCTTCTGAGTATGTGGCTGGATCAAAAGACATCTCAAGGTACTGTTAACCCAACGATTCCTCATCTATGTAATCATATTTTTATCCTGACACATAAGTAAATGACTTGGAGATTGGTCCTAGTTTAAGGTGTAAGCAATAAAAACACCCTTAAAATTTGCACTGGAAATTGAAAATCCCTTTCATGTATACACATGCAACATGCTATTCACACCCTGCTGCCTTCTGCATCTTTCCGGTGCCATATTCCTTGTGCCTGCTAGAGAGGAGTTGTGGGACTGATGCTAGAAGAAAGAGAGAAATTTAAATAAAGAAATGATGCTGTCATTATTTTTAATGGTTGATTTGTTTTTCTTGTTTACCTAGAAAACAGGTGGAGAATAGAACAAAGAGATTTTTGGCCTGAGCCAGGACTGAGAAACCAAGTCTAGTTAGTGAGTCAAAAAGAGAAATTGTATCCCCTCTCTTATTATGAAAAATCTCATAAATGCATCACCTATATGAAAACTCCTTGGACAAGTCTTAAATCTTTACTTGAACGCTAATAAATTTGGTTGCTAAAATAGAGGGTGTAAGTTACCTTTCAGGCTAAAGCAGGGATTATTTGTTTACATGGGATCAAAAATAATAATATGGCATATATAAATGTTTATAGTAGGTCCTGGAAAAGTAGAGATGTATACAATTGTGCCAAAGAGACAAACATTTTCTTTACAGCGTTGTATTCATCAGCCCTTGCCACAATAAAGCTGCATAACAAATCACCCCAAATCTTAGGGGCTTACAGCAATAAGCCTTTATGTTTCTCACTCATGGGCCTGAAGGGCAGCTGGGATTATTCTGCTTCAGATGGGGAGTTGGCTAGGGTTGGCTCTAGGCTTGAGGATGGGTTCAAATCTGTTCCATGATCACATTTCGGGGCTCAAACTGAGGAGGTTGTTGCTACCTGTGTTATGCTCTTCTTATTGTGATCACAAGAGTAGAAGGGGTGAGTGAAACAGCCTTTTCTGGGACTGTCCCACAGTCATTTCTACCCACATTTCACTAATTAAAGTTAGTCACATGGCCAACCTCGCCATCAATGGGTAGAAAAATTGAGTTTGCTTCTAGGAAAATGAACTGCAAAGTTACATGGCAAAAGGTTCACACCTTTTGTGAAAATAAGAAGTGCCAAGGAATTGAGAAAATAAACCAACTTACCAAAAATATTAAGAGGCTCTATTTAAAACATTGAATAGGGAAGTGGTATCATGAGGTAAATAATAATAATAATAGTAGTTAGTATTAAAAATCAGGCTTTGGAGCCAGGGTAATCTGAGTTTGAATATTGGCATCATTCCTTTCTGACCATGTGGCTTCAACAACAGGCAGACCTTGCAGATGCTAGAACTGGAAAAGCATTCCTCAGCAAGACTTTGTGGATATCTATCCCTGTGCTCTCCTGACTCTTTGCTTGTATGTTTCTCCACTTGGGCAGTTCAAGTTTCTTAAAGATATTATCTAATCAACCCAGCTAGCGTTGTGCCAGTTGGGGCATATAATTTTGCAACAGGATGCCACTGTCCGGTCTGTGACCAAGGCATGTGCATGCTTCAGGTTCAATCAGCCGTGGTGGTGGTAAGGGTGGAGGGGGAGTCATACACAATCAGATTTCCTTGACAGACATGGCTGGTTGTCTACCAAAGAGTTATGCTCTTAGAGGAAAGCTGCTGTTAGTCTGGGGTGTCCTTTCCTGCATTTCCCAAAGCCTCTTGAAACTAGGTTGGATCATGTGACTAAGTTTCCCCAATAGAATGGAAGCAGAGATTATATGTACCACTTCCCACCAAAGGAGCCAAGAAGCTGATGCGTTTTCTACTCTCTACCTTCCCATTCAGTACTTAAATGGTGAGAACTCCAAGACCCTAGAGGAGGGCAGAGCCACAAAAGGGAAAGAGATTGGGTAACTGATTGACCACGTGGAAGGCTTCCTATGAATGAGATGCAAACATTTGAACTCAACATTTTTTTTTAATATCAGTCAATAAAGAGTGTCCATTTCACGGGGCTGGAACAGAGCAATTGCCCTTATAAAGGGCTGATGGCATAGTAGTCATTGGGATTAGGGCGTGGAACGAAGCAAAACATAAAAGGCTAATCAGCAGAGCAAAGACTTCAGCTGTCGAGGTGTGAACATGCCCCGCTGGGAGGGTCTCCCTGATGCCACACGCTCAGCTGAGAAGGTTGAATTCAATAGGAGGTCAGCGGGAACTGCCAAGGAGTGTGGCCTTCGTAAGGGATGAGCTCCAAATCCACACGGTTGTCCACATTTCCACCGTCACTCATCAGGGAGAGCTTTCACGTAACACACGGATGTGAGGATTTCCTCTGTAAATCACTTGTTCCCCTGGATATGGTTTCTGAAATATCTGTCTTAGGTCTAAGCTGCTCTCTCTTTCCATTAGAAGCTCTGCTCACCCAACTCAACCAGTTTTAACAAAATTTTAAAAGCCGTTGACTCTCTAGGGAAGGCTGATTTCTCTCTTGGCCTCCATTTGTAGCCAGCACTGGCACCAGCTATACTTACTTCAGCTCACTGAGGAGGAGGAGGAGGAGCAGGGAGCTGTTCTGTCATTAATAGCCATGCCTTGGCCCCAGTTTCAAGCTCAGGGCTTTGGGGGGTGATGGTAGCCTGGGCCAGAGGACATGGCTAAAGAAATTCCATCTTTGTCTGCAGGGTATTCCAAGGCCAGATAGAAGGGAGGAAGAAGAAAGCTCAGTCTCTCTTTCTCTCCCTCCCTCTGTCTGTCTCTCTCACTCCCTTCCTCCTCTCTCTCATTTTCCTGACACAAATCCAGTTATCCAATTGCTGCTCCTCCAGCTGGCACGCTACCCAGGCAGTGGAACTTACTCCATATGCTCCAACACTTTCTCCGTGAGCTGTGCTACAACTGTTCCTGCTTCTCTGGTTAAAGACGGTTCTGTCTTCCCTTGCCTGGATCGAAGCTGCTTGCCTCCCGTTAACAGAGTCCAACCTCAGCCTGTGTGTTGCCACCACCCACTTTCCTAGTTCCTCCCCTTTCCTCTGACAGACACACCTTTATACTGTAGGGCTGACTTCCTTTTGGACCCCAAGAATCTGCTAGCTTAGTTGCTCCCAGCCATGGGAATAAAAGCAGAGCTCCCTTCGGGAACTCCATGGTCATCATCATAAACAAGAACCTCCCAGACATCAGTGGTGGGATGGGGGCCTGTTCAGCTGTTGGAAACAAAGGCTTTATTCTGAATCTTTTCCCGACTGATAACCAGTCTGTCATTCTAAGTGGGAAGGGTGGGGGTGGCGGGGCATTGAAGAGAGGGGAGGAGAGTACAGAGCAGAAAGCTTATTAACCTTTCCAAGAGGCTTGTGATTCAAGCTTGTGGAGCTTAACATTTTTTTTCTCTCCCAATTATTTTAATGATGCTGCAGAAAGTCCTAACTTCTGTGCTGAGACTGTGTTGCTGCCACGGTCTGGGCTGATCACATGGTAACATTCCGACCCAGGCTTGGTCACCCCGTAAGAAAAATCAGCTTGGGAAAACCACTCCTCCTTCTGCATGCATCTCAGTCTCGCTCTCTCTTAAGGAAAAAAAAAAAAAAAAGTCTCCTTTTTAAGAGCTTTGAAGCTTAAGTCTTAGATGTGAGCTTTGCTTCAGAGTTTATTAGTTATTATTTTATCCCCATTCACCACTCCCCTTGAAAAAGTTTATGTTCACCCAGAATGGCAATTATTTCACTCTAATTCAAACCATTTTGTGTCATGTAGATCCAGGCGCATTGCTTGATTTCAATAATTAAGGGAAGGTACCAAATATTTTTGTTGCTAAAGGAACTTTAGTCACATAAACTAGTTTATCAATCATTTTTTTCTTTATTAATCTTAATGTATTCCTCCCTTATCTCATTTTGAGCAAGAAAATTAAGCCAATAACATAAACTTAAAAGCTAACTACTGTAGTCTGTACTTTGAACCCAGATACAAAAGTAAACATTCCTTCCTATTAGGTTTAAGATCAAGATGTATTAATTTAGGAGGTTAACTAATACTTAGCAGGAAGCTGATTGGGGGCTGGAGATGTGGGAGGAGGAAGGCAGGAGGAACAGAGGAGAAAGTGACTTTTTCACTTCTGTGCATGCTTGTGCAATCTTATCTGGAGGCACTGATACATTTTTAGTAACCCACCATGAACCACATCAGAGTTGGGAGAACTGGAAAGATGGAGAAATCTTTCTGCAACCCCAGCCCCCCTTTCCATTTAACAAGAGCAACTAGACCCTGATGAGACTGGAGAGAAATCCATTCTTGCCTGGGTTGTCACCTACACATATCTTAAAGTTTTAACCATTCGTGTACACATCATCTACCGATGGGTAATTGCACTTATCGTAAGTGTACAGCTTGGTGAATTGTCAGAAATTGAACACCCCTGTGTAACAAGCACAGGGAACATCAATTGCATCCCTAGAAACCACTCTCATGCCCACTTCTAGTCATTACTTCCGCAAGGGTAATCACTGTACTACACCTGATATTATAAATTAATCTGCTTTTGAATATATCATCTGTTTTAATCTGGTTTTGGCCATATAAATGGAATCATAGCATATATACTTTTGTGTCTGGCTTCTTTCACTCAATGTTTGAGAAAGTCATCATTGTTTTTGCACGTAGTTGTAGGTTGTTCATTCCCTTTGCTATTAATATTCCATTATACACCAAAAAAAATTGTATATCCATTCTGCTGTTGGTGGGCATTAGGGCAACTTCCAGCTGGACTACTATGAATAGTGCTGTTATGAACATTTTGGTACATATCTTTTGGTAAACACGTGTACACATCTTTGCTGGGCTTAATTCTAGGAAAGAAATTGCTGGGTTTATGGTATGCATGTGAATTATTTTAGTAAAACCTGCCAAATAATTTTCCACAGTGGCCATAACCAATGTATACTCCTGCCAGCAATGTCTGAGAGTTCCAGTTGCTCCACATCCTTGCTGGTACTTCATATTTTCAGTGTTTATTTTTGCTCTTCTGGAGGGTACGTGGTGACAATTGCATTGTAATTTTACTTGGCATACCTCACACACATTAGTTTTCATTTCTCTGCTTCAGTTAATTTCCAATCATCCCCTGACCTAACAGGAGCCAATCTGACCATCAAGTCATCCCTTTACAAAGACTCTGTCTTTACTGAGATTCTCATAACACCTCCTCCACTTACCTACATGGACTTTTCGTTTTGTTGAGCTCTTGTTGAGCTTAGATATGGAGCCACTCCATTTATACCCAATTAGCTGCTGGGTAGTGTCATGGGCTATGCGTTTTTCCTGTGTTGTTCTGTCTTCCCAACTGGAGATAGGGTTCCTTGGCTCTGCAGAGTCCAGCTCTGCAGGCCCTGTTCACATACACAAACCCACTGGGCTAAATTCAGATGGGCATAGGCTATGCCCCTATTGGACTGGACTTTGTATTTTTCACCCAATCATTCTGATGCCCGATATCTTTAGTCTAGATGCTTGATATTGATTAAAACCACTCAAGAAGTTAAGTAGTGTGGGAAGTCAAGTAATGTGGGAAAAAATAAAAGCACAGTTCTTACAGTTGGAGCTGGGCTTGAATTTCACACTTACCAGTTTGCTTCTTTCTGATCTTAAGAAGTTACTTTTTGATCCTGAGCTTCAATTTCTACATATACAGAAAGAAAATAGGGTTGTAATGAGGATTCGACAAGATAACAGCAAGGTGTCTGGCACATTGTAGGTGCTGCAAAAGTTTATTTCTTTATGCCCTTCTTCTTTGTAGAGGTCTTAGCCTCTCAGGTTTATAAGAGGATAAAACTCAAAATGATTTATAGATCTTTAGTTTGGTTTGGCAATGAACAATTCTTCTTTGTCAGCCTCTCTGAAATCAAGCGGTACACTAAATGAGGTGGTGACTTTTGAAATAAATTTAATAACTTCTTCAAATAACTTTTTTGAAATAAAATTAAGGAGAATATCACTTCTGAAGTTTAATTAGGGCCCTTAATGGCAAAACTTTCTTTGAGGCAAAGCTAGTTAACAGATTTTATGTGATTTCCGTCTTGCTATCTGCTTGGCCCACTGTGACAAGGAGATACCTTACGTCCTGCTCATGGAAGCGGATCCTTCTCTGCTCGTAAGTACGCAGTTAAGATTCAGACATCTCTGCTTTTAGAAGGGTGTTTGGAGAAGTAGATGAGGGGAGAGATTTGCATAAGAAATTTCCTGCTCTTCCCTGGAGGATGTTGGCAGCCTTTTACAATGGGCAGGCAAGCTCTGTAGTCACATACTGACTTTGCCCCTTAAAATGACTTAAGGCTTGGAAGGGTGGCCTCTATTTTTCTTCTTTTTAAACATTGCTGTGCTGTGCCAATGTGGGTTGGTGTATCCAAAACCAATTTGGCAGGTCATTAGCTTGTTTCCTCTGATAGTGCTACACTGCAGGCAGGATTACAAAACACATTCCAGCTGGCTGGACTTTCTGATATCTCAAAATGGTTCCATGGCCTTTAGTTAGATTTAGTGGTCAAGATTCTGGTAGATTTCCCTTTCTCTTTCCTTTTAATTTACAGCCAATTTCAGTGGAACCACACTGTAATACAGATCAATGTATTATATTTATATTCTAAATACCACAGGTCAAACCATGAAGTAGAAATCTTGGGTATTAATTCTTCAAGCATATTTTTTATAAAGTGATTTTCATATCTATGCTTGTTCTTTGCCCCAATAGAAGAGGAATGAGTGGAAATGTGAGAGTGAGAGACATGGGAAATACGTTTGATAACTTTTCCAAGGCTCTGTCATTTAATTTTGTACTAAGAGAAAGGTGTTATTATCTTCATTTTAAGAAATGAAAAAAAGGCTCAAAGGGATTTCATATATTATTCAAGGTCACACAGCTCTGTGAAGTTGGAATTAGATTCTTAGGTTTGTCTAGATCTCTTCCTTTTCTTCTCTTCTCTCCCACATAGAATCCATGCAACAGTTCTACTCTCCCCTTCCACCTAGAATTCATGTCACCTCAACACAAATTATTCTGTATTAGAGTTAGACATTACCTAAATGGTCTCAGGTCCTACCAAGCACAGGAATTCCCTCTATGAGGTCCACGACAGCTCATCAAACCTCTGGTTACCTACAGTCATGATTAACTCATTCCTTCACAGGATGACTGATAGTCATTTTGCATGTCTTTTCCTCTTAAACAAAATTCACTTTTTTGGTATTTCCATCCAGGGGTGCACAGGAGCAAATTCACACCTACTGTTACCAACTCTCAAGCTGATTGTGCACAACTCTTCCCAACTCCACACTTAGGGATGCCAATTTGGTGGCTTGAAATCAGCTATGGTGGGTGTGTTTACATCACGGGAATTGCCAGAAGCTATAGATTAGGGCTTCTCCCTCCATAAGTACTACCCACTGTGCTATACCAAGAACCACTTGTTAAACATTTATCAGCACATCGTTGCTTCCACGCTTTGGGAGTGATTCTGCCCTTTGGCCTTCCATGGAAGAAATCCAAATCTTCTTCCGCAGCCGCCCCTCAGAAATTTCAGAACAGCTCTTTGCTCACTCTGTGCTTCTATGATAGCTTCAAAAAAACCCAAGTTTGAGTTTCAGGTTGGTCTTTTAGTTGCTGCCGAACTGGGAACAAACAATTTAATCTCTCTAAATTTTAATTTCTCTATATATAAAATAGAGATGGTAAAAACAATATATTACCTCTGGGGTGGATGTAAAACTTAAATGAGACAGTGGGCATAAAATATACTGTGTAACCTACAGAAAGCTCTCAATTAACTTTATTATTAGAATGATTATTGTTATTGATGATAACACTGAAACACTTAGAGTTATCCAGGACTTCCAGCAAATGCATTATACTTGTCAGGGTCTTGGCAGGAGCAGAGACTTGGTTACAAGGGAGTTGTAACACAAGGGACTTGGTTACAGAGAGTTTAATGCCCAGACCATGTGCAGAAGAGTGAGAAGAGTTGAATAGTTAAGGAAACTGGTGAGGTATGTTGAGACACCCAGCAGCTACCAACAGCAAGAAAGTGTGACCACCCTGAGGTCTAAAGGCACAAGGAAAAGGAGCAATAATGCCAAGAGTGACAGCCCCATGGGAGTTGGAGCATAGATAAGGGATCATAACGACTCTCACACATGAGACCCAGAAGGAAGAGAAGAGGGGCAGCCGTACTGTGACCTCTCTATCTCTTTCTACCTGACCTCAAATATCTTGGCAGTACCCCTAGCAGCCAGAAGCCAGAAGCCAGAGGCTACAAGGTCCTGTATAGCATGGTTCCATCCATAGATATCGCCTCATGGGACACGAAACAGGATAGTGCAAAGAGAGCGGACTGGGGAGAAGGAAGTATGAATGAAGAACAATCAACATTTGAATTTTCAATCTTTCATTCAATCCATTGAATCCACTCTTGGCATCCTTTTCTTGTAGAAGCTCCAGACTAAGAAACCATGCAAAAATTTAACTTGAATTTAAATTCTAGGAAATGGGTTTGGTCCTTGAGATTAATTATTCTTTAGATTTTCTATGATGCATTTACGATAACCTAGACCTGGGATTTGCAGAGTGCCTATTATCCTGCACTTTGAGGATTGCCCATACCCCAGGAAGAAAGGTTCTGTGTTACCGACCGATTCATGTCGTTCCGTTCATCAGCCTTATCAAGTGCTTGCCTTCATTTTATTTCCTTTCTCTTTGAAACCATGCCTCTTAGTAAATGTCATTGCTATTGTCCATTCATGTGTGTGTTTCATATTTTAAGGGTCTTTAATTGTTTGATTCTAACAGCATTCCCCTCCCTTTTAAAGTACCTTGGAAGTCTATTTTAAAAAATCTACAGGACCTGAAATATATTAAAGACTTCAGAGTTTCTCATACAATGTTTTCATCTTTTTTTTTTTTTTTAAGAGGCATTTTATAGCTCAGGGAGAGTCACTTAAAAAATCTCATTCTACTGAGATACCACATACCCCTGTTTGTTCAGAAGTCTTGACTGACAGGAACTGCTTTACCACTCACCTGTGTCTGTCTAAACCTGCCAGATTCTAAGAGGTCACTGACTCTTTTCATAGCTCACTGTTTATGCAAAGTTCTGTGTCATTCACACAGTTAATAAAGGCGGTGTCATTCAGCCTTTAAAAGCTATTTCCAGGGATCATTTCTTACAATCATGCAAGAGTCAAATAAATTCCAATGACCTGAGCAGATAGATTCTTGAGCCAGTCGAACTTCCATATTTTTGATGTCCATATTGACATGGCTGTCTACAGAACAAGGACAGAGGTAATGACATCTCCCACAAGTGCTCATGTTTATACCACAGATTGATTTCTGTCCAACTCATTTTCATTCACTTTTCTATTATAAATAAGTCTAACTCAAGTAATGTACATGAGTTAAGTAAAACAGGTATAAGAAAGCATACTTTGGCACACATAGATGCTCTAGGCCTATATCTGTTTCTTACATTTAATAGACATGTTGGTGCAAGACATATTTTACTGTTCTCTTATTCTATATTAAGAAAACAAATACTGTGAGTGTGATGACAAATGGCAACAGAGGCCAGTATTTGGGGGTATGGAAAACCGGGGAGCACATATCCCATCTAGAGGGATACCTGACTGCTTTGCTCTAGTGCACTGATGCTACATGGGAAGGAAGGCCTGGCTGGTGTTGTCAAATCTTCTCACCCTCAAAAAACAAAACAAAACAAAGCAACAACAACAACAACAAACAGGAATATTAGCTTTTTATATAAAAATTTCCAAATTTTAGATTCTGGCAACAATTTTGCAAAAGTTAAAAAGCACTTTTTAGGCCAAATCTGATACTTTTTAAAGCTAGATGTTACTGACTGGCCAAGAGTTAGGAGCTGCTAAACTCAGTGAGACCTGAAGGCAAGGAATCTGGGCAGTTTGACATGGAGTAAGGAGAGGGAGTGTTCGCTCTGGTTAATTTCTTTCTACAATAATAAAAGTACAGAAATTGTGGAATGTTCTAGAAGCCACCAAGAAAGTACTCAACTGCTTTCAGGGCAGTCCTGGGTCCTGATCACCTTCTTCCCTACTCCTCAGAGTCACCTCTTCCCCATGCACAGACACTCTTACATACACATACACAAACACACACACACACACACCAGTTACCTAAGGATACCTTTCCTTGACGTCCAGTCTGTGTTTAGACAACTTAGCTTCCTGCTTGGGCATTATGCTATTAGAACTTGAAAATATTTCCATAACGACATTCCTGTTTCACGAAATCCTAATTTATCCGTGATTCAAAGCCATTTAAAGTCATTTAGCCATGTGAAACCTCTGGCTCCTATGATCTGTATGCATACCCAGGTGCCTCTTTGCTAGTTGTATAAAGTTGATTGCTGATTTGTAAGCACTCACCTGGATCTCACTGAGAACAACATCATGTCTACTAAACACTAGGGAAAATCTTAGGGTTGTGCAAATCCTAGGATTGGCCTGGTAAGAAAATCCATCTAAATGATTGTTTATCATTGTGCGGATAAAGGGTCCTCAAACAAGGGATCAACATAGAGAATTAAGTATGCCAGAACAGCGGTTCCCAATCTTTTTGGCACCAGGGACTGGTTTCATGGAAGACAATTTCTCCATGGACTTGGGGCAGAGGGATGGTTTTGAGATGAAACTGTTCCACCTCAGATCACCAGGCATTAGCTTCTCATAAGGAGCACGCAACCTAGATCGCTTGCATGCACAGTTCACAATAGGGTTCTAGCTCCTATGAGAATCTAATACTGTTGCTGATCTGACAGAGGCGGAGCTCAGGGGGTAAATCTCCCTTGCCCACCGCCCACCTTCTGCTGTGTGGCCCAGTTCCTAACAGGCTGCACACCAGTACCGGTGGCATTAGGTACAGGACTGTGGTGGGTGTTGGGGACCAGTGTGACAGAAGATATCCTTCGGTACTTTAAGGCATTTCAGAGCAGCCTAGTGGCTCCCGCTCCTAAAAGGGACACTTCACGGTGTTGTGGTATCTGAATGCCTTAAGGAAACAAGACAATTCTGAAGTTAGGCCCAGAGCAAGGGAAGAGGGAGCCCTTTCAGAGGCAATCCTGAGGTTAGCTCCCTCTAGCCCAGCCAACCTCTAGCTTGTGACCTCATCACCGTCCTCTACTTCCTCTTTCTTTGCCTCTGCACTGTTTGGCTGGGGTTGCCGTGATTGTGGCGTGGCCTGCTGGCTGGATTAAGATCTCCTGGCATCCTGTTTGCTACACCTGTATCCCTAAGCTCCTCATGTCAATGTTTCCAACCAAAATGTAGTGACTTTGAACCCTTGGCTCCTGAACTCTACTTTGCTAAAAGGATGCTAGCCTTGACTTTGCATGGAGCCAATTTCCCGCCCCCTCCAAGAGCATCTACCTCATGGAAGGATATACAAGTTCCTTCCTCTGACAACAACCCCTCTTGCCAGGTGCTGTGCCTTGGAAACACAGTCATGTTTAAGAATGGACATTGCCCCATCATTTGCACTAACTTAAGCTGACTGACTACTTATGCACAGGACATACCAGAGTCAGAGCACTGGAATTATTATTTTATGTCTTTTCTTCTAGCTTAAAAAAGATATTTTTAAAAACTGGTTTCATAATGGACAGAAAGTATTACGTTATTGACCTGAAAATAAAAAAAGCAAATGCTTATTAAGGCATGTTGGTCACTATGTGTTAGAGGACAGGAATTCCTGGTGATGCAATCGGCTTCGTCCAGCAACTGAGTACAGAAAACCTTTTCATATGTGCTAAGCTGCAATAAAGCCTCCGTGCAAACAGTCAGCTCTGACTGTGGATCCCAGCTTCTCTGCTGAGGTTCAGATCCCTCAGGACAGCATTTCCTGATGGAGTCAGTCACTCAATTCTGTATCCAGGCACTCACATTGATGACATGCAAGCAAATAAAATGGTTTATGAGGAACGATTGCTACCAGGTCTTGGTAGTCCTGAGGGTCAATAAAAATGTTACTTGAGGAAAAGAATCATCAGCGTAAAGATTAATTATCTGTCAAATCATGGTAGTGACAGTAGCTTTTTCTATTGGGTGATGAATTTGTATGCATCTTCTGACATGCATGAGTTTGACATATTACACAATTGGTATGACAAAAACAGAGAATGCACAGTGAGGAGCCCCTATGAAGGTGACTGTAAGAGGATTTGACTGCATCTGAGAGGCAATGCACTCTCTTGAGCAACTCAACTCTAATGTCCACTAAATGGAATTACTCCTAAGTGTATCACAACTATGGCCCAGTTATTTAATAAGAAAATCATACTTAATATGAATGTTTAACATCTTCAATATAGGCAAATGTTTTGTTTATAAAAGTCAGGTCAATAAAACAACACTACTCCTTTCTATTTTTTATCATAAATAATAAAGAATTGCTTATGGAGGATCTAAGGTACAGTCAGGAAAACTGAAATTACTCTAGGCGTATCAAACAGAAGGAATTTAATAGAGGGACTTGACAGAAATGTGGAGGAGCAAGGAACCCATAGAGGGGATGGTGAGGCAACCCACATGTTAATAACAGCAATTAACCTCTAAGGTTAGCAGGAGTAAATGGTGTTACCAGGGCCAGAATTTGGAAGCTACGGCCATGGTGAGGTCTTCTCAGTGGAAGTTTAACTCATAGAGGAGACAGCCATTGCCAGGGATGTAATCTGAAGCACAGACAGAGGGGGAGAATTACCCTGGCTTCTTCCATCTCCCCCCTCCAGCCTTCCAACAGAGCCTCTCTTTGCCTAAATCTACAAGAAACCCAGGGAGAAAAGCAGCCTGAGAAATGCAGTTTCCAGAGCAGGATATGGGAATTATTACTAACTGGCAAATGACTAGGACATTGGTGTCTCAGAAGACAAGTGTATTTGTATATTTGCCCTAGATAATTAACCTATCTCTTAAGTGTACTTTGATGAGTGAATTTTAGCTCCATTTTTATTATTCTGATTTAAAATGAATGAAGGAAAATCATAATCAGGCTGTGATGTGTTTGCCAATAATTTGCCCTATGAGATATCTAGTTAGGTCTCTCTGTACCCATATATCTTCATTTTTCCTTGAATGTTCTTTGCTGTCCGCCTCCTTCCATTTTTTATTTTAGCCTTGGGATTATCCACTAAACAGGAATGATGATTTCATTCCTTTTTATAACCTAATCCCTCAGAGGGTGAGGCAAGCTGGAAGATGGGGGAGTACCTGTTGGTAACTATTTTAAGACATGTAAATTTTATAAGTTCAAATATCTTACTCAGTACTAGGACATGAGGAGGGAAATGCCTGGTTCAATGATATAAACACAGCAAACGTTAGCCCAGAATGTAGTAGGAGAAATGCAAGAAAAAGAAGTATTTCAGAAGCATTCTGCTTTTTAAATGCTAGAATTTTCTTTGGTCTGAATTGCTGACATCCATCACAGTTTCAGCAAACTTTTTACTTGCTGCCATGGGGATCTGTTCTCTGCAATCCAAAATGCAGAGTGACTTGATTCTGAAACATGTTGAGTGCAATCTGCTTCTAAACCTGCAAGGCATATCTAAAATAATGTGCATGTTTTATTGAACTGATACTGCCATAGTGTCTATTATTTGCCTACATTATTCTAAGGACTTAATAAATATTATCACATTTTACTTTTTCAAGCTATGGAAGGTACAGATATGAGGACAGGTCATGTGCACTGGTCTATTATGTCTCATCATTTTGCAAATGAGGAAACTGAAACACAGAGACATTAAGTAATAGTCCTGCAGTTAAAAATTAGCAGTTGGTAGAGCCAGGATTTAGAACCTAGGTGGTCTAGTTCTAGAATCTGTGTACTGAACCACTAAGCTATGCTATTCTCTTCGATATGGCAGCCTCAGGGTAGTCAGACCTATTGCATGAAGGCTCACAGCTCTACTAGTGAGCATTCTAGCAAGCAAGGTGGAAGCTGCCTGGTCTTGCATGATTTGGCCTCAGAAGTCACCTAGTGTAACTTGCACTGTAATCTCTTGGTCAAAGCAGTGATGAGCCCACTCAAAACTAGGAGTGTGGGAATAGTGTCAAAGCGTCAAAGAATTTGCAGCCATGCTTGAATCCATCACCCTGGGCAAAATACCAGAAACAATAACCACAATATACGATACCCAGAATGGTGTGTTGGTTTTTATTTGCTGAAATGACTTTATGGTTTCCTATATTTGGTCCTCATTTATCTACAGCAGGAAATGGAAGGAAATAGAGTCTTTCCTTTAGGCAGTTCTCTGTTCTAACTGGTATTCTTCTAACGCCTCCCTTAACTCTGACAACCTTCTAAATGGCGTCGGACGAGACTTCCACGGACTCAAGTTTCATTGATGTAGTTATACCCAAACAGAAAATGTTCTGTTGCCTGTATTCAAAACACATTGCTAAGCCAATTTTCTCTAAATTCTCCTGAATTTCCTCCCCTGGGAGGATTTTACAACTGCCAAGTTTGAATATTAAACCTTTAGGTACTTTTGAGTAATACTCAGCAGAGAGAAAAGAAAAAAAATATTTTAATAAGGTGATGTTGGAGAGAGAGAGAGAAAGTGTGTGTGTGTGTGTGTGTGTGTGTGTTTCTCAGAGAAAAATGTAGGTATTTCTATTTTAACTTAGCTGTAAACTACTGAACTGATTTAGCTCAATCTTTTGAACACAAGTTCAATTTATGAGGCCAGTGACTATCAAAAAATTTAAGCTGAAAAATAATGGGAAAACCACTCAACTCACCAAAATTCTGTTTTTCATTAAAATCTGAGTTTGTGACGAATGTGGCTTTGTAAAAAATAGCTCTGGTGAATGCTACTATTGATGTACTCAATGACATTTCTTTATGATGTTTTCCCAAGGGAGCAATTTGATTGGTATAGAGAAAAATTTCAAAAGAAGGTTTCCTTCTGTGTCATGATCTAAGACACGAATTTCACGTGCAGACAAACAAATATTGGAGTGATCAGGCTGGTTGGTCTGTTGGGTCTTTATAGCCAAGGTTAATTCTAATTACATGACCGGCTGCAAACTTGTCCTTTCCTCTCCCACCAATACAGAAGCAGACAAAAGATGGCTGTCGGAACACAACAGTTCACAGTAAGATTCTCTGCCACAACCTCTAAATGTGCAGACAAAAATGTTAAAGGGGCTAGCAATTAAATTATTTTTATTAATTAAGGATGGGTCAACATGAAATCAAATCACCCAATTAGTTCAGCAAGAACTTGAATAAACCCAGTCATCAGGAATATCCTACATGGAATATCTGAATGATGGATGGAGTTGAAGGAGTTGACTTAATTAGAAAGCTTTTTCAGCCTTCCTAGGGCAACCAAACTTCTTTTAAAGTCTACACGTGCAATAAAGTAAGCTTAAGTAGCTTGGACTTAAGCTTAGACAGCATAAGAAAAGGGTTCCAACCACTATTTCTGGGACTGAACCACCAAGATGTGATTCCCATTTCTACTCCTTGGAGCTGGATGGCTTTGGATAAATTCTGTAACCCGCCTGTTCCTTTTGTCCTTCCTCTATAAAATGGGAATAATAAGCATGTCTACTTTACAGTATTGTGAAGAGGACCAAATGAGTTAATTTTTGCTTAATCAGCACAGTATGTGCTCAATAAATGTGGTTATCATGTATGCTATAATCAGCTTCAGCTATTCTTAACAAGTCATCAACATAATTTCTCTAGCTACCACACGTGAGCAGTCCTACCCCCAGTATAATCATCTAGTGGCCTTGGGGAAGTCACTTATTGCCAGTGAACTTTGTGGGACTAAAAGACTATTCTCGCATGGCAACCTCTGCTTTTAAATCAAAGTAGCTAAAGCACATGGAATGCTGCCCGGTAAATAAATAGTAGATATGCACAGTCTGGAGCAGAATGGTAGAATAAAACATACTAATAAAAAATACTAATAATATTTTTAGTAATTTATTATTTTACTAATAATAGTGGTGGAATAAAACATACTAATAAAAAATAAAAATATAAGAAAAAAGGGAGAGAAAACAAAATACCACTAGGGTTCAAATAAAGGAAAGGGCCCACTACTCAAATCAACATCTTTAAAAAGAGGCAAGCTTGGAGACATTAGAGGCTCTGGCCTCTTCCCCACCACCTCCTAAATGCACCCCTTGCCTCTATTCTACCCCTGTAACAGAGACTAGAGATTGTGAGTGAATGCCTCTGTTCAATGGGAAGAAATGTGCACTTGGAGGGTATGAGGGCAATCTGGTGACTATGTGAAGTATCTTCATTATAAATCCTAACAAATGGAAGAGAGAAGATTAGAATATATAATACAAGAAAATGTTACCTGAATAAAAGCATTTGAACTAGCCAGTTTATTGAATGTGTTATATAATGTGTTCTAGAACAAATGAATACATGACAGCAAACAGATATATCTTACGAAAATTGCAACTTCAAAGATCAAGATAATTTTCTTAGGAATGCAAAAGTAGAAAAAGAAAATTGAGTATGAGGATCAAAATTAAGCTGGCCATGGACTTAGCTACGGTAACATCTATCACCAGTGGTAATATAGCAATGTCTTCAAGTTATTTGGGATGGAGGTGGGTAGGTAAGGTAGGGGTTCATGTAAAAATTCTAAACTAGGTCAAGAGGGCACACTTATTTGATGCCAACTGAATTATATGCAAACACTCACAAATTATAGCTTTTATGATTAAATTGCTTAATATTTTTAAATCACTTAGTGTGTGGCATATAGAAAGCATTATGCAACTGTTCGGTAATTCATTAAATAAGAAAAAGATGAATCTCATGAAGTCCATAAGCCTTCTTAAAATCTACCTTAACAAGGGAAGCCCTGATAAGACTATAAATGTATGCACTAAACCTATTTACATACAGAATTAAAATTAAATCAACGTGGGGCCAGGCACAGTGTCTCACACCTGTAATCCCAGCACTTTGGGAGGCTGATGCGGGGGATGCTTGAGCCCAGGAGTTTGAGACCATCCTGGGCAACATGGTGAAACCCCATCTCTACAAAAAATTTAAAAAACTAGCCAGGCATGGTGATGCATGCCTGTAGTCATAGCTACCCAGGAGGCTGAGGAGGGAGGATCACTTGAGCCCAAGGGGTTGAGGCTGCAGTGAGCTGTAATTCTGCCACTGCATTCCAGCCTGAGGACAGAGTGAGACCTTGTGTCAAAAATAAAATAAAATGGTAAAATAAACTAAAAAATAATCATTGTGAGAAATCTTATTTCAGAATGTATATGTTCTAATTCTCAAAAATGCAAAAATCCTAATAGAAGGCAAGAATAACTTTCTGTTGTATTCACTGCCAAGTTTCTATCACTTGGAACAGTGCCAGGACCATACCTGGTATTGAATAGGTATATTTGAATGAATGTTTGAATAAATAAATATGTGAGCTAGGAGAGGGCTTGACATATTTTGAGGCACAGAAAGAAGGTTGGTTGGATGAATATAATGAACAGACATTACATGACATTGTTCTAAGTAGCCTTATGTAAATATATTATTTAAATTAATACAAAAAGTTCACAAGGTAGTTATTATTAACTTCCATTGTTGTGGGGCTCAGGCAGATAATAAACAAAAGCAACAGTGATAATTTTAAAAACATAGATGAAATAGGGAGTGCTGGTGGGTCAAAAGGGATGTAACCTTAAATACCATGACTAGAGAAGGCCTCATTGGAAAGATGACATTCAAACAGAACATATGAAAGAGCTAGATTGCAGATATTTGGGAAGGAAGCAATCCAGACAGGGAAAATTCCAGGTGCAAAGTTTAAGCTACTCTTTCTCTCATCTAGGAAATACATAAAACAGTATCTTCTTTACCCCAGTGTCCCTTCCAGCTACCTTTCCATTTCTCAATTCTGGCTCCCATGCTGTATGGTTTCTATGCTCGTGATTATGCACTATATTCATTTGTTTATTTGTCTCTCATATGTCCATTCAATAAATGTTAAGCTCCATGCAGATATTGATTTTGTCCATTTTATTCACTGCGTAACATCAGAACCCAGAACAGTGTCTGGGCACGTAATAGGCAATTGATAAATATTTGTTGAATGGATATGTTAGTGAATGTTTTTAAAGAATAAAGTTAGACTTCCTATCCTTATCGATAGGTTATTACTGAATATATTTTCTTCTGGTTTTGCTTTTGTAAAGTATTGATTTCTAAAACCTCATTCTTATTCTTATTGGAAATTCTGGACTACTATACTTTAAATACAGTGAAAATGAATATTATCCTATAAAAATTTTTTACCTAAAAAAATAAATAAATAATAATAATAATAATAGAGCAACAGGATATCAGGAAGTAAGGGGGCAGAGCTGGGAAGACGTGTCAGTGTACTAATTTCCCCACTTTTGCATGGAGAATGAGTAGATTATATCTAAAGTAGACAAATCATGAAATAGAGCTTCCTCTTATCCATGTGTTCAACTAGTGTTTTTGAAGACCACCATGTGCCAGGCACTGTTTTAAGTGGTATGGATGTAACTACGGCAATTCTTCATTTAATATCCTTGGTAGGTTCTTAGAAATGGTGACTTTAAGCCAAATGAGGTATGGCAGGTTCTGTAATAACATGGTTCCATTCAAAGTCATTTTATTATAATTTTATGAGAAAAAATGTTTTTCTTATACCTCTCTTCACTTACAGTTGCACTTTCCAATAACCTATTGACATGGTAAGTAAGGAAGGACTTTCTGTACAAACAAGACATGCAAGATCCCTGCTCCTTCACACTGTATCCTGTAGTAGAAAAAGACTAGCCAATGCAACTAGTTAAGATAAAAAGAAATGGATGGACAGGTCAATGAAAGATTCTCAAACATAAGTGGGATAATATATGACAAATGTCATTTCAAACTAGTAATAATAGATAGATAATTCAATAAATGTGATGGGAAACTGGCAAACGAAAATAAATTTCAGATGAGTCACAGATTTAAAGATAAATGATTAATCCATTAAAATAGTGTGAGAAAGCATTGGTAAATGTATAATCTTGGAGAATGAAAATACCTTTTAATTTAAGGCAGACAGCACAGAAATCACAAAGCTAAAGATAAGTACATTTAATTATATGAACATTTGAATTTTCTGTACAAAAAATATATAATAAGATCATAAGACAGTCAATAGACAGAAAAATATTTATAACATTTCTGAGACAGGACACATTTCTTTAATAGATAAAATTCCTATAAAAATAATTTTAAAAAGTAGATGTGATAATAGTAATATAATTTTTTTTGTTTGCTTGCTTTTTAAGTCAATGAGGAAAAGGCAAACAAGCCAGAAAAATGGGCAAAGAATCTGGTAAAAGCAAACTGAAATATAATGGCTAGTAAGTAGAAGGTAAGATTTTCAGCCCCATTCATAATTTTAAAAAATGCAAGTTAAAATAAGGCAGAATTGGCCAGGCATGGTGGCTCACGCCTGTAATCCCAGCACTTTGGGAGGCTGAGGTGGACGGATCACGAGGTCAGGAGATCGAGACCATCCTGGCTAACACAGTGAAACCCAGTCTCTACTAAAAATACAAAAAAAATTAGCCAAATGTGGTGGCGGGCGCCTGTAGTCCCAGTTACTTGGGAGGCTGAGGCAGGAGAATGGTGTGAACCCGGAAGGCGGAGCTTGCAGTGAGCCCAGATCGTGCCACCGCACTCCAGCCTGGGTGACAAAAGGAGACTCCATCTCAAAAAAAATAAAAAATAAGGCAGAATTGTTACCTTACCGTTTTACTAACATTTGATGGCGCCTAAAGCTGATGTGAATTCCATTGAGGATAGAGTAAATCAGCACATACTTTTGTGCAATGCAATTCATGTACAATCTTTAAATTTTTTTTTAATGCACATTTTCTGACCCAGAAAATCTGTTGTTAGAAATGTCCCCTCTGGGTATATTAGTAAAATTGTTTATAAATATATTAATTAAAACATTCTTATAAGAGCAGAAAGAAAAAAAACGGGAAATAGCTAAATGTCCATCAGGAGGAGAAATTAAATTATGGCAATAATACTGCCCTTAAAAACAATGAAGTGGATCTGTATGAATAGATCTCCAAGATTTATTTATTTATCTGTTTATTTATTTATTTATTTATTTATTTGAGACAGAGTCTTGCTTTGTCGCCCAGGCTGGAGTGCAGTGGCACGATCTCAGCTCACTACAACCTCCACCTCCTGGGATCAAGTGATTCCAAGGCCTGAGCCTCCCAAGTAGCTGAGACTACAGGCGCCCGCCACCACGCCCGGCTAAGTTTTTGTATTTTAGTGGAGATGGGGTTTCACCATGTTGGCCAGGATGGTCTCAATCTCCTGACCTCGTGATCTGCTCGCCTCGGCCTCCCAAAGTGCTGGGATTACAGGCATGAGCCACCATGCCTGGCCAAGATATATTTATTTAAAAAAAAATAAAAACCTAGGAAGATGTGGTCATTAGTGACTGTGGTGTCAGACCTTCGTGCAAAGGTTTATACACAAATATACACACATGTACATCTGTGCATTTGCCTTGATTCTCCTGTTTAAATATGCATGTTAGCCCTGTTTACCTTTAGAAACAAAGTCTTTTATTAGTATTTATTATTTTATTTTAATTTTGTATATTTTGCCATTTAAAAAAAATTTTAACATGTGTATATCATTATTTTTTAAGTTAACAGAGGTCATCTGGTTAAGAGAACTATGGGTCATTATATTTTTCTTTCTTTACTTTTCTCAATTAAAAATACTTTGGCTAACTATGGTTACTCACAGCTGTAACCCCAGCACTTTGGGAAGCTGATGCAGGAGGATTGCTTGAGCCCAGGAGTTCAAGGCTTCAGTGAGCTATGATCATGCCACTGCACTCCAGCCTGGGCAACCCAAGTGAGACTCTGTCTTAAAAAAAATACTTTAAAATATTATTTAAAATAAAATATGATGTCATTATTGTTTAATTTTTAATAGTTTATAAACTTCTCATGTTAAAATGAGAGTGAATTCCCTAAAATATTCAGCTGTTTTGTAAACTGGGAGCAACATATTTGGTTTACTATGTGAGACATGTCTTGGGGGCTAAAGAAGACTAGCATTTGCCATTTATCTTGGGGGTGGGGTCCAGTTGCATTCTCCTCCTTCCCTGATGGCAGCCTGGCCCACATAGTAAGACAGTGGCCTTCTTCTCCTAGATCTCCTTCTCCGACTCTGAACCTGCTTCTTCCAAAGCAATGCCTTTCAAGTTTATTAAAAACAGAAATGTCAGCAAGTATTTTCTCCCATTATATAGGTTGCCTTTTCATTTTGTCGATCCTTTTTTTTCTGAGCAGAAGCTTAGTGGTTTGCTGTAGTCCTACTTGTTTATTTTTGCTTTTGTTGCCTCTGCTTTCAGTGTCATATCAAAAAAATTATTGCCAAGACCAATGTCAATGAGCTTTCCCCCCTGTGTTTTCCTCTAGGAGTTTCATGGTTTCAGACCTTACATTTAAGTCCTAATCTTATGGTATATGGTATAAGACAAGGATCCAATTTTATTCTTTTGTGTGTGTATGTTTGATTTCCCAACACCATTTATTGAAGATAATTTCCTTTCCCCATTGTTTATTCTTGGTGCCTTTGTCAAAGATCAGTTAACTATATGTGTGTGGATTTATTTCTGTGCTCTTTATGCTGTTTCATTGGTCTATGTGTCTGTTTTTATGTCAGTACCATATTGTTTTGATTACCTTAGCTTTGCAATATAGTTTGAAGTAAGAGAATATGCTGCTCCCAGCTGTGTTCTTTTTTCTCAAAATTGCTTTGGCTATCCAGGTCTTTTGTTGTTCCATACAAATGTTAAGATTTTTTTCTATTTCTTTGAAAAATGACATTGGAATTTTGATAGATTACATTGAATATGTACATGGCTTTAGGTAGTATAAACTTTTTAACAATATTAATTCTTCCAATCCATAAACACAGGATAGCTTTACATTTAATGTTTTCTTCAATTTATTTCATCAACGTTTTACAGTTTAAAGTGTACATATCTTTCACCTCCTTGGTTAAATTTCTTGCAGCATTTTTCACAACAGCCAAGATATGGAAACAAACGAAACACCCATCCAGGGATAAGTGGGTAAAGAAATTATGGTACATATAAGCAATGAAATATTACTCAGCCCTTAAAAAGAAGATCATGTCATTTGTGACAACATCGATGAAACTGGAGGATGTTATGTTAAGTGAAATAAGCTAGACACATAAAGACATATACTGTATGATCTCACTTATATGTGGAACCCAAAAAAATTAAACTCATGAAAGCAGAGAGTAGATTAATGGTTGCCAGGGATTGAGGGGTTGAAGAAGGTAATGGGAAGATGTTGGTCAAAGGTTACAAACTTTCAAATATAAGATGAACAAGTTCTGGGGATCTCATGTACAGCAGGAATGGTGATGGGTGTGTTAATATGACAGTGGTAATCACTATAAAATGTATATGCATATCAGGTCATCATGGTGTACACCTTAAATATATTTAAACTTTGTCAATTAAATACTAAATATATAAAATATAAGTAAATATTTTTTAAAACAAGAAAAATCCCAGATATGCCTGGAGGCTTTCCTATTAGGGTGGACTTGGTGGGGAGACCATAGTGCTCAGAAAATAGTGTGGAGCACAGGAAGAAAAGTAACTCAGAATACAATTCTGAAAGTGTTCATTAAAGCACACTCAATGTAGAATTAATTAGTTGTTCATTTTATGGTTAATCCACCTCACTCAGGTTATTTCAAAAAGAGATAGAAAGACAATTAGAGAAAAGCTGTTCACATTCAGTTCCTTTTGTGGCTTAATTGAAGCTAGAAGCCAAATCAGCAAAACAGGGAAATCGCCCAGTTTTGACTTTTAACTACTGATTGATATGGTTTGACTCTGTGTCTGGACCCAAATTGTAAACCCCACATGTTGAGGGGGAGAGCTGGTGGGAGGTGATTGGATCATGGGGACAGTTTCACCCATGCTGTTCTTGTGATATTGAGTGAGTTCTCACGATATCTGGTTCTTTGATAAATGTGTGGTGCTTCCCCCCACAACCTCTCCTGCTGCCTTGTGAAGAATGTGCTTGCTTCTCCTTTGCCTTCCACCATGACTGTAAGTTTCCTGAGGCCTCCCCATCCGTGCAGAACTGTGAGTCAATTAAACCTCCTTTATAAATTACCCAGTCTCAGGTAGTTGTTGATAGCAGTGTGAGAACAGACTAATACACTGATGTAGGACGTGAAACAAGAGTCATTTGATCTAAAAGTTGCTTCCTATCTAAAAGTGCTTCATTTGTTTATTGCTGAAAATGAAAGAGGACATGTGGGAATGCAATTCAGACATCTCCTGGTAGCTCCATAATGAAAATCACTTAAAATATATGACCGAGGTAAATTTTGGCAAATACAACTATACTTAAAATAGCCAAATAGTTCTAGTTCTGTCTGATTCTATGTTTGGCACGTTGGGACACTGTATTTGCTCTCTAACTAAAGTGAGGTAAATCCAAATTCACTCTGAACTAGATAAGAACACTCAAATAATCAGAGATCTTTTCTCCCTATAACGCTTTCATGAGAAATGAACAAATAAGTAGATTTGATTTCTCTTTTTCTCTCCCTCCCTCACTCCCTCCTTCCCGCCCTGTCTTACTCCTTCCTTTCTTGATTTCTTCCTTCCTTCCTTCTTTGCAACAACCACTCCATAGTGTCTCAAATGGTAGAACAAATATAATACAATTTCTATATTTTTCCTGATTAACAGCTGGTACAAAGATAATACTTGGCCATAAATATGTCTCTGAGGTTTTCATTATAGGAAGCTAACCAAACTTAAAATTTCCAAAAAAAAACTAAATTGTATTCAGGGATATTTTATTATAATTGTGTATAAGGTACATATAAGTAAAACATAAAATTTAATTTGCATTTCACCTGTAAGTTGTTATGTATTTCATCGGCATTCATTCCTCAGTATATTAAAGTAACTAACTTCCCTGGAGCTCCATCTTTTCTGCCTACTTAGTAGTTTACTTGTGTAATAAGACATTGAAACAGTAAGCTGCTGAATCAATACTAAGTCAGCAAAAGTCAGCTACAAGAAAAGCAGATCTATTGCCAACATTAATTTTTAAGGCATTTAATGAAATTATAGCCGTTTTCCCCAATGGTCTTATAACTTATTCTACTCTGGATCAGACCAAATACTGCCCATTTGTTAGCCACTTTATACATGCAAATTGGTCTTTTATTAATGAATCATTTAAACCAAAAAAAATGGCTCCCTGATAACCTAAAAATGATTAGCCTCACTTTGTAAAAAGACAGCTTACCTATTTGATATACACCTACTGGCATGAATGATCTTAACGGACTAATTTTCAGGATATAATAATAATTGACAATTGTGGGAACTGACAATTTGGATTCTGAAACCTAAATGAGTTTTTTTTTTTCAAGAATTTTCTCAATCTCTATGCATTTATAAGTAGAACATGTTCCTGCTTCTGTATTTTCTACGCTATCATTTCAACTCCTTTTTCATTCCTTATAGACCATTAAGTTCCACCAGATCTTACCATTTCAATCTCTCACAGCCTTCTCCTTCACCCCATGCTTCTGCTGAGTGCAAGTACTCTCTATCTCTTGCTTAAACAATTGTAACAGCCTTTTAATTTATCCTTCTGCCTGTAATCTGGCTGTATTCCAAGCCATCATGCCCCTTTCTACCGAAGAGATTTTTCTCAAAAGCAAAGTAGAGCCTACAAGGAAAAGTCCAAATTCCTTTGCCCGGCAAAATATTGGCACCCCTTTCTCCTCTTCTGTGCAGTCATACTAAGCTGCTGATCATTTCTTTAATGCATCTTGATGTTTCATGCTTTTCTGCCTTTACCCCTGCTGTTCGTTCTGCCTGGAATTCCCCACCTCCCCACCTTGTCTATCTGCCCAACACCTGCTCAGTTTTCATGATCCAACTCAAGTGCTATGTCCTCCCAGGAAACATTTTCTGACCTTCAGCTGTAGGTGGTAACTCTATTCTTGGTTCAATTTCTGTACCTTGTATAAACTTCTGTTTGGTTGATTTGTATACATCACCATATTCATCTTTGTAGCTCCAGAAACTTAGCAGTGCTTGGAAAAGTGAAAGTCATTGAATGAATAAATGAAGCAAGTGCAGGAGGAAACAGGTCTCCAAAGCCAACAATTTTATTTCATTTGTGGCAAAGTGCCATTCAATTTAAATTCAAAGCCATTTTGACAGGCACTACCTCAGTCCAACATAAACTCCAGTGTTCATTTTGGGTTCCTCCAGAAGCTCACTGGATGACAAGAGTTCAAGTACAAGTAAGTTAGAGGGAGGTGAAAACACAATTAGGGGAATGGGAAGGTGAGGTACGGAAGGGAAGGCAGCCTATGAAGGATGCATTCTTAAGCCAGTTATCACTGTGGCTGACTGAGTCAGTTCAGATCATGCACCTCAGAATTACCCCTCCTAGAGGCAGATGGGGTATTCATATGCTAACTCCCATTGGTCATTGATTGAGGGTTGCTCCTGGGACATATTAATTCCCTAGAGCATCTGGCCAGCAGCACATGGGCAGAATAAACTGCACCAAATGGGAAAAGCCCTTAGTTGGCAATCAGATATGCACTGGGGTGGTCAGGGCTGAGGGGGCTGTGGTAGACCTTGACTTGGTAGCTACATCTGGTCTTTGGTGCCATTGAGTGGTCATTGTAAATATAAAAGGATAAAATGTGATATTTCTCATAATCTCTCAGCTTACATATACCTCAGACTATTTGCTCAGTTCAATATTAATTAGGGAAAGGAGCAGAACCTTTTGTTTCCCATTACATTGAGACAATTTGTGAAATATGTCCAGGGTGAGAATATCCACTAAAAAACACTGTCGAAGTGATTCTCTTGGGTTGCTATTGTTCAATCTGAGTATTTTGTAATCATAATTCTAAAGTCATTATGCTCAAACCCTTTTTGCCTTTGCCAAATTATCTCACCTGAATTAACAGGTAACCAAGATGAAAATAATTTACAATTTACAACTGGTCCCATCAAGGACCTATAGGGAGACACACATGACTGACAGCTCAGATATAACTATGCCAGGCTGCTAGGCTTTGTGTGGCCCAACAAGCTGTGAAAGGCGCAGAAATATGCAAATCAGTAGATGATGAATCCCTAGGTATTAATTAGAACGTACAAATATATTATTCTCCTGGAATATTTTGTCTTGTAAAGAAGCAATGACCACACGGAAATTCTCCAGCAAAGCCAATATATAAACTCTTCGTTGATTTTGTTGAAGTTCTCTAGATAACTTCAACTATTTAGTGAACTATTTGGAGACACTTTTCACCTACTGACAATGCCTTCTTTTTACTTCCTTTTTTGACTTGCATCACCTCCTCTGCTCTTGAATGTATTGCTTACTTATTGGAGATAAATATAAATCTAGGGAAATCACTCATAAAGAAGTAACTCCAACAGTTGTGTCAATAACCAAAGTTTCATTTGTCAACTGGTTATTTTTTTTTCTGTGATACAATCAGATCTTTTCTGAATCCTGCACTTATTTTAAAAACTTGAGGGCACTTTGAATTAAACCAACAATTATTTTTACTTTTTTTAATAAACATTTCCGACCTCAAGCAGCTTACAATCAAGGAAAGGACCTATTTTATATGTACTTAGCCCCCTAGTAACTCTTAATTATTCAAATAAGTGTTTTTGAAAATAATAAAGATAAAATATTTCAATGTACCAGTAAGTTAAATCAAACTTAAAAGCATTTATAAAAGTTTACTGAGATGTATCACTCTGATAGGCACTACCAATTCACACAAAGAAAGTTTAAGAAATTAAGACAATTACAAATAAATGCGGCGGGGGAAAGGAAGCTCAAGACCACCATGAGATAGATAACAAATAGTGTTAAAAGTTGCATAGACAAAGTATGGAATGGGATTTCAGAGAAGAGAAAGAGCTGAGATCTGGGAATGTCAGATCCAGCTTTATGGAGTGACCACAGGTCCTGTGTGCCTGGGACAGTTCTTGTTGACCCCTGTTATTCCAGTGTATTCACATCTTCACATTTCACTCTTAAAAAAACCTATCTGTTTGTATGACAGATTATTGGGTCTCTTCATTCACAAAGCAAAATGGAAAGAAACAATAGGATTGGGACTGCTATGGAAAATGGTAGTGGCCCCAACGGTAATAAAGGACATGAGTAGAAGTCACCAGGGTGGATATGAACGTCATGCGCAGGAGAGAGAAAGAGCCTGTACTTGCTGTATTAGAAGTTCCTCTTGGGAGATAAATGAGATGAAGATAGCTGGGTATGGAGGAGCAACATTGTGGGGGGGTATTCCTGAAGATCAGCTCAGACAGAAACAAGATCTTATTTTCCTATTTTCTAGTCACTAGAAATGCACTTGCCCATTCATGTTATTTTCTATTAGCTTTCCATTCAAAGTCCTACACATATACAATAACTGTTGTCCTGGATTGAAGAGAAAAGAATTTTCCAGGTATCTGTCATCTCCACAGAAATTCTTTGTCTTTGCAGTGCTTAGGTTTCCACTCCTGTCCTCTTTGAGAGTGAGCTCTGAAGAAGCTGTGTTCAGGAAGGGGAACATCACACACCAGGGCCTGTCGTGGGGTGGGGGCAGGGGGGAGGGATAGCATTAGGAGATACCTAATGTAAATGATGAATTAATGGGTGCAGCACACCAACATGGCACATGTATAGATATGTAACAAACCTGCATATTGTGCACATGTACCCTAGAACTTAAAGTATAATAAAAAAATAAAGAAGAAGAAGTTGTGTTCTGGGTTGGAAGTGACGAGCTTCCAACAGATCACTGTTAAGTTCAAATGAAGAAGAACCCTCCAGCAAATGGTTACAGGTAAGACCTTAGGTCCGCCTCATTGACAAAGAGTCACCTCTGCATAGCTAGCTCTGTCCCAGGAACGGAGGGCCAGAAACCAGGAAACAGAAAGGCTGGGAGGCTCAGGTGATTTGCTGGGATGAAAGTTATCTTGAGAATAAGTTAATAAATAGGAAAAGTCTCAGGCATTTCCACATTTGAGCAAACATCTTCTAGGCAATAACTGGGCTTCTACCACAAGGGCTGATTTCAAAGATCCATTTGAGGATGAAGACTCCTTGCTTTCATATTGAAGAAACAGAACATTTGCCAGGTGAGCTCAAAGGGCCATATAGTGAGGAGCTGATCAAATTTATTGTTCAGGTAGAAACTTGAGTTCTTCTAAGTCAACTCGTTCCTACAAGTGTCAGTCATGTTCGTTCAATTTTTTAAAGTCTCTCTTTTGACCCTAGCTTCCCTCATTATTTGAATTTTTTTAAACAGCCAAATTACATATTCCCCAAAGTTACTCCCTACTCTGACTCAGCTTCCTTTCCTTCCACTCCCACATCAACCCCACTAGCCTTGCTCCACTTCATTCTTCTTCTATATCTGCAATCTAGAAACCTCACCAAGGAGCTGCAAACTCTTCATCTATTTGTTCCACACTCCTCACCATCATTTAAAACTACAGAGGAGCTTCTTCTGAGAACTCCTCTCTTATGACTTCTAAGACCAATCACCATTGTCTGCTTTTTATTTTTCTGAACATTTTTTCTATGACATCTTCTATGCACTTTCTTGGCAATTTTTTCCTCCTCAAATGGTTAAGCCTTAGCTCAGAAATCTACAACTCAATTCCCTAATCCTTCTCCTGAACTCCAGGCCAGTGCCTAATTATCATTCCAGAAGAACTCTATGAGGATATTTAACCAGAATTTTCTAGGTACTTCCAGAAAGAATCATCCCTGAGTCTCTCATCAGGCTTTTGCTCATACTCCCCCATGTTAAGGGCCCCACTAGTCTTTGTTTTTTGTTTTTTTCACCTGGCTCCAAACCCTACAGATACTGTTGATTCTCCTACCTATCCACAAGCCACAATCTGTGCATCCCATCTCCATTATAGCTTTCACTTTGGCTTATTTTTCATGTGGACATTAGACCCCCGTTACCACTTCTGTGCATAGTTACAAAAGCTAGGAACTGGTTCTATTACCTACAGTCTCTCACTGTACTTTCTACACTGCACTATTACACTCTACCAAATATGAGATTTGTTTTTGTAACTTGCATCTCCAACATGCCATTCCTTTAGTAAAAACATCTCACTTTGGAGTAGGAGGCAAGAGTCCTAAGATCCTGTAGTCTGCCACTTTTCAAATCTTACGAGGTTGGATATTCTTTTTGTACCCGGAGATCCACAACGTAAGGAGATCGACTCTTTTTCTTCCTCCGTGCCTGAGAGGCCGACTTCTATAGGCTGCAGAGACCAAGAGTCTGAGCATTTGGTGTGCAAGCTCTGAATACTCCCCTCCTCTTGAGTATGAGAAGTATCTATGAATATTATGAGATGTTACCCCTCTTATTGGGTTATGTTATAAGGTAACAGTGAAGGGATTTTTGCAGATGTAATTAAGATTCCTAATCAGTTGACTTCGAGTTAATCAAAAGACAGCTTATCCTGGATAGGCTTAATATAATTAGGTGACTTTTTAAAAGTAGGGTCTAGTAGTCAGAAAGACAGTCTCCTGCTGGCTTTGATGAAAAGAGCAACCAAGAATGAGTTCTACAGCTGCAAGGAAGTGAATTCTGCCAGCAACCACCAGAGTGTGGAAGAGCACCCTGAGGCTTATATGAAACTGCAGCCCCTGTCAAAACTGATTACAGACTTAGAAGACCCTGAGAAGAGAACTAAGTTCTTTCTGCATTCCTGACCCACAAAAACTCCAAGATAATAAAATGGGCATCAAGCCACAAAGTTTATGGTCATTTATTACACAGCGATAGGTAACTAATACACTTGCTCTTCTGGTCAAATTAGGCCAATGAGAGATGTCCACAGATGTTCAGAGAGTAAGAGAAAAGGAAGGTTGAAATATTTATTGGCACTGCCAGCTCCCCGGCTCCTGTCAATGGCTCGCCTTCAACTGGCCTTCTCTGGGCTCTAGCAACTGCCCCTTCTGTGTTCCCGCTTTGGCTGCCCAGTGTAGGGCCACACTACTTCATGATCCCTTACCACTTTCTCTCAATTCTGCCCACAGTTTTGCATAATGTTCCTTTGTTCAACTCTTTTCAACTGCCCCTTTAGAATATGCCATCATTTCCCTACCGGGGCTCAGTCTAAAGAATAGTCTTAATTTCTAGTATAGTTTTATCCCTATCCAACCCCACCTCCAAATTTGAACTACCTCTTTGTACTCCTCAAAACAACATCCTACATTTTTTTCACCTGACGTCTTGGCTTCGAGTTGTTACCACTGTATAGAATTGAGAGACCATAAGCAGAGTGGGGCAGAAAGCCCCAAAATCCCAAAATATGAGTCTAGTGTAAGCTATGCCGTTTGCTAGCCATGTGGCTTTGGAAAAATGACTTCACCTTTCTAAGCACAGTTTCTTCACCTGTAAAATAAGGGTAGTGACATTCTCTGAGCTAGGTTTTCGTTCCACATTTCAGAAGTGAGTTGCTCTTCATTAAACCTGAAGCAATTGTTTCTCAGCTCTCTTAAAGTTGTTGTCTCATTTTCCATATATTTTATATTTATTTACCTGTAAACGTTGCGTTTCTTCCATTGAATTTTAAATAAATATGTGCAGAGACTATGTATCTTTGTATTAACTGGAACCTAATAACATAGTGCCATGGGCTTTGTAGCTGCTCAATAAATATTTGTAGACTGTATATAAAAGGAAATACTATAGTTGACTCTTCACAGTCTAATTAACAGAAAGTCAAAACATTTTAATATCATTGACAAGGTATGCAAATGTATTAGTATACGATAATTAAATAATATGGAGTGGATATTTAAAACAATCGTACTTGGCCAATTTGGCCCGGCTTCGGCTTTGCATATAAATTAGCCCACTCCACTCATCCTTCCTATTATGTCTAATCAAATGCAAAATAGGTAAACGTTTGAATGACTAAATGCTGCTCTTTTGCTGTGGCTCCCGGTTCCCATGAAAAAATTTCATGGAGGTAAAGTAATCAGAACTGGTACTGGGTGTTGCACTAGTAACAAAGTGTTACTCATGCTAAAAAGCCAACAGGCTTCTCAGGGGACCCTTATTTTGAAGACTATAATCATTTTCCAGAAGCATGTGTTCATTCAACCCATATTTTTGAAATCTACCAAGTGCAAAAGAAAATCACGTAAGACACACCCACACATCTTTCGAGAACCAGAACCGATGGCCTTAATTTGCATGTCTATAGTAATACAAATTTGCAACTTTTTGTTGTCTTCACACATATCTTCTCATTTGTTCTTCACAACCTCCATGAGAAGTCAACTGTTAGTCTCTACAGAGTATTCTTGAGGGAGCTGAGGCTATGAGGATTTGTTACTGCCTTAGATCAGAGGTCCCCAACCCCTGGGCCATGAATGGTACTGGTCCATGGCCTGTTAGGAACCCCCAGGGGCAGGCAAGGGAGCATTACTGCCTGAGCTCCGCCTCCTGTCAGATCAGCAGCAGCATTAGATTCTCATAGGAGCTCAAACCCTATTGTGAACTGTGCGTATGAGGGATCTAGGTTGCATGCTCCTTACGAGAATCTAACTAATGCCTGATGATCTGACGTGGAACAGTTTCATCGTGAAACCATCCTCCCTAACCTGGTCTGTAGAAAAATTTTCCCCACAAAACTGGTCCCTGGTGCCAAAATGGTTGGGGACCTCTGCTTTAGACTGACTGACCCAAGTGGTGACCTTTCTGATGAAATATCCACTGTTTGGCAATATAATAAAAGCTGGGAGAAGAGAAGGAGAAGGAGGAGAAAGAGAAGAAGAAAGGCATCCAAAGTCCTATTTCTTAAAACCAGGCCATATTACAGACAGAAGGCCAAAGAATACATTTGAAGATACATAGAGTGAGTGGCAATCAGAAACTAAGTTCACACATGTTATCTATTTGACCTTCATCATGTCAGGCTGAAGCAAGCAAACATATATTTATTTACCCCAATTAACAGATGAGATGACCATTTTAAAGTCAGTCATCCATGACAGAGCCAGGAATTAGAACCGAGGTCACCCAACTACATCTTAGGCTGTGATCAACATAGTTTACAGACATAACTTAAGGTGTACATCTTAAACTGTGTGACAGTCTAATCAATGCACAAAATTCATTCTTTTTAAGAAGATGTAGTTGGTACTTGCTGAAAGCAGTGATCCTGATTTGGCCAACTTGGCCTGGTTTCTGATATAAATCACTCCACTTCTCCCATCCTTTCTACCATGTCTAATCAAACACCAAAAAAGAAAACATTTGATTGACTAAATGCTTCTTTTTTGCCTTGGCTCCAAGTTCGTGTAAAAAAAACTTCATCCGGGTAAAGTAAGTAGGGCTGGTCATGGGTGTCACACTTGTGGCAAAGCGATATGTATGCTAAAAAGCAAAGAGGGTTTCTCAGGGCAGTTGCCACAGGTTTCCGTGGAATGACAATTACAAGGTAGATGGACCATGTAATGCCTCCTGTGAACTTTACAATACATGAGGATCACTATTTTAATGTTAATTTGCATAATGTTTGGCCCAGCAAGAACAATGCTGAATGCTAATAGCTACAGAATGCAATAAAATGGAATATCATGTGAGCTGAAGTGCTAAAATTGCCAAAGTATGACTGTAAGCACTTAATTTCACCCCGAGTCTTGTCCACACACAATCAAATGCAAATTTCCACTATCTCCTGAGAAACTGCCAAGAGATGACTGAAATGGAATAGCAACAACCTCCTTTATGTGGAATCATTATCTGGTCATCTTTGTTTTTTTACATAACTTGTCTGTACCCTCTGACGCATTTGAATTTGCAACTTCTACTATCCTTTCTTAAACAACTCCCCACTCCCACCTCTGCCCCTTCCACATTTGCTGGCAGATGCACTAAATCTGATAAACTCAGCAAGAATGAATCTCACCCTCTGAACTGAAAAACTTTGAATGGACCTTTGAAAAAGGTAGAATTGACAATGGTTAGCAGCAAGTGATATTTTCAAGGCAAACAGACACTCTCCCAAAGTATTAAATAACCCAGCATTCTAAGTCGCAGGTGGAAGGTAGCCATTAGTGAACAGAGGAAAAAAAAAATAGCTCGTCTATATTTAGATTTATCACTTCTGACTATTGCCCTTCCCTGGAAAACGGGTAGGTACAGTCATCCTGTACTTCGATCCCAAATCAGTCTTTGGAGACTATTTATTTATTTATTTATTTATGGACTTCTTTCTTTCAAGCGTTCGAACTCATTTCCACCACAAGAGGGCAGCCATCTCTAAAAAAAAAAATAGGGCCAAAATTTATGTAAGTTGTGCTTGGGACAAGCATTCAGTAGTTCCTCAGAAATCACACACCCTGCATAAAAGAGATTCTGCAATGGGCAACACTAACATGAAACAGTGTTCAGAAGTACCCATTTTCCCTCAGATTCCAAACTGACAAGGTTTCCACTTATCAAGTTATGAAGTTCTAAAGCTGCAAGACATCCTTGATGTCATCACAGGATATTTATTTTTTATTTTTTCTTCGGGTGCATCCAATAGTTATCAACTTTTCCTCCTCTTTAAAAGCTACTTAAATTTCATTGAAGTTTTGTTTTGTTTTGTTTTTGAAATCTAAGTAATGAGAGAAACAATTGTTAACTTCTCAATTAAACCTGATAGGAAAGGAAATAATTTCAGAAGCCCTGTGTCTATGAGTAGGTTATGTTTTATTGCCTACCTGTTTGCGGTCCAATGACTCTGAGTAACAATCAACTTCTATAGCACCTTTTTTTTTTTTTTTTTTTTTTCAGGAAATAAAGTAGCATGTTCCTGAATAATTCCCCCCACCCCCTTTTATTTTCCTGGTAGTCAGGCTTCCTCCAAAATACCTTATTTGACCTTTATACCTTTAGAAACAGCAAGTGCCTAATTCGCCTCTGTGGGTTGCTAATCCGATTTACGTGAGCGGAACCTAGTATTATTTTAGCTCCCCTACCGAAAAAATAATACACATGGATAATAGTTTTATTACCAGCTCCTGCTTCTGACTTTTCTCTCTCTGTTTCGAAGGCCCGATAGCTCTGGGAAAGCAAAACCTGGCCTTCTCCAAAATTTTTCTGCCCTTGGTTTTGGGGATCATTTGGGCAAGTCCGAGGTGCTGTGCATGGGGGCTCCTGGAATCCTGGGAAGGGCAGAAAGCCTTGGCCCCAGACTCATCGTGCAGCAGCTCTGAGGAATATTTCGGCTGAGGAGTGACTTGAGTGAATATTCAGCTGAGGAGTGACTTGGCCACGTGTCACAGCGCTGCTTCTTGGGGGCCTGGTGGAAGAGGGTGGAGTAGAAGGTTCCAAGGTCCCAAACTGGAATTGTCTTGTATGCTGGGTTCACACAGTGCGTTATTTTACCTTCCTCTGAGCTGCTAATCGCCTGCCTCTGAGCTGGGTGAGATAAATATCACAAGGCACAAAGTGATTGTACCATAAAAAGAAATCAAATCCCTCCCATCCATCGCTCAGGCTGTCACACAGAGTCTATGTTACACACATGTCACGTAAAGCAGGATGACATCCATGTCACATACATAGACATATATTTACCGAAATGTGGGCCTTCGGTTGCATATATTCTCATACATGAATATATTTATAGAAATATATGCACATATTTTTGTATATTGGATATATTTATATAGCTATAAATTTACATGCGTATGGATATGAAAATAAATGCATACAAATATTTATGTAAAAGGAAATTTGTACACATGCATTTACATATGTAAATACATACTTCTCTATGTATTAATGTTTAAAAACACTCAATCTCCAGCCTGCTGTTTTCTTTTAATTTTCCTCCTATTCCGGGGAAACAGAAGCGTGGATCCCACGTCTATGCTATGCCCAAATGCGCTGTAATTGAGGTGTTTTGTTTTGTTTTGTTTTTTGAAATCGTATATTACCGAAAAACTTCAAACTGAAAGTTGAATAACGGGCCCAGCGGGGAAATCAGAGGCCAGACCCTGACCCTGCATTTGTCCTGGATTTCGCCTCCAGAGTCCCCGCGAGGGTCCGGCGCGCCGGCTGATCTCTCCTTTGAGAGCAGGGAGTGGAGGCGCGAGCGTCCCCCTTGGCGGCCGCGCGCCCCCGCCCTCCGCCCCCCGCCCTCCGCCCCACCCCGCCGCGGCTGCCCGGGCGCGCCGTCCACACCCCTGCGCGCAGCTCCCGCCCGCTCGGGGATCCCCGGCGAGCCGCGCCGCGAAGGGGGAGGTGTTCGGCCGCGGCCGGGAGGGAGCCGGCAGGCGGCGTCCCCTTTAAAAGCCGCGAGCGCCGCGCCACGGCGCCGCCGTCGCCGCCGGAGTCCTCGCCCCGCCGCGCTGCGCCCGGCTCGCGCCGCGCTAGTCGCTCCGCTTCCCACACCCCGCCGGGGACTGGCAGCCGCCGCCACACATCTGCCGCCACAGCCTCCGCCGGCTACCCGAACCTTCTCGGGGCCAGCGCCGAGTGGATCACCGGGGACCGCGAGGCACCCGCGCGGGCTGGAGCACCCGGCAGAGCGCGCCTCGGCGCCGTGGCCTCTGCTGCCCGGGGTGGCTGCGCCAGAGCCGCGGACGGGCGCGCAGAGCGCCGGGGACTCCGGAGCCGATCCCTAGCGCCGCGATGCGGAGCAGCTACTACTGCAGGAGATCGGGGGCCTGGGGCGCGCCGGCCGAGGTGTGATCGGACCCCAGGCTGGCCACAAAGGGCACTTGGCCCCAGGGCTAGGAGAGCGAGGGGAGAGCACAGCCACCCGCCTCGGCGGCCCGGGACTCGGCTCGACTCGCCGGAGAATGCGCCCGAGGACGACGGGGCGCCAGAGCCGCGGTGCTTTCAACTGGCGAGCGCGAATGGGGGTGCACTGGAGTAAGGCAGAGTGATGCGGGGGGGCAACTCGCCTGGCACCGAGATCGCCGCCGTGCCCTTCCCCGGACCCGGCGTCGCCCAGGATGGCTGCCCCGAGCCATGGGCCGCGGCGGAGCTAGCGCGGAGCGCCCGACCCTCGACCCCCGAGTCCCGGAGCCGGCCCCGCGCGGGGCCACGCGTCCCTCGGGCGCTGGTTCCTAAGGAGGACTACAGCACCAGCCTCTCCCTTCTCCCTTCCTTCCCCTGCCCCGCACTCCTCCCCCTGCTCGCTGTTGTTGTGTGTCAGCACTTGGCTGGGGACTTCTTGAACTTGCAGGGAGAATAACTTGCGCACCCCACTTTGCGCCGGTGCCTTTACCCCAGCGGAGCCTGCTTCGCCACCTCCGAGCCCCACCGCCCCTCCACTCCTCGGCCTTGCCCGACACTGAGACGCTGTTCCCAGCGTGAAAAGAGAGACTGCGCGGCCGGCACCCGGGAGAAGGAGGAGGCAAAGGAAAGGAACGGACATTCGGTCCTTGCGCCAGGTCCTTTGACCAGAGTTTTTCCATGTGGACGCTCTTTCAATGGACGTGTCCCCGCGTGCTTCTTAGACGGACTGCGGTCTCCTAAAGGTAGAGGACGCGGGCCGGGGGCCGGGGTGGGTGGTGGGTGGGAGGGGGATTTGGGCAGCCACAGCGGCAGAGCCCTTCCTTACGTCCAGGCCAGAAGTAAACAGACCCCTCTCCAGTCCACGTGCAACGGAGCCCTGCAGGGGTGCCCCCTTCCAGCTGCCCCGGGCGACCATAAGCCTCACCCTCCCGGCCCTCACTCTTCCACCCCTCTTTCTTCCCCTCTCCCTGGAATACTTTTGGAGCTGTTAACACTTAGATGAGGTGTTTTATTTATTTTTTTTTAATTAAAAAAAATTTTTGGGGGGGTCAAAGAAATCCCTTTGAGAGGGTAGCCCCTGGGTTTCACCCGTTAGCTGAGAACCTGTCCGCCCTGCCATGGTGATCTCCCTTCTTAAAGTGTTTCCGGGAGACTTGGTTTCTTTGCTCAGACCCATGTCCCATTTAGAAAAGTACTAGGAGTTTGGGGTTCTCCCTACTTGTTTCCAGAAATGCGAGGGGTCAGTACTGAAGGATCACTTGGTACTGTGTTTTTAACAGCTGACACGTGCATTAATAGATGTTCACCATTTACGTAATCCCAGGAAGATACATGTGTATCTTGAGTGTACTATGGGGATGCGGGATGGAGTTGCCTCTCCAGACACCCCTGAGGGTAGGGGTCTGGGACGCAAGTTGTAAGTGGCTTCAGAAGTTGTGGCCTTGAGGTTACAGGGTCTGGAAGCTATAAGGGTGGTGTGTGTGTGTGTGTGTGTGTCAGGAAGTTCTATACAGTGCCTCTAAGGAAGTCACATGCACCATTTATGTGTGTTTATATGCCAGAGAGCGCTCAGCACTCTGCATTCGGGTTTGTATAGGGGACGCAGGGTGTCAGATCAAGCGGTGGTTTTCCCAGGTTCCCGGCATTGGCTGTCAGCGCTGTTGTCACACAGAAAAAAGTGACAGTCATTGGCGCTGGTTTGGTTGAGGGGGAGGGCAAACCCCAAATCTGATGTCAGTCGGGTTAAGCGTTGGATGGGAGCGATAAATCATCTGGTCCTGGCACTTGGGACCCTTCATTATCCCAAACATTTGAGCTTCGGGCAGTCTCACCTGGACTCGTGAGTGTGCCAAGCCAGGAGGGCATCCTGGAGGAGGCACGCCAGCCAAATGGGAGCCCGGGCCGCGGGGGCGCGAGGGGGGAGGAGTGGGCGGGGAACTCGGGTGACTCACGTCGGTCCTGTCCGCAGGTCGACCATGGTGGCCGGGACCCGCTGTCTTCTAGCGTTGCTGCTTCCCCAGGTCCTCCTGGGCGGCGCGGCTGGCCTCGTTCCGGAGCTGGGCCGCAGGAAGTTCGCGGCGGCGTCGTCGGGCCGCCCCTCATCCCAGCCCTCTGACGAGGTCCTGAGCGAGTTCGAGTTGCGGCTGCTCAGCATGTTCGGCCTGAAACAGAGACCCACCCCCAGCAGGGACGCCGTGGTGCCCCCCTACATGCTGGAGCTGTATCGCAGGCACTCGGGTCAGCCGGGCTCACCCGCCCCGGACCACCGGCTGGAGAGGGCGGCCAGCCGAGCCAACACTGTGCGCAGCTTCCACCATGAAGGTGAGGCGTGGAGCAGGGCGTGGGGGCGGGGAGTCACCCTGCAGAGCCCTCCACCGTGGGCAGACCGCAGCCGTCCCTGTACAGGCAGCTCGGCCAGGGCACCAGCGGACGTTTCCACTCTTGCTTCTGTACTGTCGTTTCGGAATCTGATTTTAACTCACCGCTTGTGTGGTGGGGGAGCCAGGGATTCCCCTTTAGTAACTCCGCACCCTCTTCCTGGCTTGCAGCCAGAAGAGCTACTCCTCCCGGAAGAATTGGAGAGAAATCAAGTGATGGGGAAGATGAGGGCAAAAGGCATGCCCCTAGCCAGCTAAACGTGCAAGAATTCCACAGAGGGAAAAGGAGAAAAAGGGAGGCAGACTGAGATTTCTTTAACTCTGTTTGGAAGCTTTTGCTCTATAAATCTGCTGCTTAAGCCAGGGTTTTAGGGTAGACAGAGCCAAGGGCAGAGTTTTCAGAGATAGTATTGAAAAATCAAAGCCCAGGGCCCCAAAGTCTTTCTAATTTATAGTTGATCTGGGCCTGGTTTGGAAGATTTTGAATCCCAATCTAATCCCCGTGGGAGATCAATTCTACAATCAATCTTATTGTTTCCACAATGACTTTCTTGTCCTGTGCTTAAATCTGACATAGGCTCTGAGTAGAGACAAGTCAAGCCTTCAGATGAAAGCGTTTGTAGCAGCTGCCTGTTTTTTTTCATGTGCACTGAAATGTGGATTTTTTTTTTCTTTTATGATACTACATGTGGTTTTTCTAAGGTGGGATATTTCTGCTTGTTTCATCAGAAGGGCATTTAGTGGACTGGAAATGTCTTACAGCAGCTATTGAGATCTGCTGTACCTAAGTTCTTAGAGCAATTAGTCAAAAATATGTTCCACTTCAATTCCTTTTCTACACTTTTAAATGCTTCTTTGGCTTAATACATTTAAAATAGAGCATGGGTTTCTTCAATTCCTAGAAAAGAGTACAAAATTGTATATCACAGAGCAACCACTTGAAGGATATTTGAGGAGTTGGGAGTGAAGTTCTCTTTCTTGCCTTTCCCTGCTTAGGTGGTAAATTTCAGGTGGGAAATTTACACTGATAATAGACTAATCAGAAATGGCACAGCCAGATGTTTTCTCCCAGTGTGAAGGGTGACTTATACTTGTGAGAATATCTGTTGGTAATGGGAATAAGTCCCAAAGGCAGGCCACATAGCAGAAGATACGTTATCATTGAGGCAGTTACACATTACGACGGGGACACTGAATTGATCATCAGTTCAATTACAAGCATGTTTCTAAGTGAGGTGCTCTCTGCTAGCAGAAATCAGATTCGAAAGGCAGTAAGATCTCACTCCACTCTTTCAGAATTCATCCAATAAAAGCAGAAATCACCTGTTGTCATATGTAAAATTTGTGTGTATGTGTACATTCTGCCATCTCAACCCTGAAATGATTACAGATCCAGCTAATCATTCCCAGGTAATGCTGATTAGAATACTTTTTTTTTTTGGTATAGAAATGTAATAAGAACAACTGTTTTAGACGCCTCTTCTGGAAATTTAGCATGGAAGCTCTTAACTTTATTTTTAAGGCCAGGAAGATGCTGTGTCTCTGTTACCACCTAAAAGGAAGATCATTTAAGTTAGTTAACACCTAAAACATTACGTTGTGTGAGGATTTTATCAGTGATGTCTGCATATTCTCATCATTCATCTAGAAGTGGTTTGATCAAAACTAAACAGGCTACGCATTATTCAACTGTGTTATTTTAACTTAAAAAGCATGCTCGAGTTTATAAAATCAGAATTTATATCTTTGTGAGTGTAAATGTTACCTGATAAACAGTACAGAAGTTACCAACTTGATTAAAATCAACTTGTATAACTTCAGGTCTTAATGCAGTTAGATAATGGAGAAAAGCTATGTAATTTTGCCCCAAATTGCAACTAATCCATTTCTTGTCCCATTATGACTAATATATCATCCTTAATCTGGATGGATATAGCACTTTTTTCAAGACTAGTCATTGTTGTATACACCCAGGATTTGCTTTTGATAAACATCCTTGTGCCATGCATGCCACAAAAAAAATTTTTGGTAAACCATGTGATGAAGATTGCTGGCTCAAGAACAGAATTTAGTTTCTACAGCATTAATGAGCATTTATTTGAAAAAAGACCATAAAGACCCAATCATAAGAATTACCTGTTGGGTTTTCTTTGTGGGTATGAGCGAATGGTTTGGTGGAATTACTCGACGAGATATCATGATAGCATTCTTTCAACCAATATGAGTATAATGCGACCATATCATAGGGGATCTGAGACAGAATTATCAGTTGTATTTTTCCTATTGAATTTTGTCTAGTCCTTTCTCCAATGGCTTTTATTTGGGAGAATATCAGCTTTGCTAAAATGTTACTGTTTTCAAGATCATTAAAAAGTGCTTCAGCTACATAGGCCTTTGGCAACTGCCATTGAACATAGAAAAGTCAGTTTTGCAAGTGGAAAGAGTGTTTTGTGTATTGCTGTAGTCAGAAACACATTGAAACTGGTTGACTGCACTGGCCCTCCAAAAAGTCTTTATGCGTTTTTGTCAGATGGGAATAGAGAAAGACCAGGTGCTTGTTCTCCTCACTCTGAAGGACGCAATCTTCTTTTTACATGAAATAACTGGATTATTTGCCTCTATGACTGAAGCTTTCAAATAGAGATTAACCCTCTTTCCACAAATGTCATTATTATGAAAATATCCATATAATAGAAAAGTTCAAGAAAACTATTGCCCTGCATTAGAGACTTTGTGGCACAAATTCCCGGTGCAAACAACAGATTTGGACACATAGATCCACCAAAACCAATACTTACCTGGTATGGTTCCCTAGCGGCCCCAGGTATTTCATTGTCATTACAGAGGCCACATTAAGTAGGAAAGTTACTCTATTTGGAAGTGGTTGTTGAGATTGAGGCTTTGGTGTCCAATGAGACTTCCTTGGCACTGACATTTTCCATTCCACCTCTTTTTCAGTGGAATGGAAATTTAGGTTCCCCTAAATTTCTCTTGATCCCTTTGCAGTGAACTATTTTGTCTTCTTAGACTTGCCCTTTGTGTATTTTCACTGAGACAGTAAGAGAATACTTCACCATTCCAAAGGTATTGGTGTTAAGGGTGGGCAGAGGCCAAATCAGGGTTGTTGATGACAACCATGCTCTCTGTTCCTTTATTTGCCATTCCCTTGTTGTATTTTTTTAAAATGGACTATTTTTAACCTTTCGTATTTGATATTTTTTTCTCCTTGATCAGTTGTCTGTTATTTTATTATCTGGAAAATCTTATCTTATACTCAGCCTCTTTCATTTTGTGTTAGGGCAGTGACTTCCAGCCTTACTGATTTGCCAGCATATCCCCAGGTGTTGTTGTTGTTGTTGTTGCTGTTTTACTGGAGATTTTTTAGCCCAAAGCGTGTTTTAAAATCCTCAAAGCATAATGGTAACTTACTTTTTTGATAAAACTTACCATACTTTATTTAGAACAAAAGGGCAGCCACAAAATAGCAGTGGCTCCATATAAAATAGACACGTTCCAGTGGGCCCCGTCACTTTTCTGCTCATTTCTGTCTGTTCTGTCCATCATACCTAAGTCATATATTTCTGTTCATTTAGTTGGGACAGAACTCACCCAATGTTATCATTGTACTAAATATAAATGTGCCCCTAATGGTTTTGACTTTTGCTTAAGTTTTTGAGTCCTCGTATATGTTAGGTAGTGCCATCTAGTAGCCAGAAATTTGGGAACTGGCTGGGCATGGTGGCTAATACCTGTAATCTCAGCACTTTGGGAGGCTTAGGTGGGTGAATCACTTGAGGTCAGGAGTTCCAGACCAGCCTGGCCAACATGGCGAAACCACATCTCTACTAAAATATAAAAAAATAGCCAGGTATGATGGCCCATGCCTGTAATCCAAGCTAACTGGGAGGCTGAGGTGGGAGGACTGCTTGAACCTGGGAGGTGGAGGCTGCTGTGAACCGAGACTGTGCCACTGCACTCCAGCCTGGGCAACAGAGTGAGACTCTGTCTCACAAAAACAAAAAACAAAACAAAACAAAAGACAAGAAACCTGAGAACTGCAGTAGATTCAATTACATATATCTACTTTTAATTTGCTAGCTCTGTGACCTTAGGAAAGTTTCGTAACCTCTCTGAACTCCAACTGTTTCATTTACAAAATGGAGACAATGATAGTTTTCCTCTAATTAGTTTGTTGTGAGATAATTCATATAAAGCTGATAGTGCCACATTACACTCAAAAAAAGCATTCAGCTATCATTATCATTATGACTTTTGTTAATGTTATAGCCTTCCCTTCTCTAGGGAAAAGGAGGCCAGAGTGCACCTAGGCTGACAGAATTCAGCTCAGTCTTTTGAATTATTTTAAGGTAGAGGAATGATTGATACAGTATAGATTGTTAAATTAGGACTTCACTTTTGGAGAAAAGGTCAAATATCATTGTTGTCTTATTTTTCTTCACTTTCCCACATTTTTGCAGCCATAGCTCCATCCATTTGGTTAAGAACTGAGGAGCTCACAAACTCGGGTCAAAGATAGGTCGTAATCCTCAAATCCCTTAAGAACTTCAGCTTATTCAGGAAAGGATATTTACAGAAAACTAGCAATTGTGTAAGTGTCCAAAAAAGCATACATTACTTGAGGATCCATATATTTTTGGCATCCCCAGGGTTGCTGTGATAATTTATAGAAGGTTTGTTTATTTAATTTACTTTATTTCAAATAGGTTTTAATTTTTGTACCCTTAAGAAAAGATTCGTACTCTTCCCTGGCAGATTGAAGAAAATGAGCGTATATTCCCTAACCTTGGCCGGTCACTTTCCTGGGTTTGAGGGTTTCTGTGAACGTCTGACTTACCTCTGTGACCTGTTTCTGCAACCAGGGGTGTTGCAATGGATGCTTTTGTATCGAGGATGGGATCTTTCAAGAAACAGATTCACTGAGGTGCAGTGGGAAGGTCAGAGAAAGATCTTCGTATCACCTATTATTATTTGCTCGTTTATTTTTTCTCCTTTCTTAAGGCCACTAAGTGATTCTCCTTTGCTAAGGCTACCTACTTCCACTGAGACCTTGAACCACACGAAATTGTTGTTGTTGTGTTTCTGGTCAAATACTGGCAATTTTATGTGATTCAATCTTGTCATTTAATTTTTTGGGAGGTTATTGTTCTATTTCATACCTTTTTTTATACCCATCTTCTTTACTTCATTTACCTGTCCCTCATCTTGCCTTGTAGCTTGTCCCTTCACTGTCATCGTCTGGCCATGTGGGTGTGTACGTGTGTGTGAGAGAGAGAATGTGTGAGAATGTATGTTTCTTTATGGATTGGGATTTAGGGTTTTTCTTGCAATTGTGATTTCTGTGGGCACTTTTGTTAATATAGCTAGTCGGCGAGTGCTCTAGATAATTTTCCTTGCTTCCCCCTCTTTGAAAGGAGAGAGGATGTTCTTAGATGTATTCTTATCAGATAAGCCAGCAGCTCAGATGCTGGTCTGGCTTTGGTGTCACTGGGGTCTGAGGTTGCTGACTTTTACCTTCTCTGCTGAAAAATTAACTTCAGCAGAAACATCTGAATTGCAAGGAGAAGGAGAGAAAAACAGGCTAAACACAGTCCTTGGTACTCGTTGGGAGCCACTGAGAAGAGCCCAGGTTCAAATGGTCAGAAGGTAATTTTAATGATTGTGTCTGGCCTAAAGTACCATTAGCTTCCAGTGGAGTTTAGAATGTGGATGGATCCTGAAAGGTATTCCCCGGAGGTTTGGATTAATAGGCACAAGGGAACCCTAAAGGACTCTATTGGCCTGATAGTCCCCATATCCACGTAGAAGAGCTTTAGAAGAACCTTCTGGTCTGAAACGCTGGCTGGGCCCACCCAGAGCTGGCCCATTCAACTCTCACTCCTTTGCCACCACTAATGGTTCTTCTACTAATTTGTATATTATTTAACAAAAAGGCACTTTAAAAATGCACTCCTCTGGCAATGTACACTGGAATATGAAAAACATGCTGCAAAACCTTGACACTCCAAGTGTGGTCTTACAGTTCCCAGAATCCCCTCCTTGAGGAGCTGCTAGAAATGCTGAATCTCAAGCATCTCCCCAGACCTACTGAATCAGAGCCTGCATCTGAAGCTTTACGGTGTACAAGCTGTTTTATGTGAAGGCTGAAGTTTGAAAAGCACTGCATTAAAGCATTAGTTTGGTATGAACTGCCCTGATTGAACTTGGTGTGTCCACTTAGCTTGCATAATGACTGTTGCTTTGATGATGAAGGCTTGCACAGGTAGATCCTTTGAGTGAGTGATCTGACATGATTCTCCTTTGCTAAGGCATCTAGATTCAGTGCACAACTTGTAGCCGTTTGTCTTTAGGGGAAATACAACTGTAAAATTAATAAAAACATAGTCTCTTCTTATGATAACACGGAACGATGGCAAAATAGATTTTGTTAGCACTTGGGTAGGAATTCTGAATGAGGCAGGCAAATTCTGTTGGCAGTGAAATGATAGGATGTGGTAAAGTTAGAATAAAATAAATTTAAATGTCTCAAACTCTCATGGTATATACTACCAGTTTAATAATAATGTTGTACCTTTGATGATTTGCAGACTGCAAGCATTCAAGGTGCTGTGTTATGTATTACTTGCTTGGAGAACAATACTTCTTAAAAATTGAAATTCAGAAATTTTAAATCAGACAAAGCTTTTGTGCATGGCCCACTTAAATGGCTATTTTGAAATAATGATAGTGGGTATAGAAGGATTATTCTGTAACAGGATGAGACTGTTCCTTTTGTCATGGAGATCATGATCATATTTTGGTAAGTTTTTGTAACTTTTTTGGTTTTGTGTCCATCCTGCAGCCTATTACTGGGTAGGTACATGGTTTTTTAACATGGTTTATCTTTCAAAACTATAAAGGCATTGCAAACAGAAGACAGGTCATTTATTTTTCTTCCAAAAGCATCTAAAATGAGATTTTGATATTTGAGGTCATAAAGAGGTGAGAGAACAGACAACAGTTGGGAAAGCTATTTCTCTTGAAATTGTTTGGCCTAAATTACTACAGTGTCCTAGTACCACCCATACGTTTCCAAAGAAGTAGATCCCTGTAAATGCCTTTGTCTCTGGACTTTTGAGTAAAATAGTAGGGTGTGCTTTGCAAAATGTCATCGTTGATGTTGAGTTTCAGAGTCTTTAATTAGGAAGCTGAAATCTGTATATCGAGATTTGTAAATCATCTAAATTGCAGAGTAATGTTTTAGAATACTGCTTAAGGGATTGACATTAAAGCCTTTTTTAAAAAAGAAATGCAATAATTTCCTCAAATCCTCACTCATTAGACCTCTACTAACTATAGTGCTGACTTTTTTTTTTTTTACCCTAAAGTCTGGAATTCCAAAGAAATGCTTCACCATTTCCCCCATTATTATAGCCACCTGGAAGCAGTATTCATGTATTAGAACAAAAACACAACAAAGAATTATGAAAGGTTGTTTCCTGGTATGCAATGCATGATGACATGAACTTACAGAACAGAGAGAAGGGAGGCTCCATTTTTATTTAAAGAGGAAATTTTTATTTTCTGGTTACCTACTTTTGCATGGGTTAAGTCAAATCCCACGGTGAGGTTTAAAAATTCTCATAGATAATCAAATGTCATTACTTGGCTTACTGAAAGACTTTTCTTTTTTCTTCCCTGTTTTTCTCTATCAAATTAGAATCTTTGGAAGAATTACCAGAAACGAGTGGGAAAACAACCCGGAGATTCTTCTTTAATTTAAGTTCTATCCCCACGGAGGAGTTTATCACCTCAGCAGAGCTTCAGGTTTTTCGAGAACAGATGCAAGATGCTTTAGGAAACAATAGCAGTTTCCATCACCGAATTAATATTTATGAAATCATAAAACCTGCAACAGCCAACTTGAAATTCCCCGTGACCAGACTTTTGGACACCAGGTTGGTGAATCAGAATGCAAGCAGGTGGGAAAGTTTTGATGTCACCCCCGCTGTGATGCGGTGGACTGCACAGGGACACGCCAACCATGGATTCGTGGTGGAAGTGACCCACTTGGAGGAGAAACAAGGTGTCTCCAAGAGACATGTTAGGATAAGCAGGTCTTTGCACCAAGATGAACACAGCTGGTCACAGATAAGGCCATTGCTAGTAACTTTTGGCCATGATGGAAAAGGGCATCCTCTCCACAAAAGAGAAAAACGTCAAGCCAAACACAAACAGCGGAAACGCCTTAAGTCCAGCTGTAAGAGACACCCTTTGTACGTGGACTTCAGTGACGTGGGGTGGAATGACTGGATTGTGGCTCCCCCGGGGTATCACGCCTTTTACTGCCACGGAGAATGCCCTTTTCCTCTGGCTGATCATCTGAACTCCACTAATCATGCCATTGTTCAGACGTTGGTCAACTCTGTTAACTCTAAGATTCCTAAGGCGTGCTGTGTCCCGACAGAACTCAGTGCTATCTCGATGCTGTACCTTGACGAAAATGAAAAGGTTGTATTAAAGAACTATCAGGACATGGTTGTGGAGGGTTGTGGGTGTCGCTAGTACAGCAAAATTAAATACATAAATATATATATATATATATATATATTTTAGAAAAAAGAAAAAAACAAACAAAAAAACCCCACCCCAGTTGACACTTTAATATTTCCCAATGAAGACTTTATTTATGGAATGGAATGGAAAAAAAAACAGCTATTTTGAAAATATATTTATATCTACGAAAAGAAGTTGGGAAAACAAATATTTTAATCAGAGAATTATTCCTTAAAGATTTAAAATGTATTTAGTTGTACATTTTATATGGGTTCAACCCCAGCACATGAAGTATAATGGTCAGATTTATTTTGTATTTATTTACTATTATAACCACTTTTTAGGAAAAAAATAGCTAATTTGTATTTATATGTAATCAAAAGAAGTATCGGGTTTGTACATAATTTTCCAAAAATTGTAGTTGTTTTCCGTTGTGTGTATTTAAGATGAAAAGTCTACATGGAAGGTTACTCTGGCAAAGTGCTTGGCACATTTGCTTTTTTGCAGCGCTACTGTTAAGTTCACAAGTTCAAGTCCAGAAAAAAACAGTGGATAATCCACTCTGCTGACTTTCAAGATTATTATATTATTCAATTCTCAGGAATGTTGCAGAGTGGTTGTCCAATCCATGAGAATTTACATCCTTATTAGGTGGAATATTTGGATAAGAACCAGACATTGCTGATCTATTATAGAAACTCTCCTCCTGCCCCTTAATTTACAGAAAGAATAAAGCAGGATCAATAGAAATAATTAGGAAAACGATGAACCTGCAGGAAAGTGAATGATGGTTTGTTGTTCTTCTTTCCTAAATTAGTGATCCCTTCAAAGGGGCTGATCTGGCCAAAGTATTCAATAAAACATAAGATTTCTTCATTATTGATATTGTGGTCATGTATATTTAAAATTGATATCTCGTGGCCCTCATCAAGAGTTGGAAATTTATTTGTGTTTTACCTTTACCTCATCTGAGTGCTCTTTATTCTCCAAAGAACCCAGTTTTCTAACTTTTTGCCCAACACGCAGCAAAATTATGCACATCGTGTTTTCTGCCCACCCTCTGTTCTCTGACCTATCAGCTTGCTTTTCTTTCCAAGGTTGTGTGTTTGAACACATTTCTCCAAATGTTAAACCTATTTCAGATAATAAATATCAAATCTCTGGCATTTCATTCTATAAAGTCCAACCTGTAAGAGAAAATGGTGCATTTGTATAGCGCTTACAATGATGACCTTGTGTTTGCATTTTTGTTTCTGAAGTTATATATTTTAGAGGGGGTGGGGGAAAGGTAATGAATGGCTGGAAAATTGCAGGCAAGTTATTTGATAAGTCATATTTGCACCAAAGGTGTTACCAGTGATTTAGTATTTTTCAAATGAACTTCTTTGGGGCAGAAAGATTTAAGGGAAAACTAAAGCCTGCAAAACCTGGATAACCCGAGATAAAGTTTCAGAGATAATAGCCCATGCAACAGAGGCAACAGTGCCAGAAAATTAGAAAGGGAAAGTGTCGGAGATCAGCTTCTATAAGAACATCTGCCAGTTGGACTGACGCCCAAACAGAATGAAGTCAAATTAGGCTGCTCAGATTGAACACTTACCAGTGTGTCAGGGCTTCTGTACCCTGGGTTAGAATCAGACCCAAGGAAGGGTTCAGCAGATGTTCGTAAGAGCAGGGCACCCACAACTACCCACTATTTTACTGGCAGTATTTTAGGTCAATTTCCAGGACTTTGCATCCCCTCTGATCCTGCCATGCATGATTGGTGAAACCTACTTCTAATCTCCTTGGAATTGGCTAAAAAACAGTGTGTTTATAATGGAACAGACTGTTATAATCAAATTCTTCCTAGGAATTAACTTTTGGTGACTATGAGCTTAGTTACAGTTCGGAGGTTATGAGGTTACGTAAACCTTATCTTTAAATGTGCGTGACAGTTACCTTTTACTAATACTGGTTAACTTTTAAAATCTTTTAGCTTCTTTTTATCTCTAGTTCTATTGTTCTTGATTAGGTGAGAACCATTAGATTATACCCAACTAAGGGGACTGGGGTCCTGTTTTGTTCTCCAGTGTTCTTCATCCTCTATTGCCATGGACATGAAGGACAGACTGCACAGTCTTAACACGTTAAAACTAATGACCCATGTTTTCTCATATTCACATTCTCTAGATGACAGCATGAGAGTATAGCACAAGAATTTCATCCTTTGGCAGTTCCATCCACCGTTTTGATTTCTCTGCTTCATTGGTTCTAATATTCTTGGTTAAAACTGTTTTCAATGATATCAACTAAAATGTGTTACCTTGTGTATGTGTATTTAATATATAAAACATAAAATACATAAATATACATCTAAAGATGTGTGTAATATATAGTACATATAGATGCTGGCATTTTCAGTCTAGTTTCAGAGATTTTATAATCAGATACTCTGACCCTCTTGGAAGCTCACATGAGAAACAATATTTTTACAGACATTCTACATTGTTACATTTTAGCTCACATTCTTCATTCCGAGGAATAAAGAGTCAAAATGAACATAACACTGAATGTCTTTAATTTCAGTCACTATACTATAGGATCCTTTGAATCATTTCAGAGTTGGCTTTAAAAAGTCCACGCATAGTCATTTCTGAATTTTTAGGGGCCCACCTTTCAAAATCGATTAAACTGATCATCTGTTTTTGTGCTTGACTGCATGTGCCTCTCTGCCATGGTTTTAACCTGTATGGCATGTCCAGGTTACCATGTTCATTATTCGCCTTCAAAAATTAGGAAGAGGGAGTGTGGGCAGATTACAGATCTATCTGTGCTTCCATCTTTTCATAATTTCTACTTAAATCGCAGCTTTAAATTGTACCTTAAGAGGTCAAGAATGGAGAGATGATCTGTAAACCTGATCTATATAAAAGCTATGTAATCACTACATTACCTAAGCAATCCATATTTTTTCCCTCAATTTATTATTGGAGAGGGAAAATCATGTGCACAATTCAAAGGGCTTTCAAAAATGCATATTCCTATTCTACTGGCATATTAATGTTAAGATTCACTGAATGTTTACGTGCCACAGCCTCCTTATCTGTTCTAAGGCAAAAGGAACATAGCCTTGCAGTCAAGAGCAATTAAAGCCTATAGTAATTGTGGCATAGATTCACAAGCCAAGAAAATTTAAGAATGTCCTGGTGCCATTTCTTTTCTGTTTTATTTTTATTTATTTATTTATGTATTTATTTTTTGCAGGGAACGGGTAGGGTGAAATGGGGGATAAGACGCAGGTCTGCTCAGCTTGGGTAAATTGCTTTTCCTCTTTCCTCCACCCTGCTGACATAAATTACAGCCTTTTGGTATTCTCCAGGGCAGAATTTTCTGACCATTTCCCTGCCTTGCAGACTTCAAAACTTCTACCTAACTTAGGGGACCAAGGCTCTAAATAAAACTTCAATTTTAATGTGCATCCGAATTACCAGGAATTCTGTAAGGAGAATAAAACTTTAATGTGTGTACAGACCCCCGGGAATCATGGTCTATTAGGGATTCTGTTTCAGTGAGTCTGGGTGGGGCCTGAGATCCTGCATTTCTAACAAGCTCCCAGGTGAAGCCCTTACAGGCCAAAGGACCACAGATTGAGTACCAAGGCTATAATGAATAGCTTCGTCGTCACTGCAGAAGTTGGACCAAGTTTAGGCCCCTCTCTAAGAAGCAGTACTTAAAGGAAAAAAAAAAAAAAGCAGAAACCAAACCCGTATACAGGATGGTATCTTAATACTTTTCACCGTATCTGAAATGATGCCCTACATATTTTTTTTCAAAGGCATTTTTCCCCCCACAAGATGACTGGCAATTTTGTGTTCTAGCCACCCTCAGACATGAAAACACTTGGTTGCTTATCTTGTAAAATCTGCTCTGCTTGCTTGCTTGGGCATGTATGTAGTTAGTTTAGTCAAATACGTGTCAGTACATCTATGTGGATGGGGAGCAGGTGCAAGCCCTTAAAAACGTACTTTAAAAAAGTTTAACACTTAAGTCAGTCCACTGAGCTGATCTGTGTGATCTTAGTGCCAAGTGTCTGAGTTAAAAGTTTTCCCTTTGAAGGCAGCAAATAGATGTCATACATTTGAAGCATTTGTTTATACTAAATATGATGCTTGATTTTTTTTTTAAGTTCTAAGACAGTTCACTGTTCAACACCATTGAGCCTGCAGGGTGGTATAAAGCTTCCAAAGCTGGTATTTGAGGTTTGATTTAATGGATATTGGAATTTTCAATGCTGCAGTTGGCTTCAAATAAGGTGTTTAACATGGGCTCAGGCTAGAAAAAACAGCAGGAATTGATTTCCTTCTGAGAAAGGGAGTCAGCAAAGAATAACTTTCTGCCTTTGCTTGGTGATAGCACCTCTTTGTAAAGTAAAATGTCCTGTGAGGCTCACCTGTGTAGCAGCCTCATTTTATTTTACGACGCACTTGGAAGATTTCTCACAAGTAATTCAGATTTGAATATTTGTTGAAGACATGCTGGGATGAATGGATTCCTAATCTCAAATACACCCCTTGTTGTGTGTACATACATACGTATATGCATATATGTGTGTGTATGTGTCGGTGAATGTATATGTACATACATAATGATTTGTTCCTATCTGGAGTCCAAATGCCAAGCGTAAGGCATCTTCTTCTTTTTTATTGAGTTTCTCATTTCGCGTAGTCTCTGAATTTCGCATTGAGTCCCTCTGAGGTGCTTAAGCAGTACTAAGCAAGACACTGCTTTAACACCACTTAAAAGCTTGCGTTTGCCCCATGTCCTGGGCCCCACTCCAAGGCACTGCCAGGAGTACATTATTGTAGTTCATTCTGATGAGGAGGTCTCTAAGCAAACCACCGATCTGCTTAAAGCCTCCCTCATAAGGAGCAGGAGCTCATCTGGAACTGCTTGGCCACAACGCTATGAGAGAATAATTATTGAACTATTTTACTGTACAATGATTTCCAAATTGTTGATCTTTTATTGATTTCAGGAGGCAAGCTAATTGCCCCATGGCAACTTGATGTTAACGTTTAATGAAGATCAGGAAACAGAGTTTATGAAAAGCTTTTGTATAGTAACTGCAAAGTTTCAAGAACTGTTTTATACTTCCTGACAGTGCTGGGCCTAGCTTAATGGTTTGTTTTTATTGCTTAAGAGTGTAAACCTTGCTTTAGCCCGGTGTGTGGAAACTATACCCTCATCCTGCATTACACATTTTCTCTGCTTTTTACACACTCCTGACTTCCTTTCCTGACATCTGCAATTGAGACTTTTTCTGTTTTAACTGTATCAAAATGAGTTGCTATCTTTGCATGTTGAGAATCTTACACACACACACACACACACACACACACGTGCACGCATACACACTCATGAAGTTAAGTGTCTGTATTGTTTCACTTTGTTTTGGGTGGAGTCTCTTTTCAGCACTTGGTTGCTAGACGACCAAGCAGACAAAAGTTAAAGATTGAAAAGGCGTTTTTAAAGATGCCAAATCTTGGCGGCTGAATTATTTTATCTGTGTCTTTCTGTGGAGGGCTTAGTATTCCTACCAGGTTACCATTGCTTTTGTCAGATAGATGGCTGGTAGAAGATGTTTTTGAAGTCTGGCTCTTAAGGCATTATCTGTTTGAGAACTTTGTTAAGTGTTGTTCCCATTTGAGGAGAACGCTTCCCACCTGGATTGACAAAAAAAAAAAAAAGCCAGCTAGTTTCCAAGGGTGTGTTTTAAATCACTAATAAAGTGGCGCTTCAGCTCCCAGCTGCTTCAATTGTTTCAAGGCAAGGAGGAAGAGAAAAGCTTGCTTTTGGAGGCACCATTCAGATATACAGGCTTTAGTGTGTGGAGAATACTGTTTCCAGGAAGCTACCTTTGCTTTTTTGTAGATAGTACTGGAAAAGTTTTTTTTTTTTTAATTCTTTAAAGCCTAATTTTAAATCAAAGTCATTTGTTCATTTCGGTAAAATGTTTCAGGAGCATGTTATAAATACACAATCTTTATAGATCTGCCAAGTTGGACATGTGTTCACAAGTTCATCTTGCATGTGTACACAGTTTGTAGCTGACATGCGTTCCTGACTGAGGGCTTCCATTCTTTCTCATTCATTCTCTGAGATGCTGAATCTTTGGCTCTCCACTTTGTGGGGTCTGCTGTGCTGGAATTAAGTCACATCTATGGCAAACTTCAGCTACTTTCCTGGTTCATTTCCAGGCAGGGTTTCCTGGCATGGGGATCAATTAGGGAGCCCTGAGGTGTGCTCATCACAGACTCTCTTGAAAATTAGGATCTTCTGAAACCTGTCTGGCCTATATATGTAAACTTGACAAAATATTCTTCTGGAAAGAAATCTTACTGACTTAGAAATTGTTCAGTCACTTGGTTTAACTGGTAAGCCTACAGTCCTCCAGGACATATCAGTCTTGTCAATATTATAATATTACAAACCATGAAAATAATTATGCTTAAACACTAAGGTCCTGAAGTGAACCAGACTATGAACTTAATAATACTCAATCGATAAGCTAAATAGAAATAGGAAAACAGATTCAGGAGAATATTTCAATACTTCCTTATCTAGTCGGATGTGGAGCGTGTTGGCTGCCACAGGATAGCTCAGCTGAATATTAGAAAATGGGGAGAAATGGAGAAGTTAGGGGTGGTTTGTGGTTAAAAATATGCATATACATATATACAAATATATATACCTACACATACAAACACACACAGACACGTATGTATATATAAAAGTGAGGTCAATGCTGCTTTCAATAGCAGAACAGTGATTGTTTCTTTCTTTTTTGAGACGGAGTCTCGCTGCGTCGTCCAGGCTGGAGTGCAGTGGCACAATCTCGGCTCACTGCAAGCTCCGCCTCCTGGGTTCACGCCATTCTCCTGCCTCAGCCCCCCAAGTAGCTGTAGCTGGGACTACAGGCGCCTGCCACCATGCCTGGCTAATTTTTTATATTTTTAGTAGAGTAGAGATGGGGTTTCACCGTGTTAGCCAGGATGGTCTCGATCTCCTGACCTCGTGATCTGCCCACCTCGGCCTCCCAAAGTGCTAGGATTACAGGCATCAGCCACAGCACCCGGCCCAGAACAGTGATTTTTAATACAATTAAACAGCACAATCATCCCTTTCTTGGTGATGGTATGAAACTTTTCACCTGTATAGAGCAGGGCCCAGAAGCTCCTTCTGAAGGCTTCCTCTTTATTGAACTTTGGAGAAAGAACACTTCTCAGCTGAAAGAACCGAAGACTAAGAATTCTAGAATCCTCTTACCAACAGCTGCCCAAAGGAAAATCTTTCTGCCTGACACACAAGTATCAGATTTTGTATGAATATTATGTTTTGAGGAAATATATCTTTGGGAGGTTGTCATATTAGACATCTACATGTAAGCTCCAACTCTTCTCTCTCTTTCGTGCGTACCCTGATGCCTGAGCAGCCCTTTTGATGGCACAGGCAGGTGGAGGCCAGGTTGTTGTAAGGACACTGCTTTTGTGCCCTTGTTCAGCCTCACCCTTGGTGTGCTTTCGAGTGCACTAAGTTACTATTGAGGATTTGGTACAAGGAGCAGAGAGAGGGCTGCTTGAAATTCCTAAAACACAGTCAGGTGCGTTCTTATAACGTGGCAGGCAATGTTGCAAAGCACCCTCATTCCCAGAACCAAGAGGGAAAGGACACTGAAACTGTGACACTGCCATAAATCATGGGAAGATTAATTAAGGAACTTTTATAAGGGAGGGGCCAAGTTTGTGTTTTATGTACTATTTCTGGAAAATTCAAGGAGTGGCAATGGTTCAGTCCCAGTGGTGTGAAAATAAGAACCTTCGTCCAATGGCAGCTGATGCTGAAATGCAACTTTCTGGAAGTCTCCTGTTTGATGGGTCTGTGAGGTTTTGATCTCTGGGTCCCAACGGATCCTAGGACCCACAATGCTGTTCTGTGATAAGGTAAGTTACCTGGTGGTCCTTTTTTCGCAGGAGTAGAAATTGGTATCATTACTCTTGTCCCCATCACTTACCTAATCCTCAAAAAGTGTGAGTAGACTTGTCCTATACTTTTCATTTTACATTCAGTTCCTTTTCTTTTTTTTTTTTTTTTTTTTTTTTTTGAGACAGAGTCTTGCTCTATTGCCCAGGCTGGAGTGCAGTGGCGCGATCTTGGCTCACTGCAAACTCCACCTCCAGGCTTCACGCCATTCTCCTGCCTTGGCCTCCCAAGTAGCTGTAGCTGGGACTACAGGCATGTGCCACCGCGCCTGGCTAATTTTTTGTATTTTTAGTAGAGACGGGGTTTCACCGTGTTAGCCAGGATGGTCTCAATCTCCTGACCTCGTGATCCGCCCGCCTCGCCCTCCCAAAGTGCTGGGATTATAGGCGTGAGCCACCACGGCCGGCCCAGTTCCCTTTTCTGTTTCTCTCTCCTTTTCTCCAGGTGTCAGGAACTTTTGTGGAGATAAGGAAATGTGCTTGGGGAAGAGGAACTGAAAAAGTCAACCTCATTTGCTACAAAGTGAGAGCGATGTGGTCGTGTGTCATCACAAACCTGAGCGTTTGTTAAACCTGACTGACGCTGTGCCTGAGATCTCCTGTGAGCGGCCAGTTTGGACACAGAACAGGAGCCTATTGTGTTCGTCCTTTTCCGTGGTAATGCAACTCGGCTTGGGAGGAAGAGTCATTCCACAGACTTCCCTCGTGGAAAATGCTGGTGGTGAGGGAGAAACGGCTCTCCTCCCATCCCTGGAACACCAGTTCTGGGATGCTGAGAAGGGCTGCTCCAGCGAGGGGTGGGGTAGTGGGCCGGGGAGGGAGCTGGACATCCAGTGGCTTCAGCGGAGTGTAAGCACGGACCAAAGCGCTTCTCCTCTGCAGCCAGAAACAGTGATTCATTTGATTTTAATTTTTAACATTAGCATTTTTCTCATGACTCACTGATCATTTAATATGGAATTTAAAAGGTTGAAACAGTTATTTACTTTTTAGGAACTTAAAACATTCCCTAGGTGGATATATATTTTCCCTCTGAAACAGAAGATGTACTCGTGGTTGATTTAAAAAAAGAAAGAAAGAAAAGGAGGAGTGGGCATTTCTCTCACCCTTCCCTTCCCAGCTCCCACCTGCACCCATACACCAGTTGATCTCGCTAATGTTGACCCACTGTCAGCCAGTCTGTTTCTTCTTATTCTTTCTCTTATATTGAATTGCTCAGAAAACTGGGTGAAAATGTCACCCCAGCAAATACTTCCCTACTATCATTGACCTCCTCTGGTCTTCGTGACATATATTTCACCTCCACAGACTTTTACCATCTAAAAGTCGATGACACAGTTTGGATTATTCTCATCATATCTAACTAAATCAGCATCGAGGAACCAGGAGAAAAAAGCACTTGGGGCACATAGCACCCAATTCAAGAATTATCCTCAAACCCAGCTACTGAAAGGGGCTGCTATAACCTTAACACCAGTTTTACCTCACAGCTGTTGAAATGACCCACTATGACTCTAAGAGCAATTTTACCTAAAGCCATCACTCACTAATCAGAGCTCGCCAGCTCCCAGAAACTTGCTAATATCAATGAGCATTTTTTCAACATAATACAGAACATTTCTCTTTTTAATAAAACTCCCAACCTTCTCTTTGTTCTTTGGACACAACAGAGACCACCATGGTCTATGTGTATGCCCCAAATTGCAATTCTATGATTCCCAAATAAAATATTGAGTTTAGAGATTTGTCTCCATATTTTATTTGATGTTGACAACCACATGTGAAAAAAGAAAAAAAAAACCTGTTTCTGTAAGGGATTGAGCTCATGGCCTAGTTGTCTTCAGAGTAGAACAACCTTTTGGTTCTGTTGGAGTCTCTGAATAACAAAATCTCCAACTGAACTTCATATTCATTAGAACTAACAATTTGAATACTTTGCCCATCATTAACCATAATTCATTTTTTGAGATATAGCAGAATAGCCTCCTGGAGTTCTAACTCCTCTTCTCTCTCTTCCCAAGCAAAGGAGCTCCTGCAGAATCCAGGGATTCAGTGATAAGCACGAGAAGAAAGACGTAATGGTGCTGCAGAAGTCAGGAGGCCATAGGAGCAGGTTGGGAATGACTGTGGTCCTTGAGCCTTTCGCCCACCACTGCCCCTCCTTCATACCCTTCACCAGTCTTTCTATTTTATCAATGGAGATTTTAAGAAGAGGAGACTGCTTTCCTAGATTTGAGAATACATGTGGAAGCATTTTATATTTCCCTGCTCTACCGTCTTACTGTACAGGGAATTTTACTGGTATCTGGATTAAGTCCTTGGTCTTCCTTGTCCCCTCTTTGTCCTAAAGCTGTCTCCCTAGCTAGAGAACATTTATTTTAGGAAAGCCTTTATGATATTAAAACTCATCCTATAGTACCTGTCTTATTTGCAGGTGGACAAAACATTTCCCTTGGCCCTTTGTGGAAGGTTGACTATTGGATGTCTGTTTCTTTCCTAGTAATTGTGGTTTTTTTCTGCTTTTTTGAGTTTTGATACTTCCCAGAGGAAAAGAAACTCATAATCTAATAACTGCCACTCAGAATTCTCCCTATTCTAGAAAACTACAAAGTAAGATGGACGTTTCTCCCTATATTTCAGGGACATTTAAATGAATAACACCAACAACTTGATAGAAACTTCTTTCACTTGGGAGGAAACACAAGAAAAATGTAAATCAGCAGAATACTGATATGCATGTTAAAATTTTGGAGTCAAAAAGAAAAATAATTGTAGGCTGGGTTTATATTTTTGAAATATTTAGGTTCAAGATTTACCATGTCAGCAGGTGCGGTGCCAATCTAAACTACCTTTTGAAGTGAACTTAAATACCAACTAATTAATTGTAAAACTAATATTCTTGAGAATCTACAAAAAAAAAAAACCAGAGTTTTTACCAATAAATAAGTAAATATATGATCGGTGAATAATTATGAAACACAATGTGCTGTAAAGGAATCAGGGCACTGAGCTAGAAAATACCAGGTACCTATTTAGGATGATCCCTCTGAGGAAGTCAGCAAGCTGGAAGTTCATGGAAGAGAAAGAGACCTGCTAAGCCAAGTGTCTGGATATGCGAACGTAGGCAGAAGGGAGCATTCCAAGCCTCTGTGTGCCCCCAAAATGTTATGGAGTGGAATAGTTTGATGTCAGTGAGAAAGAGGGAGAAGGCCATGGTAGGAGGAGCATCTTGATCATGAAGAGAGGAGTAAAATAAGACCAGAAGGTAAACAGAGCTCATATCGTATCACTCTGCTATTCTAAATCTGCTGGAAAGTTATTTAAGGCATATGAAACAAGGGTGAAATGAGATGTAATGAATTTTTTTTAAAAGGTACCATGACTGCTCGTGGAGAATAGATTGAATAGGAAAGGAGAAATGGAGAATGATTAGGAGGCTGCAGGAGGAATAATTTTGAGCTGGCCCTCAAGATTTCTGCTCTCTGATGTATGCACTCTGCAGAACCCTTCCCTTTGAGAGCAGCTGACCTGTAAATACGATGGGAGGCAATCAGTTGACTCTGAGTTAATCAGAAGGAGATTATCCTGCGTAGCCTCACCTCACGAGGTGAGATATTTAAAAGAGAGTGAACAGGCAGAGAGAGTACTCCTACTGGCCTGGGAGAAAGCAAAGAACCACTCTGTGAACTACCCACGTGGGCCATGTAACAAGGAACCGTGAGTAGCTTCTGGGAGCTGAGACTGGTCCCTAGCAAGGAGCTACCGAAGGAAGCAGGGACCTCAGCCACAAGGAAATAAATGTTAACAAGGAAGAGGACCTCGGTCCTCAGATAAAGCCGACAGCCCCGGTCAGCACCTTCGTTTCAGCCTGTGAGACCCTGAGCAGAAGTATCAGCTGCCACACCTAGACTTCTGTCCATGGAAACTGTGAGATAACAAATTTATGTTATTTTGGCGAGGTGCAGTGGGTCATGACTGTAATCCCAGCACTTTGGGAGGCCAAGGTGGGTGGATCACTTGAGGTCAGGAGCTTGAGACCAGCCTGCCCAACATGGCAAAAATGCGTCTCCACTAAAAATAACAAAAAAAAATTAGCTGGGCGTGGTGGTGCACACGTGTAGTCCCAGCTACTCGGGAGACTGATGCAGAAGAATTGCTTGAACCTGGGAGGCAGAGGTTGCAGCGAGCCAAGATTGCTCCACTGCACTCCAGCTAGGGTGACAGAGTGAAACTCCATCTCAAAAAAAATTATGTTATTACATTTTAAGTCACTACACTTGTGGTAAATTGTTACTTAAGAAATAACTAGGCCGGGCGCGGTGGCTCACGCTTGTAATCCCAGCACTTTGGGAGGCCGAGGCGGGCGGATCACAAGGTCAGGAGATCGAGACCACAGAGAGCGAGACTCCGTCTCAAAAAAAAAAAAAAATAAATAAATAAATAAAAGAAATAACTAATGCATAAGCTATCTGCAGCATTCCAGCTTAAAAAAGATGGTGCTTGTATTAGATTTGTGGTAAGGAAGATGAAGAGAAGTGAGTGGATTTGAGATCTTCTTTAGAGGTATATTTGACATTACTGGCTGATGGGCTAGGCATGTCAAGGAAAGAAAAGGAAGAACTAAATGTAATTTTTAAGATTTTTAAAATTTGAGCTACTTAGTGACTGGTGATCACAATGAATGCTATCACAATTTCAGCTATCGTAATTTCAGGAGGGGAAGCATGGAGGAAGAACGTGATGCTGGGGAAACATCATGAGTTCAGCTTGGCCATGTTGAATTTGAGATGTTTGTGAAATATGCAAACGGTATTGTCAAGTAGGCAGTGGGTATATGAGATGAACTCAGAGGAGACTCCTAGGTTGGAAATAGAAATTTGGAAGTTATCAGCATATGAGTACCAAAGCCATGGAAATGGAATAGGAAAGAAAAAGGAAAAGGGGCTTCGACCAAACACAGAGGAATTTTGACATTTAGAGGTCAATAGAGGAAGTAGAAGTGAAAAAAGGCTGAAAAGAGGTGGCCTGAAGAGCACAGGGAAAACTAGAGAGTGTGGTACCATGAAAACCAAGGAAGGTCATTGTTCACAAAGGAGGGCAGGGTCACAATATCGAGTGCTACTGGCATCTCCAGGAAGAACAGGGGTTTGTGACCTTGACTTAAGTGAGCCATTAGAGCTTTGAGCAGGAGCCAGGCTATAAAAGGTGAAGAGTGAAAATATTGAGACAGTGAATATGGACAATTCTTTGAAGATGTTTGTCTGCAAATATAGCAAAGTGATAAGGCAGCATTTTGAGGGAAGTTTGTGTATGACTGCATGTTTGTTTAATGTGAGATATTAATTCATAACTATATCCTAAAAAAGGGAAAGGTTGATAATAACAGGGGAAGAAAAATATTTTAAATAGATCCAAGTATCTGAGAAGTTTAGAGGAGATGGATTCAGAATACTTGGAGGAAAGACTGGCTTTTCTCAGTTGAAACTAGAAAAAAAGAAGGTGGAAATATAAGTAGGCAATTTTTCTTTTTAATTTTTAATCTTGAAGTCAGTAGAGATTCATGTGTACCTTTCATACAATTTCCCCCAATGGTTATATCTTGTATCATTATAGTACAATAGCAAACACTAGAATTTGACAGTGGTACGATTGTGTCTATTTCCATGGCATTAATCACGTGTTTAGATTTGTATAAGCATCACTGCAATCAAGGTGTTCCATTATCACAGAGATCTATTTTATGCTTTTGTGCTGCTCCCTAATAACCATTCCCACTCCCGTCTTCTCCAACATCCCTAACCCTCTGCAACCACTAATCTTTTCCCCAGGTCTATAATTTTGTCATTTAGAAAATATTATATAAATGAAATCATACAGTGTATGACCTTTTCAGATGGGCTTTTTTTTTCCCTCAGCGTAATGCCCTTGAAATGTATCCAGGTTGTTGCACGTATCAGTAGTTCATTCCTTTTATTCTATGATATGGATGTATCATAGTTTATTCAGTCATTCACCTTGTGAAGAGCATCTATCTGATCTGATTCCAGTTTTTGGCTATTATGAATAAAGCTACGGTGAACAAACATGGTTCTAAAGCTGCTATGAACAATCAGGTTTTGGTGTGGATATAAGTTTTCATTTCTCTGAAATAAATGCTCACGTGTGCAATTGCTTGGTCATAAGGTAATATCATTTTTGGTTTTGTTAAGAAAAGGTCATACACTTTCCCACAGTACCATTTTACTATCACCAGCAATGTGTGAGACTCAGTTTCTCTGTACCCTTGTCAGCATTTGGTGTTGTAACTATTTATTTTAACTATGCCAAAAGTTGTGTAGCTTGTGTTCTTAATATCCATTTTCTTAATGCCTGATGATATTGAACATATTTCCTTGTGCTTTTTTGCCACTTCCTTCACTAAAAAAATCTCCTCTTTTTTTTTGTCATTTTCTAATTGGATTGCTTATTTTTAACAATGAATTTTAAGACTTCTTTATATAATCTAGATATGAATCTATTCTCAGATATGTGGTTTGCAAATATTTTCTCTCTCAGTCTGTAGCTTGTCTTTTTTCATCTTGATAGGATCTTTTACAAATTTTTTTCAATTTTTTTGTTTTTGATGAGATCAAATTATCAATTTTTCATTTATGGATTCTGCTTTTGGTGTCATGTCTAACAACTCTTCACCAAGTTCTAAGTCTTGAAGGCTTTTTTCTATGTTTTTCCTAAAAATTTTATTAATTTACATTTAAATCTATGATCCTGATCCATTTTGAGTTAGTATCTATATAACATGTAAGGTTTAGGGTTTTGCCTATGGATATCCAATTACTCCAGCACCACTGGTTGGAAAAAACAGGTTCTTCCTTCATTGAATTGTACCATCGTCAAAAATCAGTTTTTCATATCGAAGTGGGGCTGTTTTGGGGTTCTTTATTCTCTTCTATTGATCTATATGTCAATTTGTTTGCTAATACTATACATTTTCAGCCAGGTGCAGTGGCTCACACCTGTAGCCCCAGCATGTTGGGAGACCCAGGCAGGAGGATTGTTTAAACCCAGGAGTTTGAAACCAGCCTGGGCAACAAAGTGAGACCCTGTCTTTACAATCAATCAATCGATCAATCAATCAATCAATCAATACAATAGTATCATACATTTTCACAATTATAGCTATGTAAGTCTTGAAATAAGGTACAGTGATTCCCCTCACTTTCTTCTTTCATAGAATAGTTTTAGTTATTCCAGTTCTTTTGCTTTTCCATATACATTTCAGAATAATCTTACCTGTATCTACAAAAATACCATACTAGGTTTTTGTTGGAGTTCTGTTAAACCTGTTTATCAGTCTGGGGAGAACTGATATTTTTACTCCATTGAGTGTTTGAATACATGAACACTTTGTCTCTCCATTTATTTCTAATTTTTAAATTTCTTTCATTAGCATTTTGTAGTCTTCAGTATCAGAGTCCTGTCCATATTTTTTCTTAGATTTGCAACTAAGTATTTTATCTCTCTCTTTTAATGATTTTTACATAGTATTGTATTTTAAATTTGTTTCAATGTGTTAATTGCTAATATATAGAAATATAATTGATTTTTGGATGTCGACCTTGTATCTTGTGACCTTGCCGAATTTATTTATTAGGTCTAGAAGTGATTTTGTAGATTTTTACATCATAATGTCGTCTGCAAATAGGACAGTTTTATTTCTTCCTTTCCAATCTGTATTCCTTTTATTTCCTTTTCTTGTCAATTGCACTGGCTAGAAATTCCAGTAGGTTGAACAGCAGTGGTGAAAGTAGACATCCTTGCCTCGTTCTTAATCCTACGTGGAAATCATTTAGTCTTTCATCACTACATATGATGTTAGCCAGAGGTACTTTTTAAAAGATGTTAGATATTCTTCATTGGGAACTGGGTATAGGATTCTCAGGTGATTATTATTTTCTCAAAGAATTTAAAAAATATTGTGCCACTTCCTTCTGGCTTCCATGGTTTCTGATGAGAAATACACTGTGATTTGAATTGTTTTACCCCTCTCTGGCTGCTTTCAAAATTTTCTTTGTCCTTAGTTTTCAGAAGTTTGGCCACGGTGTGTCTTGGAATTTGTTTCTTTGCCCTATTTTGTTTGTTTGTTTGTTTGAGGTTCATTCACATTCTTGAGTCTATAGGCTATTTTTTTCACCATATTTAGAATATCTTTTGCCATTTCATTTTTGATACTTTTTAAGCCTCATCTTTTTTTTTTTCTCCTTTCCTTCTGGGACTCTGATGCCAAGATCTTTTGTGATAGTCCCACATATACCTGAAACTGTTCACTTTTTTTTTCACTCTGCTTTCTCTCTGATCTTTGAATTGGGTAATTTATATTGTTTTATTCTAGTTCACGGATTCTTTCCTCTGTCTTCTTCATTCTGTTGTTGAGCCCATCATTGAGTTATTTATGTTAATTATTTTGATTTTTAGTTCTAAAATTTCCATTTGATTCTTCTTTAGATCTTCTATTCTTTTGCTGACATTTCCTATTCTTTCATTTATTTCAAGCCTGGGTGAGACTGCACATGGAAGCAAATTTATGGTGTCTGCTTTAAAATTCTTCTCATCTTAGGGCAGCATCTGATGATTGCCTTTTATCCATTAGTTTGAGTTCTTGCTGGTTCTTGGTATAACCAGTGATTTGTTATTGAAACCTGGTCAGTTTGGATATTACAAGATTTTAGATCTTATTTAAATCTTGTGTTTTAGGAGGGCTGCTGGATGAAGGGGGAGAAGTGCCACCTTCACTCTGCCGGGTGGGGATAGAAGTCCAAGTTTTCCACTCTGCCTCCAGTGACACTCAGGGGATGAGGGGCTCTTTGTTACTGCCATTTGGAGATGGAATTTCGGGATCTGAATCTGGCTTGCACTGACTTTGTGGATAGGGGGTATCATTATCCCAAGAGAGAAGGTGTGGAGTACCTATTCCTGCCATGAAGCCTGGGCTGTCACCTGGCTTTTGCTATCAGAGGTGTGGATAGGACTGAAGTTTCTTTCTGTGGTATTTGGCTGAGTAGAGTGGTTATTATCTAAATGTTTCGTGTCTTGCTAGACTATTCCTTACCTGGTCTTTTGGCCAGAGTGCAGGCTTTCCTGTGGGCTTTATTTTTTTTGTCTGTGTCCACTGGTGTTTTTAAGATGTCACTTCTCTATTATCCAGTCTGGGATGTATGAAGTAAAAAGAAATCCCGGGGAACTTACCACCTGTGTTCTTCAAGTCCTAATGTCCCTAGCTAGCCTGTCTTTCTCTCTCTCCCTTTCAGATATTCTTAATTTATTTAATATAGAATGCCCAGGGTTTTTAGTTGAACTTAGAGGAATAGGGAAAAGTATGTCTACTTCATCTTCCTGGAAACAGAAGTCTCAGCAGATAGTTTTTGTTTATTCTTCAAATGTCCTTATAAATCTGCAGAGTAAAAGGTGATGAATGATTTCAATTTTCCAAAGGGAAAAATTGAGACACTTAAAGACAATTTACCTGATTAAAGTTACCTAGAAATACAGTCTTAGCTTCAAGTAAAACCTTACAATTTTAAATAGCTATTATTTTGCTTTTCTTTTTTTCTCTCTCTGTTTGCTAAAAGGAAAAAAATTACTGATTGGTAGAGGGAAAGGAAGAAATAGTTACCCTCAAAAAGACTAAAAGGACTATTTTTTGGCTTGGGAGCAGTAACTGTTTAAAATTACTAAAGGAGGACTTTTCAGAAGTGATTACATAATCTTCTCAGTTACTCTCTTATATTTTATCTTATAAATGAATGACTTCAATTATTTATACTATGTCCTGAAACTTAAGTGTCAAGGTGCACATTTAATAATCATTGTCACTCTCTTGATTAAAGACTCACACAAAAGCAGGAAAAAGGATGAAAATGTTTCGTTACTATATTAGGCCATTCTTGTGTTGCTATAAATACCTGAGGCTGGATAATTCATAAAGAAAAGAGGTTTAATTAGCTGATGGGTCTGCAAACAGTGCAAGAAATGAGGTGCCAGCATCTGCTACTGGTGACAGCCTCAGGAAGGTTACAATCATGGTGGAAGGTGAAGGAGGAGCAGCCATCTCACATGGTGAGAGTGGAAGCAAGAGAGCAAGGGGGCAGTGCCACACTCTTTTAAGCAACCAGATCTCATGTGAACTCAAAGTGAGAAGTCACGGTTGCAAGGACAGCACCAAGTCTTTCATTAGGGATCCATGCCCATGACCCAAACACCTCCCACCCGACTCCCTGCAACATTGTGGATTATTTTTCAACATGAGATTTGGAGGGGACAAACATCCAAACTATATCAATTACTTTGCAGGGCGTTCATCTTTCATCAGAACACCTTTGGTCCTAGGATTTCTGTAGGTTGCTTAGCATTTCAAGAAAGATTTTAGACTGCTCCCTTAAAACCCATTACCTGAAGTTCTTGAAAGGTTTCCAGTATTACAGAGGCAATGATAAGCTCAGGGAATTAACTTCCCTGAGCAAATTTTCCCAATTCTAATATATTTCCTAATAGAGCATTCATAGGCCCTCTTTCCCTATTTTAGTTTTGATCATTTAGCACCACACTTTAAAATTTACTGAGTCTAAAATCCAAACACTGGGGAAGATGGGAAAGACCTTTCAGGGACAAGTGAACTGGTCTACACTTTGCTCCTATCATGGCCATTTTGATTCACCTAGTTGATGTGAATTTCGATGTGGCATATATTGCAGGAATAAGGGTGGCAAATGGCATGATTTCTTCAAAAGAACATAGAAACCAGCAGAGGATGGTTGGCAGAGCAGAGGGAGATCAAGGTGTCATCATTACAATGGAAGTTTCTCTTTGCTTCCATGGAGAGTCAAGAGTTATAACTTTCCTGGATTTACTGAGGGATGTGGGGTTCCATCCCAGCTACCTATGGCTCAGGAATCCAGTGAATTGCATCTGTCCTGTATTCTGCCTCCTGGTCTTCCCACACAGCTCAGCACAAGAAAAATGTTTCTTTGAAGGAAGCAGCCTCTAGGACCTGTGACAATTTTCAAGATTTTTTTTTTCTGAGTTGCATTCTCTCAGCTACAGAAGTGGCTCAGTTGATGCTTTGGAAGTTGTCTCAGCTGGTTCAAGAAGCTCCTATGTTACCTTCATTTTCAGGGACAGCAATGAGCCTGACTCTCCTGCGTCTCCTTTGTCTAAAACATAGGCCACTGACTGCTTAGGGAAAAGAACAGATAATGATACCCATCTCCTGCTTCCACCCACCACTCAATGTAACTTTCTGCCGTGAACATAACCAGCCACACATGAACTGTCTGCAGAAAAGGAAGTTCCATCCTATAAGCTTGGCAGGAGGGTATTTAGGATCAACAAAGAAATCTCTGCTACTAGTTGGCAGTCATTTCCATGAGGCTAATTGTCACCTCCAGAAATCAGCCCAGAAGGAATAAATGCATTTTCCCCTGATAAAAGAAAGGACCTAAGGAAATGGGGACTGGAGATTAGCCCTTTCACAGGAACTGAATGGGCCTGTAACAGGCATCTGAGTCCTGCTAACCAGCAGATAAACTAGGTAAGAGTTTACATTGTCTTTGGCTGTTGTGAGGATGCCTCTGCTCTCTTGGACTCCAGAACAGTTGGTTCATTAAAGTACCAGGGTTGGCAAGTGCCAGGGGTCATAAGTCTGAGTGTTTATGTTTTATAATCCTCCATTTGATGTTCTTTTTTGTGTGTGTCTAGAGATAACAGTTTCTCTCTAGATCCATCTTTCTAGGTAACCGTATGGCATTCAGGAAGGCATCTGTACAATTTCTTCTCTCTTCAGAAATCAAAACTACTGCTGACTGCAGCAAAGAGTAAGGAACACTTAGAGAGATGGAGCAATATTTCAAAAATACTTCTTAGAAAAGAATTGGAAGTCTTTGCAATTCTAAATCCTACGCTTTTATGTTTTCAAATGAATCAGATGATATTTTGTCAACAAAAGCATATCTTATTTCAACACTTATTTCTATATCTCAGTTGGAATTTAGATACCCTTTCTGTCATTTTCATTTTCTTCTCATGCCATGTAACCTTGTTCCGTTTGAGAAGGCATGCTAAAAAGTTTGCAAAGAATAATGCAGTTTACTTCTATGTTCAAACATTCAGTACTCTTTCTATATAATACTTCTAATTGCAAAATTTTGTGCACCTAGAAAAAAGATCTCTCTATCTAAATATTGACATCTTAGTAAGTTCATTGTACTGATGTCTTACTAATAATCTCAAGGAGAGAATTTATTTGTAATGTTGCAATTTCAAAGTGCAGGTGTTGTATCATTTATTCATGTTTAGCTTTCAGAATCCATTGAGTGTTTTAAATGGTAATGAAAAGGCTCAAAGGTTGATAGCTGTGCCTGGAGAGGGATAGTGAATTAGAAAGATCTGCTACCTGACTATGCATTCATTTTCCAATTTTTTGGAATATATTTTTCAAAATTCAACAAATATTTATAGGATGCCTATTATGTAGTGAGTGGTATTATAGGCCATGGGAATTCAGTAGTAAATAAAAATAAAGTCACCAATTGCATGAAGCTTACAGGGCTTCCATATCTATTCCAGATCCCCCCTGTTCTCTTGTACTCAAACTGCAGAGCATCCACGTTGCCTGGGATGTTATAATAGAATTGCATGATTTCAGACTCCTCTCCAAATCTCCTGAACCAGAATCTACAATCTACTAAGATTCCTAGAGGATTCGTATGAATATAAAATTCTGAGAAGTTTGCCAAATGTCAGTTTAAGAACCTAGGCTGTAGCCAATCATATATGGTATTCCTTTGACCACAGAAATTGGCTCAAAAGAGTATGTTGTCAAGGTGATTCTAGTTAAGGAAGATTTTTTTTTTCTCTAAAGAACGACCCAGAGGATGAAATAATCCCTTTATTCCTCTGTCTGGTGTGCTCCTTAGGGATGATTCCTTAAACTGCTGCAGTCTGATGATAAAGGTGAGGACGGACAGAGGCAAGGGAGACACAGGAACACAAAGCAGAAGCCTGATTGAACTGTACTTGATCCCCACTCTCTCTCTGGACCTTGTCAGTTACAGAAGCCAATAATACATCCCTAATCACCCCAACTGATGCACTTGCATAGGCTGTTTCCTAGATACGTGGTGGAAAAGCCCATATGTCAAAATACAACATACACCAAAGTGGGTAAATGTGATCAGATCAGGCAACCTGTCAGCCTAGGGACCATCCTTACCACCGCCTGCAAATGGGGATAAATGAGGTGCAGTTTTGGAAAATCTCTGGGCTTGCGACCAATTTGGGCGGCAAGGTGGAGGAGTGAAACAGCATATTTTGCTGATAGAGAAGAGATAGTGGTGAGTCATACAGATACACAGATGCTTGGGGTTGTTGTGAAAGAGAAGGGAGAAGCCCTTGGATGGCTGAAATGGGATCTATGCAAGGTGGCCTTAGGCAGAATCCGTACTCCCTGCCTGCCTCTTGCCACCCTCACTTACTCTCACTTTGTTTCTTCTAACACCCCAAGCAAATCAGTAGTTCTCTGTGGCCTTCTGTTCAGTGCCCACTCCTTTCTCATCTTTTCTCCTTCCCCATCTTTTCTCCTTCCCCTCCCACCTCATCCCACTGCACTTTCCCATCAGTCTCACGTGATGGGGTTGTGAGGAAATAATGGGTACTAATATTTGCTTCAAGAAGGAGTTTTCTCCTCCTCCTCCTCCTCCTCCTCCTCCTCCTCCTTCTCCTCCCCCTCCTCCTCCTCCCCCTCCTCCCCCTCCTCCTCCTCCTCCTCTTCCTTCTCCTCCTCCTCTTCTTCTCCTTCTCCTCCTCCTCTTCTTCTCCTCCTCCTCCTCCTCTTCTTCTCCCTTCTCCTTCTCCTCCTTCTTCTTCTTCTTTTTTTTGTCGAGACTGAGTCTCACTCTGTTGCCTAGGCTGGGGTGCAATGGCATGATCTCAACTCACTACAACCTCCGCCTCTTGGGTTCAAGCTATTCTCCTGCCTCAGCCTCCCAAATAGCTGGGATTACAGGCATGCGCCACCACACCCAGCTAATTTTTGAATTTTTAGTGGAGATGGGGTTTCACCATGTTGGCCAGGCTGGTCTCAAACTCCTGACCTCAAGTGATCTGCTGGCCTCGGCCTCCCAAAGAGCTAGGATTACAGGCGTGAGCCACTGCGCCCAGCCAAGAAGGAGTTTCTTATGTGACTTATCCTAGCACTGACCTAATAAAGGGGAGAGAGATCTGGTGTGGACTCCCATCTTCCATGCAACAGCTGCCTCCACTGCCATCACACAGTACCATCCTGGAGATATAAAATAATTGTAACTACTACCATTTCTGGAGCACTTATGTATCATACTCTGCATACTATCTACTTGAAATGCCACATTTGTTTTAATCCTTTTAGCTGTCAAGAGAATAAATGATTTTATATACATTTTCCAGTTGAGGAGCTTGAGGTCTAGAATGGTTAAAAATTCTTGCCCACCCGGGCGTGGTGGCTCACGCCTGTAATCCCAGCATTTTGGGAGGCTGAGGCAGGTGGATCACCTGAGGTTGGGAGTTTGAAGCCAGCCTGACCAAAGGGGAGAAACCCCGTCTCTACTAAAAATACAAAATTAGCCAGGCATGGTGGTGCATGCCTGTAATCCCAGCTACTCGGGAGGCTGAGGCAGGAGAATAGCTTGAACCCAGGAGGCGGAGGTTGCGATGAGCCAAGATCGTGCCACTGCACTCCAGCCTGGGCAACAGGGGCGAAACTTCATCTCAAAAAAAAATTCTCGCCCAGAGTGATTAAGTGAGAAGGAGAGATTTGAAACTTTGTCCTTAAAAGGACAAATGCCATATAATACTACTCATTTGTGGTACTTAGGCCTTTGTTATCTAGTTGTAATTTATATTCTCAAGCAGACCATTTGTTGAAAGTTTTGACTATAAGAGCCTGTCAAAGGGCTGTGGGTGCCTGGGTCTGATGACACATTCACATTCTCTGACTATGTGCTGAGCCAAGTCCATGTTCACCTGTGGCTTTTACCAAGATGGTGCTCTAAGTGTTTTAGTGCAGCAGTCTCACTTATACTTGCACTGTTACTGTGATGCTTTAAACATCACTTAGCTATGTTTTGCTATTTTAAGTACAGCTATTCATCCTATAAAGACCCTTGTAAAGAATTTAATTGCAGCTGCTTTTGCTGATAGCTGAGGAATACAACACTCAGCTACATAAACCAATATACTGGGATTTGTGGTTCATGAGCATCAGTGGCAGGACCAGAACAAGAACCCAGGTATCTTAATTCCTAGGTTTTCCAAACTCCAGGGTAACTGTTGATTTTTATTTTATTTTGTAATAAAGTGATATTTCGTAGATTTATTCCCCTCAAGAGACCCTTGGCTGGAGTTTCAAAGATATGCAATTTTATTTTAGAGGCAAATTCTTCCAGATAGAAGGAGTGAGAAACAGGGTAAATCCTGTCAACAAAAATGATTAAAATTGTGGAAAACAATCATTTCGGAATTCTTAAATCCACCAAAGGTATGAAATACATATAGAAGCATTTGTTCAAAAAATCCTGCCAAACCTTGGTTAAGAACTATGAAAATCTAAGGCCTTTTAGCCTGGGATGCTCCTGTTCAACCCATCCACACGACCATTTCTTCAGGTAGTGAAGAAGTTCTACTAGCTCATGGCAAGTTGAGAAAACCAGTAACTGCACTGCTGGAAGAGGATGGCTTGATTTGAAACAGAGTGCACAAGAAAAACCTCATCCATAAATGTTGTTGAAAAGAATATGATCTCATGGCAAACAAATAAGAAAGGCTATCATGACAACTAGCTTGAAGCTGTAATCCTGATAAAGCATAATAATAATAATAATAACAGAGACAGGGAATGATACGGCTGTAGTGCTCTTTGTTAAGCTCCAAGATATCTCTAGGCTTCTGAAAGGGTAAGTGTCTGTGCAAAGCTATGCACTCAGGAGAGACTGGAAAAGTCTCCAGCTATATACTCATTCTGGCCGATTATAAGGCTTTGCATACCCAGAAAGTAAAAGCCAGGAACTAAATGCATTTCCAAATTCTCACACAGTTCTACTACCAAATGGTGGAGGCATTACTGGCTCAAGGTGTTGAGTACAACCTCTGACCAATAACTGACTGATGACTAGACTATGCTAACACAAGGAAAATCTCTAGGAAGCCAGACTCAACAAATAAGAGCAAGAACAACAACAACAAAAATCTAAGCAAAGACATTAGAGGCTATGTACCATGGGGGAGGCAGACTCCACAGAATTAGTTCAGGTAAATTATTAAACAAACCAAGAGCAGCAACAAAAATAACCCCCCTCACGGGGAGGGAATAGAAATCCTGAATTGCTAAAATATATTATCTAAAATATACAGTTTTCAACAAAAACATTGCAAGACATACAAAGAAAAAATATGACCTATGTTTAAAAAAAAATCATTATCTACCATTTTTGAGGAGTCCAGTTGTTGGACTCAGCTGATAAAGACTTCAAAACAGATATTAAAAATAACATTTGAACAATTAAATGTAACATTTAAGGAACAAAAGAATAGTAAAGACAATGACTAATCAAATAGAGCATCTTGATAAGGAGATAGAAATTATACAAAATAGGCCGGGCGTGGTGGCTCATGCCTATAACCCAAACACTTTGGGAGGTCAAGACAGGAGGATAACTTGAGGTTGGGAGACCAGCCTGCCCAACATGGCAAAACCCTGTCTCTACTAAAAGTACGAAAACTAGCTGGGCATGGTGGCATGCACCTGTAATCCCAGCTACTTGGGAGGCTGAGGCAGGAGAATCACTTGAACCTGGGAGGAAGAGGTTGCAGTTAGTCGAGATTGTGCCACTGCACTCCAGTGAGACTCCATCTCAAAAAAAAAAAAAAGAATAGAAAGGAAAAGAAATTATATAAAATAACTAAGTGGAAATTCTTCAGTTGAAAAGTAGAATAACTGAAGTGAAAAATTATTATAGGAGCTGAACAGCAGATCTGGGGTCACAGAAGAAAAATCTACAAACTTGAAGATAGATAAATAGAAATTGTTCAAACTAAAGAACAGAAAGAAAAAATAAAGAAAAATCAGGAAAGCCTCAGAAACTATCTCCAGCATAGTCCATCAATCACATGGAGTACTATCAATCATGCCAACTATCAATCATACCAACATGAGATACTCTCAGTAATACCAACATATGCATGTTGGTAGTCTCAGAAAAAGAGAAAGAGATAAAAGGTCAGAAAAAATATGAAGAAATATTGTCTAAATATTTCCAAATTTGATGAAAATCTAACCTACAGATCCAGTAAACTTGATGACTCCAAGTAGGATAGACACAAATAGAACCACACCTAGACACATCATAGTTAAACTGTTGAAAAACAAAGTTAAAGAAAATCTTGAAAAAACAAGAGAAAAGTGACTCATCATATACAGGGAAACAACAGCATGATTGACAGCTGACTTCTCATTCAAAACAAGGGAGACCAGAGGCACTGGGATGACATACTGAAAAATGCTGTAAGAATATGCTTGTCAACTAAGAATTCTGCATCCATTAACACTAGCCTTCATAACTGAAGGTGAAATAAAGACATTCCCAGGTAAATGAAAGATGTGTGGATTTGTTGCTAGCAGACCTGTTTTACAACAAATACTTAAGGAAGGCCTTCAGGCTGAAAGTAAATTATTCTAAAATGGTAATCCACATGAAGAAATAAAAGCATGGCAAAAGATAAATATACCAATAAATGCGTAAGACTTTATGTATATATACATATTTCTGCTTTTTTTCTCTTAACTGACTTAAAATACATAAGATTGCATAAAACAATACTTACCAAACTGCATTTCTGGGCTTATAAAACATAAAGTTGTAATATATAAATAATAGTGCACCATTTTAATTTCTTATTTTTTCATATATATATGAGGTGTGCATGTATATATATATATATATGTGTGGTTATGTGTGTATGCATGTGTGTGTGTATATATATATATATAAAATGGTTGATTTAAGACTTTCGAGGCAGACCTTAGTTTATTATAATCTACTTCAGATTAATACTAATTTATTTCTTGGAAAATATAGAAACATATTCCAATACAACTCTATTTTTTCCTCCCACCTTTTTGCTGTTCTCTCCAAATTGATCTATAGGTTCAACACAATCCCTATTAGAATCCCAGCAGGCTTTTTTTAAAAAAAGTGACAAGCTAAATTATGTATGAAAATGCAAAGGACCCAAAATAGCCAGAACAACTTTGGGGGAAAAAGGTTGAGAGATATATATTTTTCAATTATAAACTTATGGTAACTGCAGTAATCAGGACAGCATGGCAGTGTAATAAGGGTAGACATAGATTAAAGGAGTGGCATTGAAAGTAAAAAAATTAAGTCTCATATTTATGGTAAGTTTATTTTTAACAAAGTTACTCTAATAATTCAGTGGGGAAAAGGATTGTGTTTTCAACAAATGGTATGGGGAGAATTGTCTATCCATTTGCAAAAAGAATAATTCAGACTTCTGCCTCATATCATTCATAAAATTAACTTAAAATTTATCATCTGCCTGAAAGAAAAATACAAAACTCTAAAACTTCTGGGAGAAGAAACACAGTAGAAACTCTTTATGGCATTGTGATAAGCGAGGAGTTCTTAGATACAGCACTAAAAGTAAGATCCATAAAGTAAAAATTTTGTGAAGTGGGCTTCATTTAAATTAAAACCTTTTGTACTTCAAAAAAAACACGATTAAGAAATGAAAAGATAAACCACAAGCTGGGTAAAAATATTTGCAAATCGTATATCTGATAGTGGATTTACATCCATAATATAAAAAAAACTTTTACAAGTCAATATCAAGAAAAGGAATAACCTAATTAAATAATGAACAAGCCAAGGTGGGCGGATCACCTGAAGTCAGGAGTTTGAGACCAGCCTGCCCAACATGGCAAAACCCCGTCTCTACTAAAAATAAAAATAAAAAAATTAAAATAAAATTAGCTGTGTGTGGTGGTGGGTGTCTGTAATCCCAGCTACTTGGGAGGCTGAGGCAGGAGAATTGCTTGAACTCGGGAGGCGGAGGTTGCAGTGAGCCTAGATCATGCCACTGCATTCCAGCCTGGGCGACAAGAGCAAAATTCCGTCTCAAAAAAGAAAGAAATAATAATTAACAAATTATCTGAATAGATATTTTACCAAGAAGATATACAAATAGCCAATAAGCACATGAATAGATGCTCACCATCATTAGTTATTTTTTAAAAAGTCCAATTTATACCGCAATGAGATACCACTGAAAAGGCCATAATCAAAAAAGCAGACTATAGCAAATGTAGGAAGAGATGTAGACAAACTGGAATATTCATACATAACTGATGAGAACTTAAATGGGAAAACACTTTGGAAAACAATTTGACAATTTCTTTAAAACTTAAACATAAATTTACTGCACAATCAAGTAGTTTCCCTAAGTATGTACCCAAGACAGGTGAAAACAAGTTCTCCTAAAGACTTCAAAGGTTATTTCGTATTTATTTTTAAATTCATGGCATTGCCATTATTTTAAAACTATAAAAAAGATAAATATTGCCCAAATACATAATGGTCCCCAAAATTGTCTCTCCTAAAAACTTTTTTAGCATTGTTTTATAGTGGTAAAACACACATAATATACAATTTATCATCTTAACCATTTTAAAGTGTATAGTTCAGTGGTATTAAATACATTCATAATGTGCAACCATTACTGCCATCCATTTACATAACTCTTTTCATCTTGTAAAACTGAAACTCTATATTCATTAAACAACTCCCCATATTCCCCTACCCCTAGCCCCTAGCAATCATCATTCTCCTTTTGTCACTCTAATTTTGATGACTGTAAGTACCTCATATATGTGGAATCATACAGCAATTATCTTTTTGTTACTGAATGATATAATTTAGCATAATGACCTCAAGTTTCAACCATATTGTAGCATATGTCAGAATTTCCATTTTTAAAATGGCTGAATAATATTTCATTGTGTGTATATACCTCCTTTTGTGTATCCATTCATCCACAGGTGGACAGTTATATTGCTTCCACATTTTAGCTATTGTGAAATATGCTGCTGCAAACATGGGTGTCCAATATCTCTTCAAGACCCTGCTTTCAATTATTTTCGGTAGATAGCCAGAATTGCATTTTCTGGATCATATAGTAACTCTGGTTTTTTTTTTTTGTTTTTTTTTTTTTGAGACAGAGTCTCACTCTGTTGCCCAGGCTGGAGTGCAGTGGCACAATCTCCACTCACTGCAAGCTCCGCCTCCCGGGTTCACGCCATTCTCCTGCCTCAGCCTCCCGAGTAGCTGGGACTACAGGCACCCGCCACCACGCCCGGCTAATTTTTTTTGTATTTTTAGTAGAGACGGGGTTTCACCGTGGTCTCGATCTCCTGACCTCGTGATCCGGCCGCTTCGGCTTCCCAAAGTGCTGGGATTACAGGCGTGAGCCACCGCACCAGGCCCAGTAACTCTGTTTTTTAACAAGGAAGTCCCATTCGGTTTTTCGCAGTAGATGCACCATTTTACATTCCCATCAACAGTGTGCAGGGTTCTAATTTCCCCACATCCTCACTAATACTTGTTACTTTCTGGTTTTTCTGATAGTAGCCATCTCATAGGTATAAGGTGGTATCTCACTGTAGTTTCGATTTGCATTTCCCGAATGATTAGTAATGTCGACCATCTTTTTATGTGCTTTTGGCCATTTGTATATCTTCTTTGGAGAAATGTCTATTCAAATTCTTTGACAATGTTTGAATTGGATTATTTGGTTTTTGTTGTTAATTTTTAGGAGTTCTCTATATATTCTTGATATCAATCCCTTATCTGATATTTGATTTGCAAATATTTTCTCCCGTTCTTTGAGTTGCCTTTTAACTTTGTTGGTGGTGTCTTTTGATGCACAAATGTTAAGGAAATTTTCATGAAGTACAATTTGCTTTTTCTTTTGTTGCCTGCACCTTTGGTGTCGTATCTAAGAAATCCCTGCCAAATCCAATGTCATGAAGCTTTTGCCCTATGTTTTCTTCTAACAGTTATGATAGCTTTAGATCTTTAATCCATTTGAGTTAATTTTTGTATTTGCTATTAGTTATGGGTCCAGTTTCCTTCTTCTCTGAAATAAAATTTTATATGAATATTTATAGCAGCATTATGCATAATAGTCCAAAAGTAGAAATTATCCAAGTGCCCATCAACTATTGAACAAATGAAATGTAGTATATTCATACAATGGAATATTATGCACCAATAAAATAAACTGCTGATACATGCTACAATATGGATGAATTAAAAGAAAAACATTATATTAAATGAAAGAAATCAGAGGCAAAAGGGCACATATATGTGATTCTTTTCATATGAAAGCTCAGCAAAGGGAAATCCCTAAGATCAAAAAATAGATCAGTGGGTGTCTGGGGTAAAGGCCGACTGCAAATGGGCATGAGGGATCTTCCTGGGGGGGTAGAAACGTCCTAACACTGGGTTGTGGTGATGGCTGCACAATTCTGTAATGGAAATGCACTGAAACTTTCTGAATTTCTTAAAGTGAGAAAGTATAGTATGTTAGTTAGACCTCAAGAAAACTCTTAAAATTGTTTAAAAGCTCTAGGTAAATTCCACCAATCAAAAAAACAGGCAAATCAAATACAAAAAAATTATATTGTAACAAAAATGTGTGTGTGTGTGTGTGTGTGTGTGTGTGTGTATGCCAGTCTTGCCATGAACCGCTTGGTCAATATTGAAATAATGTTCCAGAAACAAGACTACTTTTGTTGAGTAAAAAATCAACACAAATGCCCTGCCCTTTGAAAATGTTAGATGCATCATATACTGTGTGTTCCTAAACAGTTGCAAGCTCCTTTAGGTACTTGTTTCTGCCATTTATTTGCTATCACCTTCTAATGGTTCCCCTCAGGAATCCACAGTCGAAGCTGCGTCAACGTTGACTGACAGCCCTGAAAGACCCTGTTGTCCACTCCCAGTGTGGGGAGAACTGTATGTAATCCTTTTTCAACCTAAATTCTTGTGGGAGGAGAAAGAGGGCACAGAGCCACGTATGTGATCAGGATTGAACTTCTCACAGGGGCCGGCAGAGACCATTGCAGTCTGTAACTACAATTGTCACACATTCTTACCCCAAAAGGGGCTTTCAGAGGTCACCTGGCTGAGCGCACCGCTTCCCAGCTGGCGACCACCTGTCTTAGTGACTTTAACACTCTGGATTCAAAATAGTAAAAATGTGTGCTCTTACTTCTCTGGCTCAAGGCAAGGTTTAAACATTTAAAGGTCCCTGGGTTCTTTGGGTAAGGATTTCTCATTGTGAATATAAAGGGATTCTTATCATTACCGAAACATTCTGAAAACAATGCTGTTCCTGGCATTTAACCCAATTTCGTATCTGCACACAAGATAACTATGCACTGAAATCTTACTATCTAATGTTTTCAAGGTTTCGAAAAGCAAGAGAGTGGTAAATAAGGGGGATATTGCAAATGGAATTTCTCTGCAGCGTCACAATTAAGCTTCTGAAAACACCATAAAAAAACACTAAGTGAATTAAGCCTATAAAATCTGCATTGTCCCCACTTTTTTCCTCCTTGATTCCTCAAAGTCCTCAGGCTTAAAGACCCCAGGGAACTGGCAGGTGTAGATTTCCATGGAAACCAACCCTAAAAGAATGAAAACCCAAAGAGAGAATTGTGTGAAGTGCCCTCACTCCTGTGTCATTTCCTTGCCAACAGTTTTCGAGGTCAACCTGGCTTATTTCATGAAATTAGAGGCCCTGCTGTCAGGATTTCCCCAGGCAAAAAGGGTTTGCTCAGCTCCATTGGTTGTAAATCCACAGACTCTGGTTGTTCTCTGCTTCTAGAAGAACAGCCTTCACGATTCTGCCTGACTTTCAAACGCCTTTTATACTGGCCTCATTCTGATTAAACAGAGCTGTGCTTTTTTCCACAGTTAGATTGGGTGTGCTTACTTTAAAATATTCATTGAAAAATAAGATATTACTTAATATGATTTTATTGAATACAATATTCAGAAATAATGTATTTAAAAATATTTTTTTAAAACCACATGAAAGAGTAATATGTGTATATAGAGTATATGTATGTATGCGTGTGGTTAAAAAACTTCCAACGGTACAGAAAGTAAAAAAAGAAAAAAGGAAAACTTCTATCTCTTTCTCTCTTTCCAAAGGCAAAATGGATAAAAAGTCTTAGGAGTCACCATGATTTCTCTAACACTGGCCTAAGGAACACCATCATTAATGTCTGCCTGGATGGCAAAATAAGCCTCAATTTTGGAAAATCTCTAGGCTTGAAACCTTGCTTTTGTAATTTAATAAAAATATAGCTTAGAAGGCATTCCTTTTTTTTTCTTTTTTCGTTTTCCTCCTCTCCCCTCAAAGATGTTCTTTATCTGTTCACAGACCCAACTCATGTAGTAGAGCAATGGTTCTTAAACTTGAGAGCACATCGAATTCCCTGGAGGACTCCGTGCACTTCAGATGATCAGGTGCTGTCCACAGAGCTCCTGATTTAGTAGGTCTGGGGTGGGGTCTGTGAATTTGCATTCCTAAGCAGCTCTCAGGTGCTGCTGTGCTGTGGGGTGGTGTACTATCTTTAGGTAGTGCTGTCATTGATTGCTTCAAGCAATTGTAATATGCCATTGTTTGAACTTCCCCTGTTTTTATCTAATCTCATATTGTTGGACACTTAAGTTCTTTCCATTGTCTTACTGTTATTCTCAAAACAACCTTAAGATGAGATAATAAGAATAGCTACTATTTTTGAGTACTTAGAATGGGCCAAGCACTGTGAATTGCTTTATCTGCATAGTACTTCTATCCTGAAGGTCCTACATTATTCTTGTTTTACAGGTGAGCAAACTAAGTCTTGGAGAAATTAAGTAGTGTGATTAAAATAAGAAGTGGGAGAGGCCGGGAATCTGAGAAAGACTCATCTGGTTGCAGAGTCCATGTTCTTTCCAGAGTCTCCACCCACAACAGTTTACAGGCTAGTTGGACAATTAAGGATGAAACACAATGAATAAGAATAACAGAAGTAGTGATTGCCATAAGCAGGGCAGAGGGGGGAAGTTGGCTTAATCAAAGCAAGAATCGAACTGTGACTTTGCATCCTGCAGGGCCCGGTGTTTAGAAATGCTCCTGTTTGCTTTCCTGCTGCAGTGTCACCATCTTGAAATTATTAACAATTGTTTAACAATTGTCCCATATTTTCATTTTGCATTGGTCTCCACAAATTATGTAGACACTCCTGGAAGGGTTAATTTAGTCTTCAAACTTCAGCCAACCAAGAGCTTTAGGAATGACTTAGTAACCACATTTTACAGATGATTTTTTCAATGTTTTTCCTACCATGCTTTGTTTTTACCCTCCAAATGGACACACTCTTGGGCTGATGTTTTCTAGCTGGAATTTGTTCAGGAAGGTATTTGCTTGACAAGAAGAAACATCATTAGGATGGTAAGTGTGAAGGGAGATAATACTATACACAGCTTTCCAAAATCAGTCAGAAATGTTGTCTTTGGCAGGGGTGGGGGAAGAAGAAATCGTTTGTTAATGCTGCATCTCTTGCCCCTCATTGGTTTGCTAATATATTGCTATTTAGCTGTAGTTGACAGCCTCTGAAATTTATTATTTTTATATAAAGCAAAGTAGAGATTCTTTTTAAATTTTATTTATTTTTATTTATTTATTTTTTTGAGATGGAGTCTCACTCTGTCACCTGGGCTGAAGTGCACTGGCACGATCTTGGCTCACTGCAACCTCCACCTCCCAGGTTCAAGTGATTCTCCTGCCTCAGCCTCCCAAGTAGCTGGGGTTACAGACTCCTGCCACCATGCCTGGCTAATTTTTGTATTTTTAGTAGAGACAGGTTTCTCCACGTTGGCCAGGCTGGTCTTGAACTCCTGGGCTCAAGTGATCTGCCCACCTTGGCCTCCCAAAGTATTGGGATTACAGGCGTGAGCCACCGTGCCAGGCCAGCAAAGTAAAGATTCTGAAGTTTTGCTACATTAGCTAATTTTCATATATTTCCCAGGGAGAAAGAATTATTTTCACTTTTATACACTAAAGCTGGGAGAATTCCATTGTGAACACAGCGCACATCAACTATGCCCCAGGGGAGTGTTGCCTTGTGTATTACATATTTCACACTATAACAATGTTATCCGATTTTATAATTAACATTAAACTTTTATAGGAAAAAGTACCTTGTTATACTAGTTGTTAACCTTTGGATATATTTAAAGCTCATTTCATAAGGAGCCATATGCTGCTTCATCACCATCCTAAGTGGGCTGTGTTGCTAAGTGTTATGGGATCTGGTAATAAAAGATACAAACACAATGTGTATGCCCAACAACAGGGGCTGAATTAAGGGAGCAATGGGAGCCTTAACTCTTGAATTTCCTGACTTCTGTGGGTTTCATTTGCAATTTCAACATTCCAGTAATACTTTGCTTTCTCACACCACTTTTTTATTCTTTCTTCTTCAACATCCCCACCTCCTCTCCAAACTCGATAATAACTGTTTAAACATTCATACTCACTTTGCTACTACATTGAGTTATATGATTAGTTTGTAACCTTTTAGTGCCATCATGATGGGGACTGATTATTGAGTCAATGTTTCTAAACTATGGCTCCCTGACACAAATCAATCTAGCAAAACGTGTCAGAAGAAAGCACTAGTGAACCTAACAAGTATTTAGACCGTTTTTAAAAAATGTAAGCAGTTTATGTGGGGATACATTCTCAAGTGTATGTTTAGAGTAAAAATAGAGAATGGTAAAAAATGGCCATTGAAAAATCTCTTACGTCATTTCTAAAGAATATGTGTGTGTGTGTATTTAATATAACAATGATCTTCACAAAAGCTTAAAGAACAGTTACACCAGACCAAAAGAAGGAATCAAAGAATTAACCTTCATGCAGACACCGGGAAACCATCTGTGTCCTAGCATTTTCCCAGGGGTGAAAAGGGAACGGGTGGGTGAGGCTAATGTGTGTCTTCTTATCTTTCTGGGGTTTACTTACTTTTTAAAATAGTAATCATTCAAATATTAATTTATGTTAATTGATTGCTTGTTCATGAGGATTAAGAGAAATTGTGGAGTCTCATTGGATGGAGGGTGACGTTTTAAAGTCAGCACCTGAGTTAAATTTGATGCAAATGTATATTTCTGGCATTAACTTGAATTTCTGTAATATTTCTATTCAGAGAGTTGAGACATTTTGATTGCATTATTCTCCAACTTCTAGGAAAATGCAGTAATTCAGTTAGATTGTGTGGAGCATAAAGCAGTGCTTCTCAAACTCCAATCAGCCTATGAATCCCCTGGTGAATTTTTTAAAATATGGATTTGGTAGGTTTGAGATAGGACCTCAGATTACATGTTTTCAACAAGTTCCCGAGACATGTTGCTGCTGTTGGTCTGCAGGCTACATGCTGGATAGAGAGAGTCTAATGGAATAAGTACTGCGACCTGGGAAAATGCTAGTCATGATACCTATCTTTACTTATGCCTTTTTGTGCAAAATGTCTTCATTTTAGCTTCTTCACTCGAAAACAAAGTGAGGGAGAGGAGGTTACCTTGCTAAGTTTCTTCCACGGATGAGTGTTTAATCCTAGTTGGGGCATATATACACAATACCTTTAATATGAAAATATTTATGTTACTATTTATAATGTATGCATGCATATTTTCTGCTTAACATTAGAAAAACACAGTTCTGAAACTGTTACTAGCTACTATCCAGATATGAATTTTGAGTTGCAGACTAAATGTACACAGGTGAAAGCATCTCTAGGGGTGAAATCAGCTACTGGTTGGCTGTCTCCTGTGTCTGATGCTTTTTTTTTTTTTTTTTTTTTTTTTTTGAGACGGAGTCTCGCTCTGTCGCCCAGGCTGGAGTGCAGTGGCGCAGTCTCGGCTCACTGCAAGCTCCACCTCCCGGGTTCATGCCATTCTCCTGCCTCAGCCTCTCCGAGTAGCTGGGACTACAGGTGCCCGCCACCACGCCCGGCTAATTTTTTGTACTTTTAGTAGAGACGGGGTTTCACTGTGGTCTCGATCTCCTGACCTCGTGATCCGCCCGCCTCGGCCTCCCAAAGTGCTGGGATTACAAGCGTGAGCCACCGCGCCCGGCCCTTTTTGTTTTACTTTAAAACAGCCCAACCTGAAATGTTAGAACCTTATTTAACATAGCCTGCTCAGTATTTAATTATCTTTTAAATTAAAAACCAATTCTCTATATTTAATTTAAACTCTGCAATTTAAAAGACTGTGTCCTTTTATAGGACCTCAGCTAAATGTGAGACTATATATCCACTGTCTATTTAAAGAAGTCACAGTAGGATACGATTTATTTCTCACAAGCTGTGAAATTTCTTTCAATATAACAAGACATTTGAGGGTTAAAAATTAGATTTTTTGTCTTGTACATTTGTTTAAGTTCTTTGTAGATTCTGGATATTAGCCCTTTGTCAGATGGGTAGATTGCAGAAATTTTCTCCCATTCTGTAGGTTGCCTGTTCACTCTGATGACAGTTTCTTTTGCTGTGCAGAAGCTCTTTAGTTTAATTAGATCACATTTGTCTATCTTGGCTTTTGTTGCCATTGCTTTTAGTGTTTTAGTCATGAGGTCTTTTCCCATGCCTATGTTCTGAATGGTATTGCCTAGGTTTTCTTCTAGGGTTGTTATGGTTTTAGGTCTTACAAACAAACCCATAAAAAAGTAGGCAAAGGATATGAACAGACACTTCTCAAGAGAAGACATTTATGCAGCCAACAGACACATGAAAAAATGCTCATTATCACTGGTCATCAGAGAAATGCAAATCAAAACCACAATGAGATACCATCTCACACCAGTTAGAATGGCAATTATTAAAAAGTCAGGAAACAACAGATGCTGGAGAGGATGTGGAGAAATAGGAATGCTTTTACACTGTTGGTGGGAGTGTAAATTAGTTCAACCATTGTGGAAGACAGTGTGGCAATTCTTCAAGGATCTAGAACTAGAAATATCATTTGACCCAGCAATCCCATTACTGGGTATACACCCAAAGAATTATAAATCATGCCTCTATGAAGTCACATGCACATGTATGTTTATTGTGGCACTATTCACAATAGCAAAGACTTGGAACCAACCCAAATGTCCATCAATGATAGACTGGTTTAAGAAAATGTGGCACATATACACCATGGAATACTATGCAGCCATAAAAAAGGATGAGTTCATGTCCTTTGCAGGAACACAGATGAAGCTGGAAACCATCATTCTCAGCAAACTAACACAGGAACAGAAAACCAAACACTGCATGTTCTCACTCATAGGTGGGAGTTGAACAATGAGAACACATGGACACATGGCGGGGAACATCAGACACCGGGGCCTATTGGAGGGTGGGGGGCTGGGGGAGGGATAGCATTAGGAAAAATACCTAATGTAAATGACGAGTTGATGGGTGAGCAAACCAACATGGCACGTATATACCTATGTAACAAACCTGCACGTTGTACACATGTACCCTAGAACTTAAAGTATAATTTAAAAAAAGAAAAAAATTAGTTTTTTAATGATGCAAATTCTGTATAAAATATATTACAGGCTGGGTGCAGTGGCTCATGCTGGTAATCCCAACCAGCACTTTCAGAGGCTGAGGTGGATGGATTGCTTGAACTCAGGAGTTTGAGACCAGCCTGTGCAATATGGCAAAACTCTGTCTCTACAAATAAGTTCAAAAAATTAGCTAGGTGTGGTGGCGCACGCCTGTGGTCCCAGCTACTCAGGAAACTGAGACTAGAGGATCACTTGAGTCTGGGAAGTCGAGACTGCAGTGAGCCGAGATTGCACCTCTGCACTCCAGCCTGGCCAGCAGAGTGAGACTCTGTTTAAAAAAAAAAAAAAAGGGACCTGTAATGCCAGGCACTGTCATTTTCTTGTAGAATAGGGCATTCCATCAGAAGTTATCTAAGAGTTGGAGCCTCATCCTCCTGATTATTCTGTAAACCAATGACTAACATTTCACAGTGATAATGTCTTTTTATTGGATTCCCAAAAACACATTACCAAATTTTGATAATTTAAAGATTCACACTTAAAAAATGTTTACATTCATTTTCCTTTTGATGTGGTTTGGCTGTGTCCCCACCCAGATCTCATCTTTAATTCCCACATGTTGTGGGAAGGACTTGGTGGGAGGTAATTGAATCATGCGGTCAGTTCTTTCTCATGCTGTTCTCGTGATAGTGAATAAGTCTCACGAGATCTGATGGTTTTAAAAAGGGGAATTTCCCTGCACAAACTCTCTTCTCTTGTCTGCTGCCACGTGAGACATGCTTTTCACCTTGAGCCACGATTGTGAGGCTTCCCCAACCATGTGGAAGTGTAAGTCCATTAAACCTCTTTCTTTTGCAAATTGCCCAGTCTTGGGTATGTCTTTATCAGCAGTGTGAAAACAGACTAATACACTTTTTGTGATAGATTAAATTTTCCATGTACTAAGAAAACATAAAAAAGAATAGTGCAGGCTGGGTGCGGTGGCTCACGCTTGTAATCCCAGCACTTTGGGAGGCCGAGGCGGGCGGATCACGAGGTCAGGAGATCGAGACCACGGTGAAACCCCGTCTCTACTAAAAATACAAAAAAAAATTAGCCGGGCGTGGTGGCGGGCGCCTGTAGTCCCAGCTACTCGGAGAGGCTGAGGCAGGAGAATGGCGTGAACCCGGGAGGCGGAGCTTGCAGTGAGCCGAGATTGCGCCACTGCACTCCAGCCTGGGTGACAGAGCGAGACTCCGTCTCAAATAAAAAAAAATAATAAAAAAAAAAGAATAGTGCAAATTGTAAGGAAATTTAAAATATAAGTTAACCAATGTGATGAAAATAAACAGAAGCCTAGATCTCCCCATAGAAGAAGGTGCTTTGGGATTGCTGGTTTCTGTAGTCTTCTTTTACCAGCAGGATGGAGACAGGGTCCCTGATGAGAATGGGGTGAGAGCTAAGGGTGTTGGTATAGTGAGAATTCAGGGTGAGGCTGCTGACCAGGGTACTGAGAGGGGAATTTCTTAGAAGTGCAGCTGCCTGCCCATTCCGGTGAAGAGTGAAGATGAACAGAGCTTTGCACTGACCCTGCTGCTCTTCCCTTGGAGTGGCCAGTGTGGAATCCCATGAGCTACTAACAAGCACAGTTACCTTTGCAGATAAAACAGCAGTAATTTAGAGGAGAATTGCAATTTACTGAGATTCACTAAAAGACTACCCAGGAGGGAACGTTACTTGCTATGTGATATTTGTCCAATCAAATTTAAAAGATGTTTATTAGCTCATGCCTTTCTACAGTAATGCATCATCTTTCATGGGGTTGCAGAGAAACTCAGTGCAATAATTTCTTTGTTTCAATTCTTTTGCTACATATAATTAATCTGCATTGATAACTATGGTATTTTGGGGCTGTATCATTTGGGAATTGCATTCTCAAATACCTTTATTGTGATGCTAAAGAGTCCCAAATCATAGTATATTAAACCAGATATATATATTTCCTTTCATATAACAAGAAGCTTGAAAGGAGGTAGTGCAGAGCTGAAATCAAAGTCCATAGCCCTACCACGGTCTTAGCGGGTTCTTTCCCTCTGTTTTACCATCATTAGCATATGGTTGCCTGAAGGTTGTTTCAGAATTAAAAGATGGCTGCTACAACAACCAGCCATAGCATCCATTTCATAAGCAGAAAGAATGAGCAAGGGAGAAAAGATTCCTACTAGTTCAGCAGTCCCCCTTTGGATAACTCTCTTAAATGACCCAGACAAAGACTTCCTCTTCCATCTTATTACCCAGCATGATCTTCTAGAGAGGTGGGGAAATGTAGTTGTACCTGCCCTCAACAACATAAGGATTCTGTTAGTAAAAAGGAAGGGTAATATGAATATTGGGTAGGCAACTGGTAGACTCTGGCTACCACTGTGTGCATTTTAGTGAATGAAAGATGACGATGTGGCGTGTATATTCTTAGAAAGGCCATGTAAGATGATGTTATCTGTGGGTCAAATGAATTTCCCTTCAGGTGACTAAAGTAGCTACACACATTCCTTGCAGGAATGAAAAAGAAAAAGAAAAGGAAGGAGGGCAGGGAGAAAGCCACTGCCACAGTTGTGGCCGAGTGAAAGGTGAACACCTAGGTGTGGTAGTTCCAGTAGGGCAGATGGAATTGTTCACTCTTTCAGTGCCCCCTTGTGCCCAATATACTGTAACAGGATAATACAGGGAAACAGTCAAGAAGGAAACTTTTTGAAAACTCCATTCATTAAAGCTACAGTGTAGCAATGGGTGGTTTTAGCTACTAGAAATGCAAAAAAATAAAAAATACCTATACAGTATATAACTTCATGATGTTGGGACAAGACGTCACAATGTTAAGGCATATCTTTCTTGTACTAAGTAGTTCTCTTGTCAAAAAATATGTTTTACTTACATTTAAATTTGGAGCTGTTGGGCTTTTTTCCTCCCTTATATTTATGTATGGTCTGATTTTTTTTTTGTATTGGCTGGTTCTTCATTACTCTACCAAGCTAACTGTACTTATGTGTAAACTCAACTTAAGCCTGATGCAAGGGTCTTTTGTTTGTTTGTTTTATTTCATTTTTAAATAACTGTCTGAAAAGCGCTGGAATATGGGTTGCAAAATTTACCAGCAGCACTATCATCCAACAATCAGTTAAAAAATGTGAAGCAAAAATAAGGCTGCTCACACCCCTGTTATGGGTAGGCACTCATTGAACATTGTGTGTGCCCTGCAGACCTGCATTCTCCAGTGGTCCCAGTCCGGTTCCACAGAATCAACTTTTAGAACTGTAATCATCAATACAGACCAACTTACTCAACTCCCTCTTTCACAGATAAAGATGCTGAAGTCACGAAGAAAAAACAAATCCTCTCACAGTCTCATGGGACAGGGTAGGAACTAGAACCAACGACTCATCTGGAGTTCATATTAACTCCGAACTGTGGCCACCGTTTACAGAGACTCATAGGAGAAGCCACTTGCTCTACAGTGTGAGGATTGCAAGCAGGGCTAGGATCCAAGCTTAGAGTCCCTGAGCCTTTGTCTCCTGTTCTTTCCTGTGTGCTTATGTAGTCAGTCCACTTTCCTTCTCCAACATGAAGGCTTGGCCCATTCCAGGCCTCCTTTGGAAGAAAGTGGGTAAACTATGAATGCCATTGTTTAACACCGTCAGTTGGAAAATTAAAATGTTTCTTTCATTAGAAATAAACTTTTGTCAATTTAAACAGTGGAAGAGTAATTCATCACAGGGGAAGAGGAATGAGAACCTTTGGCATTTATTTTCAATAAAAGATCCTGCTAGTAGAAGAAAACCTGAAACCCTGGTTTTACTGATGCCCATTAACGTGTATACTGGAAGCAAGAGTATGAAGCTCTTAAAATCTGCCCTTTCAAAAACTTAAAAAAGTTACGTAGGGAGTTATAAGTACATAAGATGAAAATGAACACCTTCTCTTAGTAAATGTATTTTAGGAGCATAGAGAAATTGTAAAGAGAAAGGTGAGAGTAGTAGAACTTCACCTGGTAATTTTCTGGGGTAAAAGAAAAGGGGATAAAGGGCCCGGGGCTATATTACTGAAGAAAAAATGAGAGAGAAGGGCAACACACTGTTAAGTAATGTATGCAACATTCTGCCCTGAAATTCTTATTTTGAGTAAGATCTTTTACCTTCCCTGACAATATGATCGTATTGAGCAGTTTGATTAAAAAAATTGTGGCTTTGTTCAGTAAAAACCTAAATACCAGGGGAATATCTGCTTTCTTTATACCCATGTAATTAGGTGGAAAATGGAAAAATCCAATCAAGCTGTGTCTGTGTATCTAATCTGATTGGCTTTCAACTGGATCATAGAGGAGATAAGTGGCATTTCTACAAGATAGCCATTCAGTCACTTTGTTATGAACTTTTTCCTTACCTTAAATTCATCCATAAATGCCATTTATACTCTGGTCCCAAAGGTAGTGAGGTGGTGAGTAGAAAATAGAATCTTAACACCCACTTCCTCTGTTCAGTTACGTCTTTGCTCCTTCAAGTATGGTCTACAGGCTGGTCATCACCTGGGAGCTTGTTTGAAATGCAACTCTCAGGCCCTCACTCTGACTTGTGCAACCAGAATCAACATTTTCAAAATATCTTTGGGCAAACTGTATGCACATTAAAGTTTAAGAAGCTGTCAGTCACCTATATAACTTCTGTTCACATGGAAATTCTGACTATGAAGCTGCTGCTTAAATCTAAGATATACTTCACATGACTTACACACCTATTCTGGAAAATATCTGAAAATATCCAGGAATAAAATGCATGAGACTATCTATCTGTGTATATATGTTTCTGCTTGACTTTTCTATTTTTTACTATTTTATGGCAACAAATATTTTATTGAAGCAGCTTGGGTTTTTTCTTTTTTGATTGGTTAACTGACTTATTCATCCCACAAATCTTTATTAAACACTTCATGTGCCAGTAAATTAAAAAAGATGATGAAGACATGCCAATCTCCTCAAGAAAATCAGACTCTGGCAAGGGGAGCAAAATTAAGGTTTCAAGGAGCTCAGATATTCATAACCTCAAGCAGGTCACAGACACCCTTGCTATCATGAAGAAAGCTAAACAAAACTTTTCTAGGAAAATGTCCACAATTTCAAGGAATTCATGGTACCATTGGAGACCCTTTGTAGAACTCCTCAAGTAGGTTTTCCTAATCTGGTGCTCACCAGTCACAGTGTCTGGGATTCATGATTTCTTTCTTTTTTGAGACAGGGTCTCTGTCGCCCAAGCTGGAGTGCAGTGGCACAATCTCCACTCACTGTAACCTCCGCCTCCTGGGTTTAAGTGATTCTCATGCCTCAGCCTCCCAAGTAACTGGGATTACAGGCGTGCACCACCATGCCCAGCTAAATTTTTATTTTTTTATTTTTTGGTAGAGATGGGATTTCACCATGTTGGCCAGGCTGGTCTTGAGCTCCTGATCTCAAATGATCCTCCCACCTCAGCCTCCCAAAGTGCTGGGATTACAGGTGTGAGCCACTACACCCAGCCTATGATTCTTAGAGGTATTTTAAATCTCCTGAAATTGTACATAAAATTCTATTTTTATGTGCTGTTTTCTGGGAGGATAAACCGTAATTTAAATCTGGTTACCAGTGAAATTCACTCCCCAAAAGGAGATCTGGCATGTGATAATGATTTTGAAGGTTTACATTGGCTTTTCAGCTACTTAGAAAAGTCTTTACATGTGTCATCCTTAGTGACTCAAGAGTGGGTTAACTGGAGATTTGGTGGGAAGGGGGTAAAGTCTAAAGAAAACAGAAGTGAATTGGTTTAGCTTTCCACTCAAATCGACTTTCCTTACCTGTTGAGCAGGCATACCCTTGTGTGTTCTGACTCCTAAACTTAGTCTTCTCTGGGCATCACCAATCAACCCCATCATCCCAGGAGGCCAGTTGGGTCCTTAAGAAGCAGCCTCCCAGGTTTCCTGTGGAAGACAAGCCAAGTAGATCCTTTTTAAGGACCTTCATGACCAAGGACCTTCTTGAAAGAAAAAAGAGAGTATGAAGGGAGAGAGGGAAGGAAGGAGATGCATTGCCATGACCTTGTCTTTCACTGATAGTACTAAAAAAATTTGTTTTGAAAAAGTTTGCTGAAAATGCAGCCAAGATGTGGGCAAGCCTTTTCTTTGGGCAGAATGAATTTTAAAATGATTTAAAGTATATTTTAATAAGATTATTTAAATAAGAGTCTTAGCTTGACTAAGGATGCTCTGTTAATAAAGCTTCAGTTCTCTTTCATAGTGTTAGTATTTTAAAATATAGCTCTCTGTATTCTTTTTCTTGAATAATCTTGGTTGTCTTTACAAATACTAGCAATTTTAATGCTTTCTTTGTAATATTTTGTGCTTTAAAATATGTATCTTTGGTTGGGCGTGGTGCCTCATGCTGTAATCCTAGCACTTTGTGAGGCCAAGGTGGGAGGATCGCTTGAGGCCAGGAGCTCAAGACTAGGCTGAGCAACATAGACAGACCTCCTCTCTATAAAAAATAAAAAATAAAAAATTAGCTGGGTACGGTGGCATACACCCGTAAACCTAGCTACTCAGGAGGCTGAGGCAGAAGGTTTGTTTGAGCCCAAAAGTTCGAGGCTGCAGCAAGTCATGATTGCACCACTACACTTCAGCTGGAGCAACAGAGCAAGACCCTGTCTCAAATAAATAAATAAAAATGAAATATCTATTTTTCTTTTGGTCTTTAAGGGTAAGATACATAAAGCAGGCAATGTGCTAAAATGTGCTTCTTTTTCTCTTTAATGCTAACTTTTGACCTGTAATCTCAGTCACATATACAGAACTAGATTTAACAACCAGGGAACACTCTAGGTTAGTAAAAGTTGGCATGCAACTTCTTTGAAACTGAGTTTCTTGTTAGATGATGAAAACTTAGAAAAACTCTTTTTCTTTTCTTCTGGGTAGAGCTTTGTGTAGATTGGTTTGTAATGTACATGAGGGTTTCTTATTTTTTAAAGCTGGGCTTCATGTATGAATTATCATTTTAATTTATCTAATAGTGACAATTTACTGTAATTGAATCTTTTAATTGAGAAATACCAGGGTATTTTACAGGCATTAATTAATGCTTCCTACTTCCCTGTGTGGTAGGTAAATGTTAACCTTGTTTAATAGGTGGAGAACTTAAAGAACACAGTTGAGTGTTCTGGGGCCACCCAGAAACTCAGCGGGTGGAAGGCCTAGACAACCCATTTTGGTTCTGGACCGATGCTCATTCCCTTGGTTCTCGAGCTAGAATCTGGCCTTTGCTCTGATTTATGTGGAATAAGAGAACAAGGAAAAAACATGGAGATCTCTTAACTTTTATTCTTTTGCTTTATAAATGAGGAAACTGAGTCAGAGAGCAGTGATGTGAATTCACTATCCATGATAAAGTTACTCATTTGTTTATTCATTGAACAGATATTCATTTAGTACCTGTTGCATGGTGTGTATGCTTCTTAAATTCTGTAAACACATTGAACAAAACAAGCGAAGTCCTTGTTCTTAAGGAGCTTATATGACAATGGGAGGAAGAGAACAGTCAATAAACAAATAGAAAAATAACTGATACTGAATCAGGTTGTAGTGTTAGTCCGTTTTGCATTGCTATGAAGGAATACCTGAGGCTGGGAGATTTATAATGAAAAGAAGTTTATTTGGCTCATGGTTCTGCAGGCTATACAGGAAGCATGGTGCCAGCATCTGCTTCTGGTGAGCTCAGGAAGCTTTCAGTCATAGTGGAAGGCAAAGCAGGACCAGACAGCTCATGGCAAGAGAGGGAGCACAAGAGAGGGGATGAGGTGCCAGGATGCTTTTTAGTGATCAGATCTCATTGTAAGGAACAGAGTAACCCTCCATTACTGTGGGAGGGGCACCAAGCTACTTATGAGGGATCTTCCCCGCTAACAAACACCTCCCAGCAGGCCCCACCTCTAACGTTGGGGAGTCACGTTTTCACATTAGATTTGGTGGGAACAAATACTGAAACTGTATCATTTGTAATAAGTGTTTTTTGGAAAAAAAAAAAAAAAAAAAAGCCAAAATTAAAAGGCTGCGGAGGAGGTGCTATGTGTGTAGGGGTGGAGCTGTTGCTATTTTATATATGATGTACAACAGAAGTCTCATCTGTAATATAATGTTTCTGTTGAGACATGACATGATGTACAAGTCATGCAGGTAGCTGGAGAAAGTTTTTCAAGCAGAGGAATCAGCATGTGCAAAAGGCCTGAGGTAGGAGAATACTTGACTTCTTTGAAAAACAGAAAGGAGGCTAATTTATCCAAGAGAAGCAAGCAGGTAGAAGGGTCATAAGCAATGAGATCAGAGTAAAAAGGGGGGCAATATTTTAGAGAACCTTGTAAGCCATTGTAAGGACTTCAGCTTTAACCCTGACATGTGAAATCATGAGAAAATCAGGGCAGAGGAATGATGTAATCTGACCTACATTGTAGAGGGCTTACCCTGCCTGTTAGGGGGAGACAAGTCAGGGGTGTGTAGAGGAAGTGTGCAAATAGGGAGACCAGTTGAATGTGCAAGACACTATACGGACATTGAATATTGATCAAGACTGGTGGTAAGGAATAGGAAAAGCTGTCATAAAGCTGAATAACCGTTGTATTAAATTCCAACTTCAAGGCACAGGCCCTTCTTCTTTTTTTTTATTTTTTGAGACGGAGTCTCGCTCTGCCGCCCAGGCTGGAGTGCAGTGGCACAATCTCGGCTCACTGCAAGCTCCACCTCCCGGGTTCACACCATTCTCCTGCCTCAGCCTCTCCGAGTAGCTGGGACTACAGGCGCCCGCCATCACGCCCGGCTATTTTTTTTTTTAATTTTTTTTTTTTTTTGTATTTTTAGTCGAGACGGGGTTTCACCGTGGTCTCGATCTCCTGACCTCGTGATCCGCCCGCCTTGGCCTCCCAAAGTGCTGGGATTACAAGCGTGAGCCACCGCGCCCGGCCTAGACTTCACATTTAAGCTGTGACCTAAATCTTTCAAAGGAAAATGAACACGATCTGGTTTGCTGGAGGAACAGACGTATACCCACAGTGTTGGCAGTGAGGGAACATGAGGTTGACAGCCGGGCAGGAACCAGATTAAGAGATTGGATCTTATTTTCAGTACAATGGGGAGCCATTGCAGGTTTTAAGTACAAGAATAACTTATGTTTTAAAAAAGATCGTTCTGGCTGCTGAGTGGTTAATAGATGGCAAGGAGAGAAGCAGAAAGATGGAATAGAAGGCAATTTCAGGTATCTAGGCAATAGAGGGTGAAGAGTGGAGCTACGATTCTATGATAGCTAACTTCCGTATTTGCCTTCAGTGATTCTCTCCTTTTGGTATTTACACCCTTTGGAAGTCTTCTGCATTTTACCAGGGTTAGTCTCAACGTAACCAATAGAATACGGCAGAAGTGATGGTCTGCTGCCTCTGAGACTAGGTTATAAAGGCTATGACTTCCATCTTGGTCTCTGTCTTTCTTGGATCTCTTGCTCTGAAAGAAGCAAGCTCCTAAGTTTTGAGCTACCTTAAGGAAAGGCCCATGTGGCAAGGATCAGCAGCCAGCAAGAAATGGAGGCCTGCCAACAACTACACAAGTGGCCCCAGAAGTAGACCCTTTATTCAATAGAGATGACAGTTGGCAACTGGCTATGATTCCAAAATTACGGGGATAAGTTAGGAATGGAGAAATAGATTTAATAATCTCTACAGCCAGGTGTAGTGGCTCATGCCTATAATCCTAGCACTTTTGGCAGCCAAGTGAGGCAGATTGCTTGAGGCTAGGAGTTCAAGGCCAGCCTGGAAAGTATTGCAACACCCTGTCTCTACAAAAAATAAAAATAAAAATAAATAGGTGTGGTGGCAAGTGCTTGTTGTCCTAATTACTAGGGAGGCTGAGGTGGAAGAATTGCTTGAGCCCGGAAGTTCGGAGCTGAAATGAGCTGTGATCGCATCACTACACTCTACCCTGGGCTACAAAGTGAGACTCTGCTTCTAAAATAAAAAAAAAAAAGAGAGAGAGAGAGAATACCTAAAATATAGGTAGCATTTAAAGCTGTGGAACTGGATGGGGTAATCTAAATCAAATTTATTGAGAAGAGACAAGAGCCAGGGCATGAATGAATGAAATGAATGAATGAAATATGAATATCTACATTAAAACACAGCTCCCTTTAAAAATTAAAACTCAAAATGGGAATACATATAGGGGTTAAGTTGTCCATACTGGGAATATTCAATACTAGACATTACTACTGAAGAATATTTCTTAAACTTCTTTATGATGTGACATTTACACACCGTGAGTGTGTGTTAAGGTTGCTGTGGGGACCTTAACTCTTGAACTTCCTGATATTTGGTATATTTTCATTTTAAACCTTCCTATTCTATCACAATAAATTTACAAGTTAAACATGTATAGCTATGCACAGTGGCTTTGAATGTGTCTGATTTTCCAAGGAAACATGCACTATGGTATTGGCTATTTATGAGTGTGGAGAAATCTAAGGAAATTATTTTCATTTTATATTCCTCAGCAAATTACAGCTCGACATGGGCCTTTAAAAAATAGACTTGCTTTACTTCAAACAACTTGCTTACCTTGAGGTTTTCTGGGAACATAGGGCCGTATACTTTTGAGAGCTCTTTCATAAATGATGGGATGTGCTGCAACCTCTCAGCTCCAGGCACCTTGAAACAGGCAGGGGGGTTTATCTTTTGCCTTCCGTGTTTGCTTAAGGAAAACTAAAAGCAATCTTCTATTTGAGGTCAAGTTCTATTACACTGAAAACATTTAATCTTCAACATACACGATTAAGATAGCACATCTGTAGTGGTCATGAGGATACATGACCAACATGCCCCATAGAAAGATAGTAAAGGAATCTCTTGTATTGGTGGAATAATAGGACTGAAACATATTGAACTTCTTGAAGGGAAAGTATAAGTAGCATCCTCTCCTTTTGCTTTCTGGACACATCTTTTCCCATCTCCAGAAAGACGGAGTCCCCAGGGAATGAAGACTTTTGATGTGGCCTTAAGTTTGCAATTTGTGCTTCCCATAAAAATTCCTCCCCCAACTGTGTACTGTATGTCAGTCATGATATGTCACCAGCAGGTGGCAACAGCGAGTGCAATAGAATGGAAAACCCCAGGTCGGAATCTCTGCAGATCACTAGGAAGGGTGGCATGCCAGTGTACACAGTGTATGCAGAAGGGAAATTACTGCTATTTTTTTTTTTAAAGTGCTTTACCACTCTGTCCTACCTCTCCAAGAGTCCATTTTCTTTCTTCCACAAAAATTGATTTAGACCAGAGGTCGATACTCTTATTAATCAGAGGGAGGTCCTTTTAATAGCCTGTAGGTCTTTTCCGCTACATCAGGGACAGGGGGGTTTGCCCTTGTTTGTTAAAGAGTTCTCGTTTTCTGACTTGCCTGCCCCTATGGGCCTCTTAAAACAACTCTGAAAGCAAGTGGCAAAAAATAATTTTTTACTAGAAGACTTAGCAAGAGCCAACTAATTTGACCCATTAAGTGGGATATCAGAAAGCTAGGAGGAGATGATGGGGTTGTTTGCCAACATGAAAGAAAGAGAGATATCACTGGTTTTTTCTTTTCTTTTCTTTTCTTTTTGTTTGTTTGTTTGTTAAGCTGGCAGCTGCTGTAGTCAGAGGGATTCACCGGCATTGACTGCCACCTGGTTGGGGAGGAGTCCTATATCTTTGCAGATTCCATCTCAGAGATGGGACATTGTCCCCCTGTAATTGCCTGTGTGTAATTTCAGGACTAGCATCATGATAGATACTATATGGCAGAGCAGGCATGCTTGGGCTTGTCATATGTACAATGAGGGACTCAAGCTGTCTTTCAGGTCCAAGGAGCAAGGTTATTTGGGGAAAGCTCAGCTGGGAGTGAGTGTTCTTGAGGAAACATCTGCTCCATAGGAATGTAGACCCTTAGAAGAACATCCTTTGCAGGTTGTGCATGAGGCAAGCCATAAATTAGTAGGATGAGCTCCCCCTGTAGTCTACTCTGAGTACAGAACTACCTTACAGACAATAATTCAGTTAGGCCTTAGACATCACAGTGCACCAAGGCAAATAAATCCAAAAGTGGGAGGATACGCTTACAGGCACAGCCTTAGTGGGGGGAACTGTAAAAAATTAACCCTTCGTGTTCCTCTGAAAGCAAGTGTATGAGCATTTTCTGGAAACCTAGTGCCTCCCATCCCACTTGGAATCTGAATTGCTTGCAGTTTCCTGAGATGCCACTCCAGCCATCCATGAGGCCTGTTCTCACTTCACACATACTCTAAGACCAACGACTTGTCATATTATTGAGAAGGTGGGAAACTATTTATATTACCACCTAAAGAAAGCGCATTCTAAGAAATCAGGCTATGACTTTGGTTTTGCCGATAGCTGACATTTCCAATTCTGGCAAGTCACAAAAATTTCATTTCCACTTACTCGTGTGTCAAGTAGGGTAATGATCCTGCCTTGGAGACCCTATAGAATAGTTGATGATAATAATAATAATAACTAAATGATGATCGCTTATTCACATGCTGATTTCCAGCCTGATAGTCAGGCTCTTCACCCGTCGATGTCAGAGAAAAGCCAATGTCCTACCACCATCTCCAGGGCCCTGTATCATCTGACCACTTGACTTCTGACCTTGTTTCCTCCTGTTCTCCTTTTACTCATTCAAACTAAGAAACTAGCTTCCTTGTTATGTCTTGAATACACTCGGGTCTTTGCATTGCCTATGTGCTCTTCCCGGACTGCTCTTTCTCCAAATATGCAGATGATAGACTTTCTTCCCATCTTTCCATCTTTGTTCAAATGCTGCCTTCTTAATTAAGTCTACCTGGCCCACACATTTTACAATTAGAACCCGTCCCCAACCAGACTCCTAACCTCTTCATTTTCCACATTCAAAAGCACTTACCTGTTAATTATGATTACTGTTTACTGTCTCCTCCAATTAGAATATAAATTCTTTAAGTACTGGAATTTTTGTTTCGTTGGTTTGTTTTCAATGGAGTATCCAAATACCTTGAAGTGCTTAACATACAAAGGGATTTGATTAATATTTGGCAGATGAATGGCAACACAGCAGTCCTGTTAGGTACACACACAAAAACACACATGTATACATATATTCACACACTCCCACTCTCACATACACTTGTATAGAGAATTTAGATTTATTTTATAACTTTTTGAGGTTGATTAATAACCCATTCTGTGCTCCTATTACAAAAGTAGCACAATTAGAAATATTTGAATATGTCTTCAGGTGAGTCTGTTAATTTTCTTTTGAATGATTTTAATCAAAAAGTATATTACAGAAGAAATACACCTTAGGCATTTTAAGAGAAAATGCAGTTCTATTATTTTCAGTGATGTATAATATAAAGTAATAGTAAGGGGGCTACTGAGATACTGCAAATAAACACCCTGCTAGACCTAGTTGAATGGATAGATAAGACTCATTTACAATTAACACACTGTTTGTATGCAGTTGGGTTGTTGTAAATCTGTTTGAAAACAATTTGTTCTCAAGTAAATTGAAACACCCTCTACATTCATTCTTGTTTACATTAATTTTATTAACCTATTTTCTATCGATAATGGGAAAATAAACTGTAGGGACATAGACAAAGCTGTGTTTGAACGGTCACAAATTACAAATCACAAGGGATCTTAACTGACGAGTTTCTTTCTTGAAAATGTGTTACTCTACAATGTAAACATCAGGTGCTTTGATTGCTGTTGGCCTACTCATATTCATGCTTCTTTATCTGGGATCCTTCCAAATGAAGCATCCAGAAAATGTTTGAGTCACAAAAATATGGGCTTTGTATTGTTTACAAAGGAATACTGCTGGTAGAGATGAGGGATGGATTTCAGTTCTATTTCACTCACCTCACATTTTGGTTTAGCGTTTCCTATTTTTGGGCTATCATTACATGAAGGAAGCCTACCAACTTTTGCCAGGCACTTTGCATCTTGCCTTGTTTTGAATGAGAAGCTCTAGATTCTTCCCCATGTCTTCTACCACAGCTTTAGGATGGCTATTTGGCTTTGACTGAACACTCCAGCAGAGTCTTATCATTTTCCCAAACAGAGCATTACAGGATTGTGTAGTTGTAGATGTTAGAAAGTTCTTCCTCACATATAGCTAACATTTGACTCTTGGGAGACAGCCTTTGTAGCTAGCTGTAGATCTGCCTAATAATGGAATAAGAGGCTAGATTCTACCTCTTCCTTCCCCTGCATGTCAAGATCCTTTCTCAAGAAAGCTAAGAGTGGCATTGCTTCTCAGCTTTTTCTTCTCCAGATTAATAAAACTATTTCTTAACTTTTTTTTAAGAAAGTGAGCATTTATAGGCACACACACAGTAGTTTATATCACCATTTTTTAGAGGTTAACTGCTTTCCTAGATGTGATCTTGTGCTTTTTGCCGCTTGGAAGAAATACTTGATAAGAGAGTAAAAGGAAAAATAATTTCCTCTGCAGAGGCTTTTGACCGGATAACTTCTGAGGAACATATATTGTCTGAAAAAGAAGGCACAAAATTATTTCATGGTGAAGTCTACATAGGGTACACTGGCAATAACTGTTTACCTCTTTCAGGCCAGATTTAGATGTTCTTTTTTTTTTTGAGACGGAGTCTCGCGCTCTCACCCAGGCTGGAGTGCGGTGGCGCGATCTCGGCTCACTGCAAGCTCCGCCTCCCGGGTTCCCGCCATTCTCCTGCCTCAGCCTCTCCGAGTAGCTGGGACTACAGGCGCCCGCCACCGCGCCCGGCTAATTTTTTTTGTATTTTTAGTAGAGACGGGGTTTCACCGTGGTCTCGATCTCCTGACCTCGTGATCCGCCCGCCTCGGCCTCCCAGAGTGCTGGGATTACAAGCGTGAGCCACCGCGCCCGGCCTCAGATTTAGATGTTCTTACTGACATCATTGGTCCTCAAAACATCCCTGAGACTGAGCCTTACTTCTATTATTCCAGGAAGGTTAATACCAATATACAGATTGACTAAGAAACTGTCCACATATTAGACAAATCTAGCCAAAAATCAAGTCCGGCCGGGCGCGGTGGCTCACGCTTGTAATCCCAGCACTTTGGGAGGCCGAGGCGGGTGGATCACGAGGTCAGGAGATCGAGACCACGGTGAAACCCCATCTCTACTAAAAATAAAAAAAAAAAAAAAAAAAAAATTAGCCGGGCGTGATGGCGGACGCCTGCAGTCCCAGCTGTTCCGAGAGGCTGAGGCGGGAGAATGGCGGGAACCCGGGGGGCGGAGCTTGCAGTGAGCCGAGATCGCGCCACTGCACTCCAGCCTGGGTGACAGAGTGAGACTCCTTCTAAAAAAAAAAAAAAAAAAAAAATCAAGTCGAACTGTTTGGTCATAGATGAACACCTGTGAGGGACGGTAAGTGAAACGCACCCATCTACCCACGAAAATGGCATTACTAGAAGTAATGACAATTTCAAGCCATAATCATGATGCTTTAGAATTTTCTACTTGATCAAAAATAAGGAGATATGGGCCAGGTATGGCGGCTCACACCTATAATACCAGCACTTTGGGAGGCCAAGGCAGGCGGATGACTTGAGGCCAGGAGTTCAAGACCAGTCTGGCCAACCTGGTGAAATCATGTCTCTACTAAAAATACAAAAATTACCTGGGTATGGTGGCACACGCCTGTAGTTCCAGCTACTGAGGTGGCTGAGGCACGAGAATTGACTGGGCCCAGGAGGTCCAGGCTACAGTGAGCCAAGATGGCGCCACTGCACTCCAGCCTGGGGAACGGAGAGTGACTCGGAAAAAAACAAACAAACGAAAAACCAAGGAGATGTGGAGAGAGTTTGCCATCTTTGGCAAAAAGTTAAGATCACTAATTTGGTGATCTTAATTTGATCTCTAAATGTTGTTTTGCTTTGAAAAATAGCTGAACACATAGCAATGTTCAGTTTAAAAAAGCATAATTAACAAAATTACGTATCTTTTCTCAGACCCAGATCACAGAATCATCAGGAGGAGATTAAATATTGGGATAGAGCAGAGTAAAAAGAATCACGAAGGAAAATCATCTTTAACTTAAAACTAAATTTGGTAACATCTAATATCAAAGGGGATGCTTATAGCATGTGGAATTGTTTACCCACTGCCATAATCATTTCCAAATCAGATTTTCTGCTTTACCGCTATGGTGGTTCTTGCCTAGCAAATGAGGAGCGCGTCTTGAGTTTTTGGAAACATTCATGCTATTTTATAGAACGTCTCATGGACACCTGGAGGGAATGGGATTGTAAATTAATGGTTTACATAGCTGTCACCTGAATTCCTAGAATTGGAACATTTCGACTTCCTTAATGAGCTCAGACTTTTGCTTCATGCCACCTAGGAACATATTTCCAAAATTTAGAAAATAAATGAGTTTAGTTTCAAAGTTTATAATTTTTTTTTTGTGAATTTAGAGAGATAATTAAAGTGGTGGAATATGGTTACAAAGTAATGTTACTAGTTATAATTAATCAGCACGGACAAATACTGTGTCCTAGGATAAAATTTTAATTAGCAAGGTCTTAATTAAGAGTAAATAGAAGCTGTCAGTGAATTTATATATGATTTTGTAAATTCAGTAGATAGCAATCTATGACATTATGCAAATGACTGTTTTGCATATTTATTAATTTTTTTCATATTTTCTTGGGAATCAATAAATTTGTGCATATTAAAGTTACAAAGAGTGCCACATTACGACAAAGACTGTGACCTCTTTAAGAAATGTTTCCCGGCTGGGTGCATGGCTCACACCTGTAATCCTAGCACTTTGGGAGGCTGAGGTGGGCAGATCACCTGAGGACAGGTGTTTGAGACCAGCCTGGCGAACATGGCAAAACCCTGTCTCTACTAAAAATACAAAAATTAGCCAGGCGTGGTGGTGCATGCCTGTAATCCCAGTTACTCAGGAGGCTGAGGTAGGAGAATCGCTGAAACCCAGGAGGCGGAGGTTGTAGTGAGCTGAGATCGCACTACTGCACTCCAGCCTCGGTGACAGAGTGAGACTCCACCTGAAAAAAAAAAAAAAGAAAGAAATGTTCCCCACTCATGGCCTCTGATGATTTGAACAAAGGCACTTGTTAAATAGAAGATGAGATATACATGACACCTTTGCTCAGCAGTCCTCTCATCTCTCTGTGCCAGACAATTTTAAAATAAGATGTGATTTCTTCCCCCTATTCTAAAATAATATATTTGCTATTATGGAAAACATGTAAATTTGTGAAAAGTATTAAAAAAAAATCAGCCTGATCCTATAGCTTAAAACTAGCAATGATAGTTAATTAATTAGTTACTTTATTTGCTCTTAAGATAGAATCTCACTGTTGCCCAGGCTGGAGTGCAGAGGTGTGATCACGGCTCACAGCAGCCTCAACCTTCTGGGCTCAGGTGATCCTCCCACCTCAGCCTCATGAGTAACTGGGACTACAGGCACATGCCATCATGCCTGGCTAATTTTTTGTAGTTTTTGCAGAGACAGTGTTTCACCATGTTGCTCAGGCTGGTCTTGAACTCCTGAACTCAAGTGATCCACCTGCCTCAGCCTCCCAAAGTGCTAGGATTACAGCGGTGAGTCACTGTGGCCAGCCAACTATTAATATTTTAATACTTCTTTCTCATCTTATGTCTACCACTGCATATTATAGAGTCTATATTATTTTGTGTTTGACTTTTTACTTCATATTATTGTTTTATATATTATGAGCTTTGCATATTATGAGCTCTTTCTAAATATATTTTGTCATATTCTGACAGGATATTATCAATGGATAACTGATAGCACAAATTACCAAATCTTTCTATGCTATAACAACATTGTTTAGAAAAAGCATACTTTAGATGTTTTCAGGAAAAACGTGAAACCTAAAATGCAAAGCTTCATTATTATTGATCACTGTTATGAAAATGTTAGGTACCTGTGAAATACTTCCTGACTGCTTGATTTCCCAGCACACTGATAATGGTGGTCAAAAACTATCGTTTAGATATTGGGAATAGATTTTTGAAAGCTGGACTTCAGACTGGGAGACTTACTGGAAAATAAAACCACCAAGAAAAACACCTTGAAATTTATGAAACTTCTAAAGAAAAGTTATATATTTTAGATTTTCCTAAGTTAATGTTAGGCCTGAAGGCAAGGTGAAAATGATAAATTTTTAAGGACCAATTTTTTATACTATGATGTTAAATGAAATAGAAAATATTCCCAATAACTGTAACACACACATACACTATAGTTTATAGCTAGAAAGGAAAGATACTATTTTCTAAATAGCCTTTTGTCTTTTTGATTCTTCTAGGTTCAAAGTTCACGCTACAAGGTGACAGTCATTTGCATTTCTCTGATTTAAGTGTTTTTGAAGGGGACGGAGGAAAGGGGGTGTTTGTATTAGCACAGTTTTTTAGTCTATTGAAACTTTTCAATACACTGAAAATGTTTGAGCATAATATCCTCACCTTTCAAGATATCACATAACTCTTGCTTATTTAACAGGGAAAAAACCCCAAAACCCAAAAAGACCTCTAACCAAACACGAACATAACACTCTTAGATCAAATTGTTCTCCTGGCTATTTCTGAATAAGTCAAAGTAACGCATGGTTAGTGGGATACTTTAGTTGCTGAGATGGCATTCTTTTTGTACCCAGGGCTTTGAGACTTTTGGGTTTTCAAAATTCACCCTTGTCAACCTAAATAACAGAGAGGCTCTCTACAAAGGAAGATATTTATTTGGGAATACAGCATTGTAATGGGAATACACGTCATAGTGAAGTATACGTGTATTCAGGGAGGTAAAGGCTCTGTTTGTCTGTTTCTTAACGTTTGTGATTCTATTTCGATTCTGACAGCTTTTACACACTTATCATCCTATACCCTAGGGTGATATCCTAGAGCTTCAAATGCACTTTTAAATTAAGCAAGGTGATTAAAAATGTAATAACATAATTGAGAGATACATAAATTCTTCTTTAGATTTGCAGTTCCGAATAAAGACAGTAGTTAGGAGTTCCTACTTAAAAATTTTAGGGTTCACATTGTAAAAATCTTAGACCTGGAAGGCTTATCGCTGTCTTGTCCCAACCAATCTTTATTTTCCTAAAGAGTAAAATCTCCATAGGTTTCAGTTTGCCTAGGATAGTCCCAATTTATGCCCATTGTCCATGTGTAATTATAACAGCACATTTTATTACTATCAAGAGTTTCTAGTTTAAAGGATTGGTTATATAATCATCTTACTAATGAGAGAACCAAACCCCAACCCTTGAAGGGGTTGCACAAGCGTTTGAACTAGACCAAACTAGTTTATGGTGAAGTAGAGATGCACTCTCTAAACTTCCAAACCAGAGTTTAATTTATTATTAACATTCACGATTTAAGATGAATTGAATGAATGCAAAGCTCGTAAGATTTTTGACCAAACAATGTAGGTACCAGTGGTTCTCAATTTTCAGTTTGCATTTGAATCACCTGGAGGCCTTGTTAAACCAGATTACTGGGCCCCACCCCAGACCTTCTCAATTTGAAGAATTAAGAGAATTTGCATCTCTAACAAGCTCCCAGAGATGCTGACTTGGCTTCTACAGGGAGCTCTCACTTTGAGAAGCTCTGTCACAGAATGTTACGGCAACCTTTCCATGCTGTAAAGGTAGGCAGAGGTGAGAGCATGCCCTTCCGCAGCTATAAATGTTCGCCTCTTCTTCTCAATGTATAACTTGTTTGATATGCGCCAGAATTTTCTCACAGCAAAAACTAGAGGTGTGAAGTGAAAAATTTGAAATACAAAATTCACAGAAGAAGATAGGGTTGTGTGGGGTTGGGTTGGTTTTTTTTTTTTATTAGGGGTTGCAGGGCCATTCTTTGTGGACAACACAGTGAGGCTACCAAACCAACAGGAAGAAATAGCTTTTATGTTATGATCTAGAAATTTGCTACTCAAAATATATGAGCTATCAGCATCATCTGGTGATTGCACGAAATACTGAGATAGGAGACACAAGGCTCCTGTGACAGCTTCTTAAATAGATTACAGTTAATTTGCTACCGTGAATGTGGAAGGAACTGAGTTACTGAGTTGGAGAGAAGACTTAAGGATTACCTTGATATGGAGGAAGCATTAAGAGAGACTGAACTGTAAAAATTCTTTCCCACTGAGATACTAGTTCAGAGGTTCTCTGCTTTCAAACCACGATAGAAGTGAGATTAAAGTTTACCATAAATTGATCTGAAATCATTCTGTGTTCTAAATGCTTAATAAAATCCTGAACCAGAAATCTGGGTATGGAAGACAAAATTTTCTTCCTTTTTCTCCACTTTCTTTCATTTGGAGAAATAAGTAGCTGGAATAGTAGCTTAAGAAAAACCAGCTTCACTGCAAGAAAATGGAGGCAGATAAGTTTAGAATCATAAGGAAAGCATCAGGTAGTTCAGGGAAAAGTTTGTTGCAACAAATGTTTAAGTCTGGGTTAGGGATTGTAGTTGGTTAGAATGAAGTTATATATATTGACAAGCAGTACTGAAATCAGATTCACCAGAAGGTTCTAAAAGCAGAGTTAATAAGGAGAATTTCCGGTAGTGTTATTGAAACCACTTGGAATTTTCTAAGAACAGTTAGGTCTGAAAGATAAGACCACGGCAGTAAATTCTCGTTCCCTGCTTTTCTTTAAGGACAACAACAAAATGGGAAGACTATTTTCCTGTCAAGTACACATTAAAAACAGAATTTCATGTGAGTCAAATAGAATTACCTTTGCAACTGTAGCAATGGTGAGTCACCATGTAAAATTACTTGTCAACTCTCAAAACTCTGTGGTTGCTATGAATGACATAGCCTTTCCTGGAGACAGTCTCAAAGATATTCAGCCCACAGAGCACCATTTTCCCTCTGCCACTATTCCTTTGTGCACCTGCAGTTTTGAGTCAACAAAAATTGCCAACCCAGGGTGATAAGCTCCATATAAATAATTAATGACATGGAACTAATTACTCCTGTATTAGGCCACCTGCACCCTCAAAGCTCAAGAGCCCCAGGTGTGAAAATTGCAGGGGCAACTAATGGTGAGCTGCATTTCATCACGTAAGCCCTGTAGAGGAGGCCCTGGCTGTTTCCTGCTCACACTTTTTTCAGGGTTCAGTAAGCAGAGCCCGGGTGGGACTGACTGCTTTTGTAACATCTCAGAAGGCAACCAGAGGACGTGGTGACGCTTGAAAATCGAGCTCTTACAGGCCACCAGGAGGTAAGAGGGATTAGGTTTAATTAGAGGAAAATACACCTGGAAGGATATGGTTGGAAATTGTTCCTTGAGGTATGCGAAACCTGCTCCAACAACTCTATGTGAGCATGCTACATTTAAGAGTTATGGGACTTCTGTTTCACTATTTAAGCAGATTCACAGGATTTCAGGATTTCAATCTTCAAATATGTGAATTAAATTATATACGTATCTATACATCTGAAAGGTATATTACAACACAACATTATAACATTTATATTACTACTTTTTGGTGGGGATCTTTATTTTCCTGGCCTGGTGGTGTGTGTGTGTGATTGATTTGTTGGTTGATTGATTGATATAGACTCTTTCCAAGTGAGATCTTAAAATCTTGTTTGAAGGAAATCTACTGCAAAGTAGTCTATAGTTTATGATGACTTAAACACCAGTAGAAATTCTCAGGCCATCTTGTAGAACATCATTATTAGTTTTGCATTGGCTTTGGAATGAAGAAGAAAAGGAGAAAATATGATTGAAGTTACTACCTCTAGGAACTTTAAGTTCGTTGATTTCGCTGAGTGCAAAGCTCAGTATGGGAGATCCAACTTCTCATTTAGTGACAGCCTCTTATCAGTTGTTATTCTTTTGTTATGGTTTGAAGGCGAGTTGAGGAAAACAACAATTGCATACTCAATAGAACATTAACGAAATGCTAAAATTAAAGATTCTAAAAATCCGTGGGGAAAATTCCAGAATTTGCTTAACTATATATTTTTCTAAAACACACATACTAGTTTACACTAATTAGCCCACAGAATATCTATTTTTATTGTTTTCATCTTGCGAGTTGGAAAGTTTAGGAAAAAACCTTTTTTGCTTTCACCCTCTTCTGTTCCCTTAGCCCTACAATTAAGCTTAAATTACATTTTTCTATACTCATCATATTAAAATTTATATCCAAATATATATAGTAGTCTAATAATTTTGTTTAATTAATAGACTTTGTTTTTGGAGCAGTTTTAGGTTTACAGAGAAGTAGAGTGGAAAGTAGAGTTCCCATATATCCCTCTTACCACCTGCTCCCCAGTTTCCCTTATTATTAACATCTTGCATCAGTATGGGACATTTGTTATGGCCAATGAGCCACTAGAGCCAGTATAGATACATTATTATTAACTAAAGTCCACAGTTTACATTAGGGTTCACTCTGTGTGTCACATATTTTATGGGGTTTGATGAATGTATAATGACATGTATATTCCAATACATGACTGTACAGAATAGTCTCACTGCCCCCAAAATTCTAACCCCCCTCTTTTTTTTTTTAACAAAAATGAGATATTTATTACACTTTGATTTTTCTTTCAATTTCTTCAAGTCAACTGACTGGGTTGCTCTACCCCATTCCTTTTAACAGCTGTGTAATAGTACGTGGTGCAATGATTCCATAGTTGATTTAACATTTCCCCTTGTGGATTAGAATTCATATTATATCCTTGTGCAGATTATGCTTTTACACTCACAGAATTTGACCCCCAGGAGGAGGGCTGCAGAATCAACGACTATGTGCACTCTTACTTTTAATGAGCATTGCCATGTTGCTTTTAAATAAAGCTGCATTGAGTGATATTTCCACCTGTGATATGAAAGTACATTTTTGCCCCAGTCCTCACCAGGAGCAGGTATTATACACCCACAATTGAAAACATCTGGTAATTTTTATTTGAGAAGGATGAATAACATACTAGTTGTATATGTTGGCTCTGAATTCTGATTGGGCTAGAGCTCTAGCACTACCACTTTCTGCTCAGCAACGTTGGGCAATTTGTTTCACTTCCAGTACCTCAGTTTCCTCATCTGTAATATATGGATGTAATAATCCTATTACATCATAGGGTTGATTGGGTGATTACACAGGATAATACATAGAACAGGCTGAGCCTGTACCTGGCTTAGACTAAGTATTCAGTTAATGATAGCTTTTATTACTAGAATATTATGGATGGATCATGAGATCCTTTGAACAATATCCAGAAATATTGCTTCATTATAATATTCTTGGATAAATTGTGGAATTCTACTAAATTTTGAGGTAATTAGGTGAGATCAAAGCCGATACAAACATTCCCTTAATGCCAAACCACAGAATGTAGTATCCAAAAACAGAAGGCTACCTCTGATCATCATCCCTCTGTTAATGTGCAAAAATAATTAACTAAAATTCAGGCTGCTAGAGAATCTTACTTTGTATAAGCACAAACCTTTCGTCAGAGTTGAAGCTAACATCTTGGCATACTAAATTTATTCAGGTGTTATTTCTTCCCTTCTTGTATTTAAAAATAAAGTCAAAGCTGTTACTATCAAATTATTAAGTGGCCAATTTCTCTCTAGCTCTTATTTTAAATCCTTTGTGAAGGTAGCCTCTGTAGACTGTACCTCAGGGCACATTATAGCATTCCCTGATTCTTCAGGATTAAGCCTGTATCCTCCAACTTTCCCCTTATATCATGCTATTTCTGTTCTTCACCTGTAACCTCTGAGCCTGGACCAAAAGTTATTCCTTAAATTCCTTAGCAGGAGCTGAGCGCATCCTTGAAAGAAAGAGAGACGAGAGAGAGAGAGACAGAGAGACAGAGAGAGAGAGAGAGACAGAGAGACAGAGAGAGAGAGAGGAGGGAGGGAGACAGAGGAGGGAGGGAGGGAGAGAGAGGAGAGAGAGAGAGAAGGGAGGGAGAGAGAGAGGAGGGAGAGAGAAAGGAAGAATAGAGAGTTGGAGGCAGAGAGATTTGGAGGAGGGATGGGTGCCTGGTCTCTACCTTAAAAATGCAATCATTATCCTCCCTGAGCCCCTGAGTGGATGGCACTTCCAACCATGTGAAATGCCCTCTCCTTCTAATGGGAATTTTGTGATAGTTTAGGAAATTGTGTATGGTCTGACAACATGGCTCCCTGTTGCATACTGGGCAACATCTAGTTATGACAGAAAGCTGGTTAAATTAGATAAAGGTGGTGAAGAATCTTGAGAATTTTTGCTTGTTTGTCTGGGGGTTTTTGTGCTATCCTGAAGCAGGAACTGTGGAGTATGAACTGCATGACGTCCTAGTAGACATGCCCTGCTATGCTGGCCCTTCTTTCTGATCCAAGAGTTGGGGAATATTGTCTAACAGGAATTTTCAGCAGCTGCTGTAATGCCAAACGTTGAAAATTTCAAGACCTTTTTACTCTTTCTAAGGGATTTGTGGAAAGGAGTATTCAAAATTGTTATTGACTTAAAAAATCAAAAGTGTAGCTCATGAACACTAAACTTGAAATTACTGTAGTTGTGTATTTTAAAAATAAATTGCAACCAATTTTTATGACTCCATACCAAACAGCAATTTATCTTAGATGTTTTAAATTATTTATTCAGTAACACTCTCTGAATGCCATGCTACATAGAGAATGAATGGAAAATGTCAGAAGACCTGCTCTAACTTCCCTTCAGGATTGCCATGGGAAACAGAAAACACTTACCTGTAATTTCAATATATATGAAGCTCTGAGCATGTAAGCATGACCCTAAGTGAGTGTGAGAGGAAGAAGGAATAACAGAAAGAAGCAGTGACATGTAGCTGAGAGTGGGAGGAATGTTCTAGAGAGCATGAATAGATTGGATTGGACCCCGGATGTTATGGGGCCAGTCTTAATTCCAAATATTCCCTCTTGCTCTTTAATTAAACACATTTGTGAATCAATTAAAAAAAAAACAACAACAACCTTTTCGGGCCATGAATTTCTACTCTGGGTTCACAAACATGTTCACCCAAATCAAAAAAAGAAAAAAACAAAGTGGTGGGCACAGTAACTCTTCAATGGTGGTGGAACTATAATATGGAAGGTCCTGAGCAACAGCTTTTTTAAAAAAAGGACTCCCATTCTGGGGCCCACAGGTAATACAATGTTTTGAGCAGACATGGTTGTAGAATTGCCAGAAATGAGAGGATCTCTAAGACAGTCCGAGGAAAAATGACTTGCCAATCATTTACGTAGAAGAGGCAACGAACTGGGAGGACTAAGAGAGGAGCCTGAATTTTAAATTGTTGTGGGCCGATTGAAAAATAATATAATAATTAAATACTTGACCTGCAGAATGCATGATGTAGTTTAACTCTCATTTCCCCCACTTCCAAAGAGTGCAACTTTAGGAGAGTTTCCTTATCTTTAAAATAGAAATCCTGTTAATAATACCCAGATTATAGAATTGCCTAAAATAATCTGTGCTACATAATTTTTAGTTATTTATACTAAGAAGACAGTATTTCAGGCGAGAAAGCCTACACATTCTCACTTGACTGCCCATCTATCTTCTGTTTGTCAGACTCAATACATCAGGGGTAGAAATCAAAATTAGCATGAAGGAGTGAGCAGGATTTTGCCCTCTTTTCCCATTCCCTCCAGAATACCATTGATGATTTATGGAAGTTCTAGTAGCAAAAGATTGGAGAGAAAAAAAAGGAAAAATGGGAACGATAAGGTGAGGTATCCTGAACCAAGGCAAAAAATTACTACAAAGAAAAGAAAGTGTAATAGGGGATGGGATGGGAAGCTGGCAGAAGGACACTGGATCATGTGTGTTTTCACTACTCCACTTATTTTGGAAAAGATGTGGAAAATTGCAGAGTTCCAAAATGACTGTCCCAGCTATGATTCACTAAAGAAGTCACTCTCGGCCGCATAGACCCTGGCTGTTTTTTAGAGGTCATGTTTACACATAATTTATAAAGTTCTAACATGCCGTTGAAAGTTTCTCTGGCATATTTAGAAATGTCTGGAAGAGCAGTTCTCACCATTTTGCTCTGCCTGCCTTTGATTTCTGCCTATGTTTTAATTCAATAAGTATTTATTGTGCTTAGGGCAAAGAAGGGCTCCAGTTTTGTGTGCTATGAACTGCAAAGCTGGAGCTCTCTGGAGAATTCAGTTCCTGCCATGTCTGCCACCTGATTCTCACCTGGCAAGTTTTATTTTTAATTTTTTGAGACAAGGTCTTGCTCTGTTGCGCAGGTTGGAGTGAAGTGGTGCAATCTCAGCTCTCTGCAACCTCACCTATGCTCAAGCTATCCTCCCACCTCAGCCTCCCAAGTAGCTGCTCACCTTGGCCTCCTAAAGTGATGGGATTACAGATGTGAGCCACTGCACCCAGCCCTGGTAAGTTTTCAATAATGAAGAAATGTCTGTGCTGTGGACTCTGGATGTCTGAGCATTTCCTATCTAGCCCTTCACATTGGTCCTCTTCATTTTCTGGGTCATAACTGGGGAGAAGATTTTACAGATGCTTTGAAGGAAGGTCAGCAGGTCTGGAGTATGATGAAATCCCATCCTGCCGCTCTTTTTCTCTTGTGATTTGTTACTATGAAAGGAAGATGCCTTCTGCAAAGGCACCTGTCTCATTTCTAGGCAGTTCTAGTTGCTAACGGGCTCTTCCTTAAAATCTGGGTCTAATATTTGCTTATTGCTGCTGGATCTCATTAGAATAATTTGATTTCTTTTTTTTTTGCATAAAGAGAGATTAATTTGGAGTTTCCATTTCTCTCCTTGGTTGTTTCTTCCTCCTTCTAAACCTACCCAGTTCCTTCAACAATTTCTCACAGAACATGTCTATGTCAATAATAGTATATAGTTTACCCTAAAGAACACACACACATACATACACACATACATATACTATTGCAACTAAAGGAACACACACACACACATATACACACATATTTACAATAAAGAACACACACACACACACAATATACTGATATGTACACACACACACACATATACACATACTATTACAACTAAAGGAACATATATTTACACTGATATGTACACACACACACACACATATACACATACTATTACAACTAAAGGAACATATATTTACACTGATATGTACACACACACACACATATATACACATACTTATGTATATATGTATAATTCTTTTTTTAAAAGAGACAGACAGGGCTGGTCTCAAGCTCCTGCCCTCAAGCAATCCTCCCTCTTGGCCTCCCAAAATGCTGAAATTACAGGTGTGAGCCGCTATGCCTACACAGGATGATCTTGATAGGTAAACTAGACTTTCACATACATGAGCATGCACTTTCAAAAACTAGGTTCTTTCTGAAAGCCTGTTGACTTGCAGAGGTGATCATTTCAATTGTCTGATCAATTTTCTTTTTTTTGAGACACAGTGTCACTCTATTGCCCAGGCTGGAGTGCAATGGAGCGATCTCACTCACTGCAACCTCCGCTTCCCGGGTTCAAGCAATTCTCCTGCCTCAGCCACTCATGTAGCTGGGATTACAGGTGACCGTCACCATGCCCAGCTAATTTTTGTATTTTTAGTAGAGACAGGGTTTCACCATGTTGGCTAGGGTGGTCTCGAACTCCTGACCTCAGGTGTTCCGCCCGCCTCGGCCTCCCAAAGTGCTGGGATTACAGACATGAGCCACCGCGCCTGACCGTCTGATCAGTTTTCTAAGGAAAATCCCATGGGCCTGATTTAGAGTTTGCCATTTTGCTTTCCAAAGAGGTTTCTGATGACCAATGCAATTTGAATATGCATTAGATTTTTTAAAAAAGGAGTTTCTGGTTTTGGGGAAAAATCATTTAATATTATTAGTTTCTTTGTAGCAATGTCAAAGTGGGCTCCTTTATTCATTTATTCATTCACTTGTTCATCAAAGGTTTACCGAGTGCCTGACACATACTAGGCTAGAAACTGTAAAATGTGAATAATGCTCCTGCTAGTCACCAAAAGCTCCCCTGGCCTCAGTTGGCTCTGTCCTTTCACGGATAAAGCTCCTTCTGCTGTTCAAGCTGCTTTCATCTGTGTTATGGCATTTGAACCACCTGACACTGGAATCTGCAGGAGCAGAAGGGCTGAAGGTCTCACCTGAGAACTGAGTTAACTGAAACCCGGAGTGTTAAAGGCATTTGACCTTTGTCCCACCCTATCCACCAGACCCTGCAAACAAAGAAATGTAAAGTCACCAAAGCCAGTTTGGGATTGAGCAAAACTGTCCTTACTTTGAAACCAAAAGTAATGTGACAAGGTTTAAAACTTACAAATGAGTTATTTTTTATATTTTTGAGTGGAATATGTTACTCTCCATACATCCCAGAGACTACTTCTGGTGTTTACTGAATAGGAACAACTCTTGGGGAAATATTTAGAGGTTGTTATTATATGTCCTGATATCTCTGAGATAGTAGCATTTTTTTGTGTGTGTGATTTGGCAAAAGATGTATTATAGGACATTTTTCTAGCCACTTCAACTTTGGGAACAAAGACCTGAGGGACTCAAAAATTCGTTGAGCAGCTAATTGGACGTTACAAATCCTATGACTAAATTTTAAAGAGAGGATTCTGCAAATGCAAGAAATCGGAAAATGTGGTTTACACATTATCCTTAAGATGGCAGGGAAGAATTTAATAAATTTTAAAAGATGGTTAACAGATATACCTTTTAATGACATTAAAAAGTGGAAATCTTCACTTACGTATAAAAATTACTAAGGTAGAACGATGTTGGATACATGAGCTGTTATGATGATCTATTTAGTGGAACACAAAGGAAGCTAGAATTGAAATTGAAGCTGTTGGAAGGAGAGAGATAGCAGTTGATATTGGTCCAGAAGAAGTTTTGTTTTTTTGTTATTTTAAGTGATGTTGCTAAGTAAAAGGATTTTTGAACTACAAGACTTGAGGCTTCTCCCTACCCTTTGAAGCTGTGATTTTTTGCCTGTGGCTATGCCATCTTTTACCTAAATTTCATCACTATCCTTCCACTCCATCATTAAGCACATTACTTAGCAGTATAGGTAAACTATTTTCAAACAAATGCCACTAAAATACAAATGAGATTCCTAAACATCACTAAATTTACATGGCGTTGCATATAATAAAGTTTTAGAACTGTAAAATAATAAACCTGAGAGCTATTGTATAAGAGAATTTGGACTGTGTTCAAGTTATCTGAAGCCCAATACTGTTATCCACCTGGGCTGAGCCTGACTTCCCATGAGCTTTGGCGCTGACGTAGGGGGTCTTGAGCTAATTAGTCAATGCTTGCCAGAGGCCAGGGATTAAATCATGTTTCCTGGAAACTGTATAAATCTATAGATCTATTTCCAAATGCTTGTACTTCTCAACAGTGTCACCAATTTGTAAAGTGACATGGCATTTTTTTCAGCTTGAGTATAAAGGGAGAAAAAGCATATGGTCGGATTGATCTGGAGTTTGGAGGTGCAGTAAAAGGACAGGCAATAAGAAGTTAATAGGTAAGTTGGATGTGGAAAAAAAATATTGAGTGAGGGAGTGAAAGATTGAGGAATATGGAAGAATGTGCTCAGAGAGAAGGGTATTTGGAAATAAAAATGTGGAAGTGGAACAATGCTGAAATTTGATATGGCTACAGAAGTAGATTAGAATAGGCAGTAGAAATTTTAGTCACTGGATCTAGGGAGACAGAGAATCATTGGTACCTGATAATGACTGTGTTGTCTACTTGGATGTTGTCAATTGGTAAGAGGTATGGTGATCTAAGAAGACGGTGATCCAATTTCCAAAGTGTTCAGTGAATGAGGGAAATATTCTAGGAGTCAGTAGGTGCCAACCCTGCAGAGGGACAGGGAATGATGGTGTTAAGTGCCATGAGGCTTTGTGGAAAGGAGGTTTTGCAGGAGGTTGTGAGGCAGTGAGGAGAAAGGAGAATGGCTGAACTGGTCCATGAGTGGTGGGAGATTGAACAGTCTGCCCTTAGGAAAGGGTAAAGGAGTGAACTTGAAAAGGGCAAGTTTACTTGAGTTGGGGGGTGGTGGGTGTAGAACACATCTGACCTCCAGTTCTCCAGTTTCTTTTTCTTTTTCTTTTTTTAAATTATACTTTAAGTTCTAGGATACACGTGCAGAACATGCAGGTTTATTACATAGGTAGACACGTGCCATGGCGGTTTGCTGCACCCATCAACCCATCATCTACATTAGGTATTTCTCCTAATGCTATCCCTCTCCTAGTCCCCCACCCCCCGACAGGCGCTGGTGTATGATGTTCCCCATCTTGTGTCCATGAGTTCTCATTGTTCAACTCCCACTTATGAGTGAGAACATGTGGTGTTTGATTTTCTGTTCCTGTGTTAGTTTGCTGAGAATGATAGCTTCCAGCTTCATCTATGTCCCTGCAAAGGACATGAACTCATGGTTTTTTATGGCTGCATAGTATTCCATGTTGTATATGTGCCACATTTTCTTTATCCAGCCTATCACTGATGGGCATTTGGGTTGGTTCCAAGTCTTTGCTATTGTAAACAGTGCTGCAATAAACATACGTGTGCATGTGTCTTTATAGTAGAACGATTTATAATCTTTTGTGTATATACCCAGTAATGGGATTGCTGGGTCAAATGGTATTTCTGGTTCTAGATTCTTGAGGAATCTCCCACACTGTCTTCCACAATGGTTGAACTAATTTACACTCCCACCAACATGTAAAAGCCTTCCTATTTCTCCACATCCTTTCCAGCATCTGTTGTTTCCTGACTTCTTAATAATCGCCATTCTAGCTGGCGTGAGATGGTATCTCATTGTGGTTTTGATTTGCATTTCTCTGATGACCAGTGATGATGAGCTTTTTTTCATATGTTTGTTAACCACATAAATCCAGTTTCTTTAATCCATAAGCCATGTAGGATCTGTTTTCGAAGTTTAGACTTCTCAACATCATCTACAGCAGAGTAGCCAGTGCTACACCCTGCAAATAAAGAGATCTGGTTACTTCGTTTTAACACCTTGTTTGAAAATCAGCAGCCTGAATCGGCAAGCCTCATCCTTCCCCATCATGTCCCACAGCTGTGAATTCCCCAGTTAATTATATGTTGGGTAATGAGGACTTGCTTTTATCTGTACTAAATTTTAGTTTTAAGCCCTATTAATGGGCTTTCATTTTGGCACTTGTGGGAAAGGGGCAGTGAAGAGGCCTGTTAAATTTTCTCTTGGGTTTTTATATCTTTCCTTCCAAAGAGGAATAATAAAAATTTCCTTCCTTACTTCTCTTGTAACATTCCTTTTCTTTTAACCCAGATGCCTTTCCACCATTTCTGTATTCCAAGTATGCCACTTATTAGTTCTTGAGCTTCTCTGTTCCTTAGTTTTCTTGTTTATAAAGTAATGACAATAATGTGATTTACCTCAGAGGGTTGTTTGAGATACAAGTGAGGTATTTGCAAAAGGAATAATAAGAATGGCAGTAGTAAAGCCCCATTAAATTGTTTGCTAAATAAAAATACTTTTATAAAAAGTATTGGTTTTAGTTAAAACCCATTGCTTTTGGTTAAAAGTATTTGGTCCTCGTTTTGGTTAAAAATAAAGCAACAAAACCTTGCTGGGAACTTGGCCATAGCAGTATAAAGCTATGGTCTAGCGTTGTCCTCTTAAAAATGAAATGCTGCTTCTTGGGGCTCCCCACTGTGGTTCTGCAGACTCGAATATCTCCAGTGAAATCTTGTGAACAAATACATCCTCAGTATCACCCTCATAACTTCCTCTGCCACTATCACCCCAGGCCACTTCTCTCTATGATGTCTCACACTTATTCCAGCCAAAGATTAGGAATTTCAATCAAAGTCTTAGTAGTGGATTAGGAAGCCTTCGGCTTTGGTGTGCTGTACCAAAGCCTCTCAAGGCTGGTAGTTGGGCCATTAAAGGGCCTTAGCTGAACTTAATTGTCAACCCACTTCCTAACCAAACCTCTAACTCAATTAGCACTTATTTGACTGTCTAAATCTTTGGCTTGAAGCACCCTGCCAGTTTGGGTGGGAGCTTTTGGTATGAAAGACACCCTTTTCCTGGGAACTCAGCCCGGACAAACCAATTCATTTCACACTCCTTTCCAGCCGCCTACAAATGGGAAGCAAATCTTCATCCCAGTTTGTGTTCTGGGATTGCAGCCAGCAAGCTGATATATCCCATCAGCCCATCTCTTAAGTTACCTGGTCTTTTCAAATGTATAATGACTTTTGAGTAACACTTTTGCTTTGAATAACCAGTTCATTGAGAGGCTTCCCTTGCTCTCTGGCAGCACCTGTGGGGGGAGTGACATTTTTTGAAGATGATGTTTGTGTCCCTCTTAAGACCCTTTTATAACTTGAGCGTTGAAGATTGTTGAGCAAACAAGTACAGCCTTGGGTTTTGTACTAACGTTTCATGACTGATGAATTCAGTGACCTTCTCGTTAGGCTTTGATCTTAATTATTTTAAATATCATAGGGTCTGATTCACAAGGCAGTAACGGCAGGTCATTATTCCTGGCATGATTAGTCTAGGTTAGAAATTAGCTTTGAGGCCCCCTGGCACTATGCTCTAATACTTTCTGAAATGGAACACCTGTGTAATGGCTGCACAATCATTTGGTTAAATCAGTCTCTAATTTAATGAGCTCTGACTTCACATTTTTGTTGTGATTTTTAAGAGTTAAATATGCATGCATAGCTTTACATTTGCCATGTCGTATGATTTTGTTGTATATTGTTGTATGCTCACCTAGTGTACCTTATTGCTACTAATTTGTGTAAGAAACTTTTACATAGATAAGCACCTGTAAATTGAAGAATGAGTCTTTAAGATAAACAAAATAGAAATGCATAGTAATCTATCTGTACATCAACTTGCTGGCTAGAATGTAAAGAGCAGCAGAAGAACACACTCATGATTCATCCTCAGAAACTTTGGATGAAGTCACAGTGAATATGAGGCTTTAGCATCTTACTCCAGAGGTTCAAAATTCGACATGGCCACCTACGTTTAGTAGGTTTCTGTTTCATATTTTGATTTCTGAACTGTTTGCATCACCTGGGAGCTTAGAAATGCATAATCTCAGGCTTAACCAGAATCTGCATTTTAACACCATCCTCAGGTGATTTGTAGGTAGTGAAGTTTGAGAAACACTAATTAGCTCATGTTCTTTAAGCTGATATTGAATTCTGCCTCCATTGTTAGTATTAGAGGGCAAAATTCCTAGAAAGATCAAATCAAGCAATACTAAGAAAAGCTAATATAATTTGTATTTCCGACAATATCAGACAATCCTGACTCCAACCGTTTCTCATCAAGGCCACCCTAGCATACTTTTTTTTTTTCTTGAGACGGAGTCTTGCTCTGTCACCCAGGCTGGAGTGCAGTGGCGTGATCTTGGCTCACTGCAACCTCTGCCTCCAGGGTTCAAGCAATTCTTCCGCCTCAGCCTCCCGAGTAGCTGGGACTACAGGAGTATGCCACCATGCCCAGCTAATTTTTTGTATTTTAGTAGAGACGGGGTTTCACGGTGTTGCCCAGGCTGGTCGCAAACTCCTGAGCTCAAGCAATCCGCCTGCCTTGGCCTCCCAAAGTGCTGGGATTACCGGTGTGAGCCACTGTGCCTGGCCCTTACCATCCTTTTCTAAGCCCTCGTCAAGTCTTGCCTGAATTATTGCAGGAGGCTGCTAAGTCATTGTCTTGTTTCTACCTTACTACTCACTTCTCATCTCTCTCTCTGCTTAACACCTTTTGTTGGCTCCCTATATTACTCAAGGTAAAATAAAAAATAATCCATTACACATAGATATGGTCTACCCAAGCATTTAAAAATAATGAGCACTCAGAATTATGTGAATTCTTCCTGGAGTGGGTGGATATTGGCCATCAACCAGATATCCATTTCCCTAATCATATTTTAATACGGAGTTACTTTTCATTTTCCCAAATCTTTGAAACTACTGGGGTTGATGTTACTGAACTTACCTTGCTAGATAAGGTAAGGGGTTGCAACTGGCTGCTTACTCCTTCTTGCTTAGAATTCTAGGAAATCAGGATTGTGGGAGGGAGGGAGGCGTGCTGAAATAGTGTGTTGGAGGTGTGGTGCCTATAATTTGGCTGCTGCTGGAACAACTATTTTGGGTAATCTCCTGTTACGCTGATACAGTTGCATTCCTTGTCTTATCCTCTCGCTACCTTTGTCTCCTTCCTGCTTGCTATGTAGTTTTTCTTTCTTCACATTTTTGATCTACTTTCTTTTTCTTCTTTATTTTCTTTCATGCCTTCATGTACCCTTGGGAACTGAAGTATATTGTGAATTGCTGACTATATTAAAATGTTTTTATATTCCCTTTTCTGATTTTGAAGAAAATTTGAATTATTATTTATATTTCTTTAAGTGTATCCTCTAGCCAAAACAATGAAGTATTTTAGCCAGGCGTGGTAGCACATGTCTGTAATCCCAGCACTTATGGAGGATGAGGTGGATGGATCACCTGAAGTCAGGAGTTCAAGACCAGCCTGGCCAACATAGTAAAACCCCATCTCTACTAAAAATACAAAAATTAGCCAGGTGTGGTGATGCATGCCTGTAATCCCAGCTACTTGGGAGACTGAGGCAGGAGAATCGCTTGAACCCAGAAGGCAGAGGTTGCAGCGAGCTGAGATTGTGCCACTACACTCCAGCCTGGGCGAAAGAGCTAGACAAAAAAAAAAAAAAAAAAATCAAGTATTTTTCTTTAGCAAGTTAATAGATCTAAAAAGACAAAAACTCCCATCTCGGCCCTGAATGTTCAACTGCATTTGAGCAAATACTATGCAATTAGTTCACTCATGGGGATGTTACCAGAAAGGCATCTCGATCCTGACCCCAAGAGAGGGTTCCTGGATCTCACACAAGGGAGAATTTGGAGGGAGTTCATACAGTAAAGTGAAAGCAAGTTTATTAAGAAAGTAAAGGAAGAAAGAATGGCTACTCCATAGGCAGAGCAGCAGCATGGGCTGCTGGTTGGCCATTTTTATGGTTATTTGTTGATTGTATGCTAAACAAGGGGTGGATTATTCATGAGTTTTCCAAGAAAGGGGTGGTCAATTTCCAGAACTGAGGGTTCCTTCCCTTTTTAGATCATATAGGGTATCTTCCTGACATTGCCATGGCATTTGTAAACTGTCATGGTGCTGTGTGAATGTCTTTTAGCATGCTAATGCATTATAATTAGTGTATCATGAGGAGTGAGGATGAACAGAGGTCACTTTCCTTGCCATCTTGGTTTTGGTGGGACTTGGCTGGCTTCTTTATGGCACACTGTTTCATCAGCAAGGTCTTTGTGACCTGTATTTTGTGCTGACCACCTATCTCACCTTGTGACTAAGAGTGCCTTAACCTCCTGGGAGTGCAGCCCAGTAGGTCTCAGCTTTATTTTATCCAGCTCCTGTTCAAGATGGAGTCACTCCGGTTTAAATGCCTCTGAGAGGGACACCTGTCTGTGACCAGTAAGTAACATTCTATGAGTCAAAGTTTTTGCTTTGGTTTGAGCAAACTCAATCAAAAATCATTTGAGTATTGAGTAGATTATATATTGCATTGTCATAGATGGCAGCAACAATCTCTTCCATCCCATAGTCTAGAATCTTGACACTCCATTATTGCTATTAAGAGGTGAAGTATGTGTCATCTTTCACTGAAACTGGATGGGCCCTTATAACTGTATCAATGAATACAGTAAAATGAAAGCAAACACTGTGTGACTTCTGAGGCTAGCTCATAAGAATGTCATGTGCTTCAGAACATCTGGGATGTTCACCAGACAGTCCATGGTGAGGCTATGTTGAGGGGAATCATATCCCCCAGCTCACAGCCCCAGCTAAGCTCCCTGCCAACCATCCAGCACAATCTTGAGCCAGGCCTGCGTCAGCCATCTCCAAACCGGTACCTCCAGCCCCTAGTTAAACCACATGGAGCAGAGATGAGCAGTCCCTGCCAAACCAAAACTACATATTCATGTGCAGAATATACAATTGTTTTAAGCTACCAAATTTTACGATGATTAATCATGCAGGAATAGATCTAATACAAATTTATATAAATTAATTTTTATATTTTTGAATTTATCCAAAGAGGTTGAAAACCATTAATGATCAAATATTGCAAATCACTTATTTTAAAATGGGAGCCACCCACAAAGAATAGACCCTGTCTCACTTTTCTGAAGCATTTACTTTGCCCCAGGGTCATAATTTAAATGCAAACTCCTTGGAACTCTCTCCAGGATTAGCTTAATTTTCTAACAACTTATCACATGAGTATAAATGGTATGCTATTATTCTCAGACCCATCTCAGGCTCCTAGAAGCAATGGCGAAGGCCTTTGAGATGCTTCACAACATGAATGAAAGTGGCAAATGTGAATTCCAGGCTCAGTCACCACCATTATCTGGGCAGCTTTAGTTTTCTCAAGGCCAGGCAGTGCCTTAAATAAGACATGATCTAAAAGGTAGTGGGTCTTTTTCCTTCCAACTTTTCTTTTAGGTATGGGGGTACACGTACAGGTTTCTTCCATGAGTAAATTGTGTGTTTCCTGGATTTGGTGTAGAAATTATTTTGTTACCCAGATAGTGAGCATAGTACTTGATAGGTAATTTTTCAGTCTTCGCCTCATCCCACCTTTCACTCTCAAGCAGGCCCCAGTATTTATTGTTCCCTTCTTTGTGTCCATGTGTACTTAATGTTTAGCTCCCACTTATACATGAGAACATATGGTATTTAGTTTTCTAATTTGCTTAGATAATGATCTCCAGCTACATCCATGTTGCTGCAAAGGACATGATTTTGTTCTTTTGTATACCTGCATAGCATTCCGTGGTATATGTATACCACATCATCTTTACCCAATCCACCAGGATAGGCATCTACCTAGGCTGATTCTATGTCTTTGCTATTGTGAATAGTGCTGCAATGAACATACACATAAGGCAGTGAGTCTTCAGTGAGAAATAAGACTGAGACTAACAGGACTTAGCAGTTCTCCAGGACTGACCCCCAAAAAACTTGGATGGCAACTAAGTGGAGAGAAGGATTGTACATTAAGAACCATCTCAACTGACCTCAGTAGCCCAGGAATTCAGCCTGTTAGGTGTGTGCCTAGTGTTAGAAACTTTGGGGCAAAAGTGGTGTTCAGTGCCAGGCAACTGCTTGCAAAGCTCATCCATGTGGAGGTAATGTCTTACCTGGTGTTTATGATCCAGTCTCTCTGAGAGAGAGAGAGGCTAGTTAGCATCAGGCAGCCTGTCTGAGCTGTGGTTCAGAAAAGGACCTCCAACTCAGAGGGGAACTGGATCATCAGCCAGTAAGGAAATTGAAACAGGCTTTGCCAGGGGAGAGAAAGGGGCTGAAATTTGTGTTGTTGTTGTTGGTCTATTTATTGCATATCATTCTGAACATTTCTTAGGTCTAAAAAGGAAACTGGAAAAGAATTATCAGTCTGTAATACAGTCAGCTTTTTCTTAAGATGTTTGCCTAGCTTGTGATATTTTTCTTAATGCTTTACTGTTTTCTTTTCTTTTCTTTTTTTTTTTTTTTTTGAGACAAAGTCTTGCTCTGTCACCCAGGCTGGAGTGCAGCGGCACAATCTTGGCTCACTGCAACCTCCGCCTCCCAGGTTCAAGCAATTCTCCTGCTTCAGTCTCCTGAGTAGCTGGGATTACAGGCACTTGCCACCATGCCTGGCTAATTTTTGCATTTTTGATAGAGACAGAGTTTCACCATGCTGGCCAGGCTGGTCTCGAACTCCTGACCTCAAGTGATCTGCCTGCCTCGGCCTCCCAAAATGCTGGGATTGTAGGTGTGAGCCACCGTGCCTGGCCTGGTCTACTGTTTTTAACACAAGCTCTCAATTACTAATTTATTTGTCCCTTGCAAATTTCAAAGACCCATTTTTATAATAGATTCTCAACATTAGAGAGGTCATCCCTTGGATAAATGGATTCTTCTGCCAATTTGCAGAAGTGGTGGTGAAGAAGCAGGCAGGAGGCAGATGAGCTGCAAAGAGGATTACGTGGCAATTCTACGGTAGGAAGAGGCTTAGGGAAGTGTCCTGTAAACACGAGAAAAATGCTGAAACATCCTGGAGAACAGTGTGGGGCAGTTTAGTCCTCATGTAGAAGAAAAAAAAATGGAAAAAGAAATTCATGTATGTGTCTGTTTGATTCCGTATTATATCTCTGACAATTAGGGCAATGCCTGGTATATAGTCAGTGCTCAAAAATATTTAGAGAAGAAGTGACCATGCACAAACCCTACAGCATCCCAAGCACATCTCTGGAATAAATCCAGGCTATTGGCCCTGAGTTTTCAGGCCTTGTAACCATCTTCCAAAGTCTCTCTTGCCTCTTTCTTTAAAATTATTAGTGGCTGTAGAAGAGTAAGAAAAGTTGTCTTTAGAAATCCTTGTAAATATTAGGGGAAAATACATTTTTTTGACCATCCTCTAATTAACTGAATGGATCTTTCAAATGCATTGGGATAGAGACTATGAATTCTAAGGCGTAAAAGTCAATTTCCCCAGCTCCCTGGCCTTACCATAAACCACTTTTATTTCCTGCTTGAAGTTATATAGGTTAGAATCCAGTACTATTAGTTTGGGATCCTTAGCCTTCTGCTGAGGAAGCTTCTTCCTCTTTTTTTAAATGTCTGAAGTGTGGAGACCTGCCCACCCCCCTTAAATAAAGAAAAACAGAAGTTAATTCACCAGAGAGATCTATAGACATGGCCAGGTTACAGTTTCCCGGGGGGGCAAGGAAACTTGACTCTCTTTTTAATAAGCAGATGCTTGACCTTGGTGACATCCACTTACCACTTTTACTTTCTCATTTAAGGCCTTGAGAGATAGGTTTCCTCTCTTCTCTAACAGACATATTATGAAATTCCAAGCATACACAAGTTTTCGGGACAAAGAGCAAGGTATAAAAATGAGCAGAGTATCTTGTGCTTCAGGTTGTTTCTTAGGTTTTAGTATTTCTGTATCATCTTCTTGAATGAAATGATCCTAGCCTTATGCTCCATATTCCAGGAATAAGAGTGTCTGTTTATCAAGCCATTTTTTTCCCCAGTTCCAGGGTGATTCCAATGTGTAAGCATTGATTTTTGTTCCTTATGTCACCTTCCCTCTGAGGACCTTGGATTTCAGCTGCAGCACATCCAACATGGTTACTCAGGGGGTCCCCACAAGATGGAACCCAGTCGTGTACAGAGTGAATAGATCAACTCATCTTTCACTTGGCTTTCCCTCATTTCCCATCTCATTCTCCTGGGATCATTCCTGGAATCACCTTTCAAATGAGCTACCTGCACCCAAGTCCTTAATCAGGCTTTACTTTTGGGAGAACCCAAACTAAGAAAAACTGTCATATGCAAAAGCACAGACAGTATTGCAACTTCCATATGAACCACATAGGCAATGGTGTGCTGGTTATCCAGGTCTCCCAAAGAAAAACTCCTAATTTGTAGTGTTGGCTGATTTCTGTGGCATAAATACTTCCACCATGGCTATCTGCAGCTACCAATAGGATATTGCTGAACTCAGAGTGGGAAGAAATATACACCATCAGCTCTCTAAACTCATGCTGGCTCCAGTGCACCACTGCTAGAATCCAGGCCAATACCATTGTCATAACTGACCATCAAGAAATATCAATTAAGAGTGTGGATACTATTAACGTTCTGTTAGATACCCTAACACATTATACTGCGTATCAATTTATTTCTTTTCTTTTTTCTTTTTTGAGACGGGTTCTCGTTCTGTCGCCCAAGCTGGAGTGCAGTGGTATGACCATGGCTCACTGCATTCTCAATCTCCCAGGCCCAAGAGATCCTTCCACTTTAGTCTCACTATGTTGCCTAGGCTGATCTCAAAGTCCTAGGCTCCAGCTACCTTCCTGCCTCAGCCTCGCAAATTGTTGGGATTACAGGCGTTAGCCACCAAGCCTGGCACTTTATTTCTTTTAAGCATTTAAATAATACACGCTTTATAAAGATACCTATATTCAGAATGTAAATGACTGAGATTTGGAACTGCCTTTATTTAATTATGTTGTATGAAAAGACAGCCAGTTGCCCTCTCTCACCGCTCCTATTCAACATAGTGCTGGAAGTTCTGGCCAGAGCAATCAGGCAGGAGAAGGAAATAAAGGGTATTCAACTAGGAAAAGAGGAAGTCAAATTGTCCCTGTTTGCAGATGACATGATTGTATATCTAGAAAACCCCATTGTCTCAGCCCAAAATCTCCTTAAGCTGATTAGCAACTTCAGCAAAGTCTCAGGATACAAAATTAATGTACAAAAATCACAAGCATTCTTGTACACCAATCACAGACAAACAGAGAGCCAAATCATGAGTGAACTCCCATTCACAATTGCTTCAAAGAGAATAAAATACCTAGGAATCCAACTTACAAGGGATGTGAAGGACCTCTTCAAGGAGAACTACAAACCACTGCTCAATGAAATCAAAGAGGATACAAACAAATGGAAGAACATTCCATGCTCATGGGTTGGAAGAATCAATATCGTGAAAATGGCCATACTGCCCAAGGTCATTTATAGATTCAATGCCATCCCCATCAAGCTACCAATGACTTTCTTCACAGAATTGGAAAAAACTACTTTAAAGTTCATATGGAACCAAAAAAGAGCCCGCATCGCCAAGTCAATCCTAAGCCAAAAGAACAAAGCTGGAGGCATCACGCTACCTGACTTTAAACTATACTACAAGGCTACAGTAACCAAAACAGCATGGTACTGGTACCACAACAGAGACATAGATCAATGGAACAGAACAGAGCCCTCAGAAATGACGCCGCATAGCTACAACTATCTGATCTTTGACAAACCTGACAAAAACAAGAAATGGGGAAAGGATTCCCTATTTAATAAATGGTGCTGGGAAAACTGGCTAGCCATATGTAGAAAGCTG
>NW_026652296.1:54347929-54387315 GCF_009828535.3 Hylobates moloch | reverse complement strand
GTCAATTTACAATAATATTTTAATAAATAAAATTGTATCCATTCTAAAAAGAAAAAAAAAAAAAAAAGAAAAGACAGCCAGTTGTCATCTCTCCACAGGGTAACAGGTGATACACTCTGGGATAATTTGAGAAGAGTTTAGTAAAAGAGCTATTTACAAAGAGGTGGCAGAGTGTAGAGAAAGCGAGATTTGTGACATACCACTGAGCCCCTGTTATTAATCTAGAAGGGAATGAGGAAGGTGTAGCCATCAGACCCAAGACAGAAAGGGATGTATGGAAAGGGCCACCTGGCAGAAGTCGAAAGTTTGCAAAAGACAAAACCAGTCCACAGTAATGTCTCTAGAGGCTGCAGGGAGGAGTTATTCCAGCAATACTCTTCTCCTTCCTTGCAATCTCCTACTCAGGCAACCCATTGGCAAAACCCTCCCTGCTCTTACGAAGCTTACTGTCTGGTTCTAGTAGAATCTGCACATTCATTTGAGCCCCAGAAAAATCACTATAATGGCACAAGAACGTGTTTTCACAAAATGTACTAATTGAGGCCATAATAATTAGGTTGCAATAAAGTTAGGTTGCAATATGAAATAGTAACAGCACTTTGGCTGTTAGGAATGATCATGGGAAGTGGAATCAAATGCAATGCTAATCTGCTTACTGGAAAGCTGTGCTTTAACTAATGAAAGTACCATAATCGAAGCTGGAAGAATTGGTTCACCTTGTGAAAGGCGGAAAGTTACAAGGCAAGCGTGCCAGGGAAATTCTGAAGGAAATCCAAGAGAAAGGTGTCTAGACAATATTAAGGAGTGGCTGGACAACACTGTCAGCTGGTGACACAAATAACTATCTTTAAAGTTAGTGGCTCAAAATGGTTGCCATAGATACCCCTGGAATGGAACAATAGGATTTCTAGCAATGCTTTTTTTTCCAACATATTAAAATGCTTGAAGGAAATCTCCTTAATTTTATTTTTAATTCTTGACTACTGACCTGTTCACGTGGAAAACCGTAGGTTTTAGAATATGAGCCTGGAACTAGTATTCTATCCTGGCCTAGATTTTGACCTCATTTTCCTTTCTGATCTTTGGTCAATAGGTTCCAGAGAAACTATAAAATATGAACTTGGATGTTGATTTCCAGCCTTGGTTTCCATTAGTGAGAATTTGGGAATAGAATAAGGTGAAGGAAAGGTTGCTTTAAGTAAGAACTTTTAGAAAGATGTCAATTAAATGAAATGGTGTCGGTGATTCTTAACTTGCATTCACTGGATTCCTGGCAGCTGAAATTTCTATCTGAATTTTGGTCAGTATTGCTTATAGGGCTTATGATAGCCTGCAGCTTGTATGGTGTATGCCAAGCTGTTCCCTTCTTTCCATAGACCTGGGACCACAGCTTCGGCATGAAATTTTTTGGGGTATGCTTAGAATGTGGTTTGTAAGCTCATCTTTATTACAAAGAGGTAGGGAGAGAATGATGTACTGAACACAAAAGCAAGAGAGTTTATCGGGATGCATTTTGCTTATAAATAAGAGAAGACCAACTCAAGCTGGCTTAAACGATATGGAGTTGTGTCAGTTTTCACATCTGGAAGGTTTATAAGCTTCAAGCTTGGTTGTTCAGGGTTTAGGATTCTCTTCTCAGTCTCTCAGTTCAGCCCTGTTTTGTGTGCTTTGGTGCTCATGGCACCAAATCCATACCCTGCGTCACTCAGAGAATGAGTCCCCGTTCCAGAATCCTCAGGGAATCCCCAGAAGTCACTTTGGCCATATTGACTTCAGCCACACATTCATGCTTGCATCAATCCTGGTCAGAGCAATAGAGAGACAGTATCTTCTTTACCCCCAGAGTCTGCACTTCCAAGCACTTCTACGGGAAGGGAGGTGTGGAATGAATGCAAGACAGATCACCCTGGAACCCGCTGCAAAAAATGAGTGTGGGATGGAAAAAGAGAGCACCAAAGGAGAGTGTGACAATAAAAAGTCTAACTTTATTCTGCAGCTAGTTCAGGCAATACCAAAAGTGGATCTGAGGTGGTATAATTGAATTAAGTCAAAGTGGTTCTATCAAACAATAAGATGTTTGTGCCATCAGCTATAGACTGTGAGTTCTTGGATGTGGCAGTTTATTTCTCTGAGTCTCAGTTTTTTCAATTGTAAGATAGATAATAATTACTGTTGTGTAGGGTTTTATTGATGATTAATAAATATAGTGTTTTATAAAGTCCCTACTGTAATATCTGGCAAAAAAAAATAGGCACAAATTGAACAGTAGAATTAATCATCAAAATGACAATTTATTGCTATCATTTTTAGCACATTTTAAGTAATCCCAAAGTGCTAGTTACTATATTTTAGAGTTGTTTTGATAAATATAAAAGATAGTGTCTCTAAACAATGTGGAATAAGTGGGTAGAAAATTAGTGTTAGAATTAATAACAATATATTCTATTTAATATTACATAACATGTAGTATCTGTCCATAATAATTTATTGTTAATTTCACATTTTATATAATTCCAAGGTGCTAATTTGAAGAACAATGCTTCCCTAAATATTTACATTTAATGATGGTAGCTTATAAGGTTTGTCTTCTTACTATGTAGTTCTATATCACAGTCATTGCAAAAGGACAATAAATTAACGATGCTTTAGTGATGGTTATAATTCGCTATTATTACTTGTCAATAGTTATTAATAAAAGGTTAACTCTTCATATGTGTTCATTTGTTTACTATGCTGTATACTTTCTGCCTTTTGATACTAAACACCTTGTGTATACAGTGATCTAACTTTTGGGAAAGCAAAGTGCAGATGGCCATAACTAGATTCTGGAGATGGGGTCTACCCCTGCCAATGCCTTGCCTGCTTGTACTTTCAATTATGTTCTAAAGGGCTTATCTTTAGCAATCTTATTCTTATAAGCTGCTTTTAAAAACTTAGAGATGTCAGGCAGTGGGTCAGATGAGAGCTGTGCAACATGGCAGTATTTAGGGTATTTCTGTTTTGAATTGTTTTGTACCACTCAAAGCTTCAATATATTTCTCGCATCATAGCCTTCCATAGTCACACATGCAATTTCATATTCATAATCAAACTTGTGGATTATTCATCTCTGACACTATTATTAATTCCTATGGCATTCTTATTTTTAGTTCCAAGTGTTCTCTTTACTTAAAAGTCCTTGTCGTCATCAATTGTTAATTTTAGCATTATAATCCATGTAATGGTTTCTCTAGTATTTCCTAAGCATTTTTTCTGGGTTCTTGTTCACCTTCCAACCATTTTAATACATCCCAGAACACTGAAACTTTTGCTTAAGTCTCAAAAGCACATACAATTATTTGACCAAATAAGTACATAATTAGAAATTCATGGGTCTCTTAAAAATATTTTATGTCCTATATTAAATGTCAAATAAGAGATATAAGTTTGCGATTAGATAATATTAGAAACTTGGACTTACTTTTATAAGTTAAGTAAACTAATGTTCAGATGCATGCAATTCTTACTAAATACCCCTACCTGTAACTTTTAAGCATTGACATTTATCAATTAACAGTTATTTTATTAAGCAATCATTGTATGCCTGGACATTCGTTTGCTGACATCTTCATGTGAAAATCATTCCTTCTAAATCTTAAGGATACACACATAAGTGATATATTCCCCTTATAGGTTATAGATGACATGAGGAATGATTTGCATTTAGGATGCATGATCAAGTGCATTAGCTCTTCTCGCAATTTGGTCACCAATGAAAAGAAATTTGGGGAATTTTGACACTGGGATGTAATAAAATGTGTTATCAAAAGACATGCTTTAAAAAAAAAAAAAAATTTTAGAATGAGGTATGCCTTACTTACAAAACGAATGAGGTATGCCCTACTTACAAAACATCAGTTTAATTCCAAGATGAAACCATTAAAAGATAGGGAGAAAAAAACCACCCTTGTGCTGATGAAATGGTGGCTCCAGAAGGCATAATAAGGGCTATCTTAAGACAGTAACATGACCAACTACAAATTATTTACAACCAGAAAAAAGGGAGTAACAGAGGAGGCACTGCTGGATCAAGGCCTCCAAACTCATTTAGTAGGATTAGGTTTTTTCCTTAAAAAATAAAGATCTGTGGAACTCTCCCTGGAGACTTCACTTTGAATATGATGCATCTGATGAAGGATGCTCTTCATCCTTTATTTTGGTAAAAATAGAGCAACATAATACAAAAAGTGAATAAAATTAAAATAGTACGATTATTGAGGCCAGGCATGGTGGCTCAGGCCTGTAATCCCAGCACTTTGGGAGGCTGAGGCAGGCGGATCACAAAGTAAGGAGATTGAGACCATCCTGGCTAACGTGGTGAAACCCTGTCTCTACTAAAAATACAAAAAATTAGCCAGGCGTGGTGGCGGGCGCCTGTAGTCCCAGCTACTCGGGAGTGGCCCAGATTGCGCCACTGCACTCCAGTAGCCTGGGCGACAGTGCGAGATTCCGTCTCAAAAACAAAAAAAAAAAGTAAGATTATTGAAATAAGACTAAAATAAAATTATGGAACATATTATAGGATGCAAAACTTTTACGTATATGAAGCCAGATTGCCTCACTTAACCAATTTAGATGAATCTTAGAAAGTATTATGCTTAGAGCATATAAATACTATATTTTTAGTTGTTGGCATTGGGCATTTAGCCTCAGACCCCTTACCACACTGCTGGTTCATGGGAAAATAAATTATGACTTACAAGCTTACCCTGTTGAGTACTGTTTTAGAGAATGTAATATGCCTTGGGTAACAGAATCACATTTGTTCATTTGCATCCCTGCTCTCAGATGTGTGTTGACAAATTTATAAATATTAAGGAGAAGTTTTATCTCTATGGGATTGACATAAATCACTTAGAGAGTAGGTTTGTGGAAATGGTCTGTCACTGCTTCCATTTTCCAATGAATAGAGCAGAAAGACCACTGGAGAGTCTTGAGTTCTTTGTGGGACTGTAGGCAAATTGCTTCACCTCTCTGAATCTCAGTTTCTTCCTCTGTAAAATGAGGTGGTTGAAGCAGATTATTTAAAAAGTGTCCTTCTATTTCAAATTTTAATCTCAGACAGTGGATTAGCAAAGTGGAAGTTACTCCTTGGTAGAACACTAATGTGGGAAAGGCTGACACATGGAACCTAATTGCAAACTTCTTGTCTCAACCCAGTGCATGGAGATGAGGTTCATTGGTGTGTAGGAAAGTGCTGGTCATGACACAGCACAGCTCAGGTGAGCCTGCATGGAAAGCAGGCAGCCCCAGGATGTTTCTGAGCTTTGTCCAAGCAGAGTGATGTTTCCTAGGTCTCCCTGTGAGTCAATAACAACGAGGCATGAACTTCAATTAACTTTGAACTCCCAATCCTTAAACAACTTTCACTCCTAGAACAAGAATAACCATTTTAGGTATTTGATTAAAATTCTCTGAGTGCTTTTGTAGCTTTAGAACTTTTCTTCAGCACTAGCTTTAGTTATACACACACAGTCACCCCTTGGTATCCATGGTTCCAGGATTCCTGAGGATACCAAAATCCATGGATGCTTAAGTTTCTTATATAAAATGGTGTACTATTTGTATGTAAACTACCAACATCCTCCACATACTCCAAATTATCTTTAGATTACTTATAATACCTAATACAATGTAAATATTATGTAAATAGTTTTTATACTGTATTGTTTAGAGAATAATGACAAGAAAAAAATCTATAGATGTTCAGTACAGAGACAACCATCATAGGCCTAACTATATTTCCTATCATCAGTTGGTTGAATCCACGTACATAAAACCCATGGATATGGGGAGCTGACTGTATTCGTATGTATGCATATACACATGTGTATATATACATATACACACATATGTGTGTTTATAAATACATACATGTTTACTATATATAGGTTAATATGTATGGATAGTATATGGTAAGAAATATATACATATTTCTGTCCACGTTTTTAAAATATGTGAATTATTTTTACAGAAAACCCACTCTCGATTTATTTCCAGAAAATTTCTAACGATTTTCCCATCTATTTTTCTGTGTCTGAGCCCTGAGTATGTTTCCTTCATAATCTTTGCATTTATTTAGGTGTTTTCACTTATATATGCGTTTTCTCTATTAGAAAACCATTTCTAAGAGGACAAAGCCTTAGCTTCCAGGACCTAACAGTTTTACTCAGAACGTGACACCAATTGATGCATAATTAATATTGTTGAATAAATACATGAAATAAGGTTTATTGTTTGCGACGTTCTAGGAAGACACTGTGTTAAGAATTATCTAATACCCTCCTATAATTTTGAGGTAAGTTAAATTATGATCTCCTTTTTGACAGGTGAAGAAACTAAATATCCATAATAAATACAAGAAGATTAAACTCTCCTATAAAAATATGTTTGGTTGAATATTTAAAACAAACATAAAACAAAAATAAAAATAATGAAGTATTATATCTTATGAAAAACCTAAAGCAAACAACAAAGCAGTTTGAAAAACTAAGAGATGGAAAAACATCCACCAGAAAGTTTGAAAATAAAAAATATCAATCATAGCAATATTATCAGAAGAAAACTCATTTCATTTAAGTCCAAGAAAATAGGTAAAAGGAAGAATAGTGGATACTGTAATTAAAGATGAAATAATCATGAATCTATCCGTACTTAACAATACAGATATATATGCAACTATAAGAAAAAATGAACAAAGGTACCATCATAGGGATATTTCTAAACATTTCTCTCAAAATTGACAAGCAAACAAAAGATTATTATGGTTATAAAATTTTGGATCATTAAAAAGCTTAATATTAACCTTACTCTCCAACTTGGCTATTACTTCTGTTATTTTTTTAAAAAACTTAACTTTATTGAATTATACGTAGAATAAAATGCACAAATCTTAATTGTACTATTTGTTGTACTTTGATAAAGGTATACACACATGTCACAGTAACCCTTGTGAAAAAATTACAGCATTTTCATAACCAGATAGTTCTCTCGTGACCACTTCCATCCAATTCCCAAGCCTTACACTCCAGAGGCAACCCTGATCTCATTCCTATTACTAAAAATTTGTTTTTCCTGTTCTGAACTTTATATAAAAGAAATCATATAGTATGTCCTTTTGTTCAATCTGGGTCTTTTCACCAAGCATAAAGTTTTCGAGACTCGATGATGATGATGTGTGTATTAGTAGTTTAGTTCATTCCATTTTATAGTTAAGTAGATACATATGGATTTATCATAATTTGTTTATCTCTTCACCTGTCGATCAACATTGGGATTATTTCCAGGTCTTGGTGATTATAAATTAATTCTCTAGGAACCTGTAAATAATCTCCTTGTAGACATATGCTTTTATTTTTTCTGGGTTAAATACCTAGGAGAGGAATTGCTGGATCATATAGTAAGTTTAACAATATAAGAAACTGCTAAATTGATTTTCAAAATGATTGCATTATTATATTCTGATCAGCAATATATGAAAATTCTAGTTATTCTACATTCTTGCCAATACTTGTTTTAATCATAGTGCATGTGAAGTGGTAGCTCATTGTAATTTTAATTTGTATTTTCCTGATGATAAATGGTTTTCATGTTTTCACATGCTCATTCAATCAAGTATTGTATTAAAAGATTCAAGTTCCTTGCCCCATTACAAACAACTGGGTTATGTGTCTTATTATTATTTTTTATTATTATACTCAAGTTCTGAGATACATGTGCAAAACGTGCAGGTTTGTTACATAGGTAGACATGTGCCATGGTGGTTTGCTGCACCCATTAACCCTACATCTACGTTAGATAGCTCTCCTAATGCTATCCCTCCCCTAGCCCCCTACCCCCTGACAGGCCCTAGTGTGTGATGTTCCTCTCCCTGTGTCCGTGTGTTCTCATTGCTCAACTCCCACTTATGAGTGAGAACGTGGTGTTTGGTTTTCTGTTCCTGTGTTAGTTTGCTGAGAATGATGGTTTCCAGCTCCATCCATGTCCCTGTGAAGGACAGGAACTCATCCTTTTTTATGGCTGCATAGTATTCCATGGTGTATATGTGCCACATTTTCTTTATCCAGTCTATCATTGATGGGCATTCAGGTTGGTTCCAAGTCTTTGCTATTGTGAACAGTGCCGCAGTAAACATACACGTGCATGTGTCTTTATAGTAGAATGATTTGTAATCCTTTGGGTATATACCCAGTAATGGGATGGCTGGGTCAAATGGTATTTCTGGTTCTAGATCCTTAAGGAATCTCCACACTGTCTTCTGTAATGGTTGAACTAATTTACACTCCCACCAACAGTGTAAAAGTGTTCCTATTTCTCCACATCCTCTCCAGCATCTGTTGTTTCCTGACTTTTTAATGATCGCCATTCTAACTGGAACGAGATGGTATCTCATTGTGGTTTTGATTTGCATTTCTCTAATGACCAATTATGATGGGCTTTTTTTCATATGTTTGTTGGCTGCATAAATGTCTTCTTTGGAGAAGTGTGTGTTCATATCCTTCACCCATGTTTTGATAGGGTTGTTTGTTTTTTTCTTGTAAATTTGTTTAAGTTATTTGTAGATTCTGGATATTAGTGTCTTCTTATTAAGTAGCATGAGATCTTTTTAAATGTATTTTGAATATGTTAGTGGTAGGCAGAATGGCCCCCAAAAATCTCCATTCCCTAATTCCTGGATTCTGTATATATGTTACATTATAAGGCCAAATGAATTCTCCAGATGTAATGAAGGTTAGGGACCTTAAAATAGGAAGATTATTTTGGGTTATTTGGGTGGACCCAATCTAATCACTTGAGTTCTTAACAGCAGAGAACTTTCTCTGTCTTTGGAAGCAGAAGGAAAAGTCAGAGGGATGTGAAGCCTGAGAAAGGACTGAGTATACCATTGCTGGTTTAAAGATAGAGGTGACAATGTGACAAAGAATATAGACAGCCTGGGAGCTAAAAGAGGCTCCTGGCTGACAGCCAGCTAGGAAATGAGGACTTCAGCCTTACAGCCTCAAGAAAATGAATCCTGCCAATAATCTGAATGAGCTTGGAAGTGGCTTCTCCCCTGGAGCCTCCAGATAAGAGCCCAGGATGGCTGACACCTTGATTTTGGCCTTGTGAGACACAGAGCAGAGAAACCAGTCCAGCCCACCTGGACTTCCGACCAACAGAGCTGGGAGATAATACATTTGTGTTGCTTTAAGTCACTAAGTTTGTGGTAATTTGCTACAACACAAAACTTATCAAAGTTCTTTATCAAATACATTTTGTTAATATTTTCTTTCAAGTTTTGATTCAACTTCATTTTCTTAATGGTGTCTTTTGATGAGTTTAAATTTGTGTGAAGTTCACTTTATAATTTTTTTTTTCCTTCATCATTAATGCTTCCTGTTTTGTGCTTGGGAACTTATCTCTTATATTAGGTCTCCTGTTCCAGGAGATCTGGGGCTTTTCAAAGTTAAGCTTTGTCATGTAGCTCCTAGAATTGTTCAAGAGCAATCAAAGTGTGTCAGATCATTGGTGAACCTAGGATTTTAAATATCACACCCACATTTATGGGCCAGGGTCTCCCTACAAACAAAATTATTCTTACTTCATTAAACTGATTTTGCTCCATTTTTCCCAAACCATTCTCTTTCCTCATAATTATATAATGGATTATTTCAATTCTAAGATAAAGTAAACTATCTTAAATACATACTTTCCTTAGTTCCCACTTACTGAGTCTGTCAATGTGGCAGGTACTCCTGGGAACATGATATATCTTTAATCTCCATAATAATTCTGCAAGATAGATATTACTGACATCACAGTTAAAATAATGTCATAGCTTGGAATTTAAAGGACAACACAAACATCCTGACAATCTACTGTTTTGGGTTTTGACATTTTCCAACTCTGATTCCCATTAGGATGTTAATCCATGTCCATAGAATTATCTTCAGAGTAGCACTTTACTTGTTTTTACTTTTTAAACAATTTGATTCTGATAAAAACGTTTAAACAGGAAGAATCTAAGATCTTCCTGTTTAAATGTTCTTGCAAAAAGACTATAGAAAAAAAATCAGGAGGAATATATTTGCATAGTTTTAAAGCGTGTATTCTTTAAATAAAAAGAAAAATACAGTAAGTAGTGAAGAAGTCAGACTTGACAACAAAATAAAATAACAAAAATAATATAAATGTGAGGCAGATAGACACTCTATACCTGCAAGTGTGACACTCTGAGAAAGACACATTATATACAATATTCCAACTGAAAAAGCATAAACTGAATCTAAACACAAGGCAATATCAGACAAATCCCAAATGAGGAACATTACATTCTTTTAAAAAAGGAAACTATTCTTCAAAATTAATCAGTGTCCTCAAAGAAAAAGATGAGCAACTGATCAAGATTAGAGCCTAAGGAGGCTTGCGGTCAGCTTGCACTGGTTTGCGAGAGCCAGTTTTGCACGTCTCTTTTCAACTGTAGGTTCGGTGATAACATTTTGATAGCTTAAAATTGGTTATATTGGGAGCGTTTACAGAAATGACGAAGGTTCCACATTGGGGTATTCATCCATTGGAGCACTGGTTGTTAAGCATTTACCAGCAAATCACTGAAGACATTACATTTCAGCACAATATGTGATCCTAGACTACATCATGAACTGAAGAGAAAAACGTGCTGTAAAGAACATTACTAGGTCAAATGGCAAAATTGGATTAGAAGAGAAAGAAGTATTACGCTAATGTTAAATTTACTGAAGTTTATAATCAACCGTGGTTATGTAAGGGGATATTTTTATGGTTAGGAAATGCACATTGAAATGTTTAGGAATAAAGGGGGACGACGTATGCAACTTAATGCTTGTGTTTTAGAAAAAAATATATAAAAGAACAAATGATAAAGCACATGGGACAATGTATAACCTGGATAAAGATTATATGAGCATATTTTTATTCTTGCGACTTTTCTATAAGCTTAAGCTTATCTCTAAGTAAATGTTTTAAAATATCCCAAATGATAAAAGAGAAGCTGGATCACAAGTAATCTATTTTAAAACCAGAAGATTTGTCTATGCATTTTATTTCATGTCTATTTTCAAGATAGAAGGCATTGTTCTCCTGAGCCACACATGGAAAAGAAAGGGAATTTTACCATGTGGAAATTTTACCTTCCTTGGTAAATTTTATATTTTGGTGGGTTTAGGAATTCATGAGAGATGTGCCCTGGCTGTTGCAGTTTTTGTATATTTATGCCATCTGGATCAAAGACAGCTCAGACTCTCACCTGTATTGGGCAAACACTGCTACATGAAACTCAATCCACTGTAATTCATTCTCTTGAAATCTTTATAAAGAAGTTGCAAGGGAAATGCATGGATAATTACTGTTTATGCTCAAGGACCAAATTTACCCCTTTCATTGGGTTTGAAGGAGATGGTAATGAGCTTCTTTTGTGGCCCTGCCATTCACCAGATGACAAGCTCTTTTAAACTGAAGCCTGGTTTAATTCCTTCTCACAGAACAGCACTTTAGCAAACTTGACAGCAGAATTTTATTTTATTCTATTTTTTAAGTAAAAGTATTATGTACAATTATTTTTAAAAAATCTAATTGTAGAGAAAGGTACAAGATGAGAAATAGCAATACTCCCTGTGCTCATAACTCCATAGTCACTGTTAAATATTTCTTGTATACTCCTGGGAGTAGTGAGTATACACTTTCAACCATATGCATACTTTAAAAAATACAAATAATTATTTATACTTTACAGTAACTTATATTTTTTCCAAATAGTGATATATCTTACTTTCCCCCTCTTAATAATACGTCTAGAACATGTTTCTTCTAGGTTGAACCATATGAAATTACTGTTTTGCTAGTTTGACCTAATATCTCAGGACATGGGTATAGCCCATTCTTTAGACCATGCCGTAGATTTTTCTTGTACAGATATACAGATATCTATCAGTCCCATATTGCTGGAAATTTAGTTTGCTTACAATTTTTGCTGTTACATATAATGCTAAAATGATCACTGTTTACATATATCTTGGGATACTTTCATGACTTTGTGTTAAATTCTTAGTAGAAAAATTTCTAGGTGGAAGAGAACATATATTTTTAAATCTCAATTTTGTCAAATTGACCTCCAAAAATGTTAATCTTTACAGGGGCCCCAGTCATGCAGAACACTGTGGCATCTCAGAAATTTTAATTTTTGACAATCTTTTTGGTGAACATTTTTATTTTTATTTCATTGTTTTGATTGACATTTTAAAAATGGTTTTGAACATCATCTTATAAGCTTATTTGCTTTTTGCATTTATTTTCCTGCAAAAGTTGTCTTTTTCATATCTTTTAAAGGTCATTCTTTTAATTCAGTGTCATTAATGTGGGCGTGATGTTTAAGTTCAAAAAATTTGCTATTTGTCAAGTATTTTGCAGTAATCAAATGAGTGGAAAGTATGAGGAAAGTTAAGGAGGAAATAGTAATTTTGAGACTATGCTACATTCCACATACAGGCTTTTTTTTTTTTTACAGTTTGCTTTCATTGATTTTTTTTCTTTGCTATTGGATTTATTAATTTTTTGTGGCTTCTGCATTCTCTCTGACTTGGAATGACATTTCTAATATATCTGGGTTTTTCTTGTTTACTTTCAAAGAAGCACATAGATTCCTGCTTTTCTGGAAAATTTCTGATTACAAATGTTTGTAATATTTGTACAATATTATCGGACTACGCTACCAGAATTTGATTTCAAAAATAAGACAGCTACAGTAACTCTAGTTACCACAACATAGCTATATCATGGTCTACATTAATCAGACGTCCTTTAAAACTGTTTGTACTCATTACTCCACTTTCCTGTTACGTGCTCTCAAAACAACTTTCCAATCATTCCTTCAGTGTTCAGGAAGGTGATGCTGCAGAGAAGGAATGCAGTTAGAAAGCCCCCTGTCAATGATCAATTTGTGTTCTAGTGCAAAGCACTGTTTTCTGAAAGCTGGGTTTCCCCTCAACATTCCAGACTTGCTCAGATGAGACCTCACTCACTGTGGAAGCCGGAGTTAAAAGTGACTTGGAATTATAGGTTAAGGAAAGAGGTAGATCCTTTTTCTATCTTAAGTTTCCATCTGAAGGATGGTCCTGATACTTGTTCCACGTAAGCCAAAAAAAGAGTCTCCAGGTAACAAGATCTTCCCTGGGACAAGCAAAAGTTAAGGCAACAAAGCATGAGGTTTTGGTTGTTGTTTTTGTGAGTTTTCTGTTTGTTTGCTGGCTTGTTTTTTCCAAGGGTTCATTGGCTCTAGGCAGCCCAGCTTTCATTTAAGGAAAGGTTCGTGGGCGTTTTGCGGCCTCCACTCCACATGCCTCTGCACTATGTCTATGACTTGCAAAAACAACCGTGTGGGATGCTAATTCAGTCTTTGGTTTCTTTTTCATATCAAATACTGCCAACTTGGCCTTAAATATGTGCCAGATGCACGATGGTTTTATGATGTGATACCGTTAGGAAGTCTGGGCTGAGTATAGCTGGATGTGAGCTGGCTTCTGCTACTGGAGTGGTTCCTGTCGCTGATGATTCTAGCACAAGCTTGAGAGCTTGATGGCTTTGCTGGGCACCTTGGCAAATAGTGCCTGGCAGTGGACGGTCATTGAGTCCCTGGTGAGAACTGCAGCTTCTCTTTTCTCTTATGTCCAGATTTCTGAGTCCTATGAGAACTTGCATGGTGCTTTTCTGGGAAAGGAATGAAAAGCCTCACCGTCGTGTAGCACACAGTGTCAAAATCTTGTCACAAATATCCCGGGTACTACCTCCTGATATGCCTACCTGGGGCACTCTTGCCTTTCCAATTAATATTTTAAGGAAGTTTTCATTGCTGATGGGCCCAGAAACTCAAACATATTTAACTTTGAGTTAAAATTAAACACCAAAGGACTGAGAGAGATACCCAGTTGAAGAAATGACGAGAAAGTTTAGGGAGATTATTTGATCTAAAATGACTCTTTTGGAGAGCAAAACCTATGGGCAGAGTTCTCAGTTCTTACGTACAAATTTTACAAGAGACGTAGTCCAAGCACTGTGGTAAGTGCACGTTATTTTTATTTGTATACATTTTCGCTTTTGTCTTTATTGCCTGCAATCAGGTGAAACAATGGTGGCAGTTCAGTGCTTTATTTCTGACTTTGACCAAACACAATCTCTTTTATGCCTAACTGTGATCAGAGATTTATTACCAAGCAGTGTGAAAAAATTGGACACTTAGAAAATGAATCGATGTTATGATTCAATGAAATTCTTAACATTTTTAAGTCTTGAAAATCCAAGGATAACTTATGTGCAGGTTCTGTTGGTCACTGTGGAGATGTAAATATTTTATTTGTGAAATCTGTTTGCTTACTCTGCAAGTATTCAGGGTGAAGTAGGTTGTGCCAGAATATTTAGTGGTACTGATAATAGTAACTACAGATGGAGAAAATCATAGAGGACGGTGGTGATACGTCTTGGACATCATTTACATAATATTTACAAAAAGCAGAGCAACGAAAGGGCTTTCTACTTGAATCAAAATGATGCACCAAAGGCCAATCTGTTTTCAGGATGTGGCAGGCAGTGACTCCCATTTCCTGTAATAGGGTCAAAACCTTTGGCTAACAGGCTATCTTCTCCCACACCTCCGTGGCTCCAAAAAGATTTATAACCTTTGCTGCCCAGCATCTTACTTGGTAAGGGGTATATGAAGAGCGTGCACTTGTAAACTTAGTGTAAAAATAAAAAATATAATCCATGTCCTTTATTTTCTCCTTCGTATTTATGCACATATCCTAGGGCAGAGCCGTGCAACAGAACTTTCTTCAGTGATGGAAATGATCTAAATTTGTGCTAATATGGTAGCCACTGGCAACATGTAGCTGTTTGAGTGCTTGAAATGTGGCTAGTGTGAGGAAAGAACTGCATTTTAAATTTTATTTAATTTAAACTGCTGCATATGACTAATGGCTGCTGTATTGGACAGTGCAGCCCTTGATTAGAGCTTAATTTTCTCAGTGAGGATTGGCTTGAGATAAACACCACTAATGAGCACCTCCTAAATAACAGCACAGGTCAAATAAAATTGAACAGATATTTAGATTTTCCTGAATTCAGCTTAGGCAAGATTTCATAGGATCATAGTTTTAACTCTAATGGCTCCAGGGAAAATCATTGATTTTATTAAAAACAAAAAAGAAGCTCTGATACCACTTTCTAAAATGTTTAAACAAAAATGCATGATTTGATAAATAAATCTATCACTTAGATCTTTAAGATTTTCTTCTTCTCAAATGCATTTATGTTCATCCGGTGTGACTTTAAGTCAGGTTCAGGGTCAATTTGGAGGCCTCTTATCTTTGTCCTAAACTATCTCCTTCAAAATCCTATGTGACAAGATTTTCAGTGGAGATTTTTTTTTTCTATGTTTTCATGCTTTGCATTCATGTTCTTTTAAATCATTAAGAGGTAGGGAAGGAGGCATGAAATTACTATCATAAATACATGTTGCAGTTGGCTTTGCTTCGCAGATCTGAGGAGAGCAATTGTTTGGCTTCTGTGTGATCCAAGATGATTGCTATCATTCCAAACAGTATATCACCCAAAGAAAGCTTTCTATTCCCAAATGAGTGATTTTTATTGTATTTGTCTATTTATTTATTTATTTTTATGTATTTAGGGGGTAAAAGTGCAGGCTTCTCACATGCATATATTGCATAATGGTGAAGTCTAGGCTTTTAGTGTGCCCATTACCCGAATAGTGCATTGTACCCAATAGGTAGTTTTTCAAACCTCACCGACCTTCACGCTCCCAGGCTCCATAGTCTCCAGTGTCTATTATTCCACTCTGTATAAGCATGTATATCCACTGTTTGGATCTCACTTATACATAAGAACATGTGATATTTGACTTTCTGTGTGAGTTATTTCATTGAGGACAATGGCCTTCAGTTCCATGTTGCTGTGAAAGTTGTGATTTCGTTCTTTTTTATTGCTGAATAGTATTCCATGGTGTGTATATATGTATATGCTGCATTTTCTTTACCTAGTCCTCCATTGATAGACACTTAGGTTGGTTCCATATGTTTACTTTTGTGGATAGTGCTGTGATAAACAGAGGAGAGCAGGTATCCTTTTTATATAATGATTTACTTCCGTCTGGGTCTATATCCAGTAGTGGGATTGCTGGATTGAATGATAGTTCTATTTTTAGTTCTTTCAGAAATCTCCACGTTATTTTCTATAAAGGTTGTACTAATTTACATTCCTACCAACAGTGTAAATGTTCCCTTTTCTCTGACTCCTTGCCAACGTCTGTTGTTTTTAGGCTTTTTAATAGCCATTCTGACTGGTGTGAGATGGTATCTCATTGTGGTTTTGATTTGCATTTCTCTGACTAGTGTTGTTGAACAATTTTCATATATTTCTTGGCCACTTGTATGCCTTCTTTTGGAAAACATCTGTTCATGTCATTTTCCTAGTTTTTAATGGGGTTATTTGTTTTTTCTTGTTGACTTAAAGTTCTTTGTAGATTCTGGATATTAGCCTTTGTTGGATGCATAATTGCAATTTTTTTCCATTCTGTAGGTTGTCTGTTTCCAAATGAGGGGTTTTTAAACATGTAGACTAGCAGTCACCAAGGTGAAATGTTTTTTAAAAGGATCATAATAAAACAGATGACACCAAGGCACAGAGTTTAAGAGATATCAAATATGTGTGAGCAAGGGTACATGAAATAAATAGTTTCACTTTCTGGGTACTGGTTTTATTTGCAGAGTATGGAGTGTTATTGCACTCAAGGAACAGAACATCAGAATTTATAGGGGTCATTTCAGGCAGGTGTCTTGGGCCTTGCTAAGCTGCTATAGCTAATTCAGGGAATCATGGAAAGATTTAGGCAGAGGGTTTGCAAGTCTGATTTGCATTTCAGATACATCATACTCAAAGCTTGATGGTAATGAACTTATGAAGGGGATATCCTTCAGGGTAACTTCAGCAGGACTTGGAAATTGACTGGATGTAAGGTACAATGCGAGTAAAGCAGAAGATAAAAAATAGAATTCAGTGTTCTCACTTGGGACTGGGCAGATATTGCTGTCAACAATTACAACTGAAGTGTTGTTGGGGAATAAACAAAACTGACAGAAAGATAATGAGCTTAATGAACCCTTGGAATATATCCTCAGGAAACTATCCAGAAGGCGTTGAGATGTTTAAGTTGGGATTAGAGGAGCTATCTAGGCAGAAAAGAGAAATTTAAGAATAATCTGCATTCTGGCAAGTCACTGTGTATGGGCAGGGATGAGCTAGAATCATCAACTTGTAAAATAAGCCAAAGAAAAAGGAGCTCTTTAAGGAAACAGAGAAGAAATGGGAGGAGAAGAAGGAAAACAAATAGAAGTAAATAATCAAGAAAAGAAGTAGTTTCCGGAAGGTCACTGAGGTAAACATACACTATATAGTGGGGACTGAAACTGTCCTGTAGGCATTGTGTTATATGTGACAGATACCTGCCTGCTATGGATTGCTTCTCTTTCTCATTTTCTCCTGTCTGTGCTGTATTCCTGCATATTCTCCCACACATCCTTCAAAACTCAGCATCGAGGCATTGTCCCCTGCAGGCAAGTTTTCCTGCCTCAGTGTCTCACCCAGCCAAGCTACATGAGTTGTTTTTCCATTTAACCCTATTGCTCCAGTGCCATCCTATGTTACTGCGGGGTTAGTACCTACCTGCCAGCCTCCCTCTCTGTACTGCAAGCTTTTCAGGGTTATTGTGGGGGACTGATTTGCACTAGGGATTACACATTTCATGTGTCCCTGTATTCACTCCTTTGGTAGTGCCCCTTCCACACTTGGACTTGGCTATGTGTCTTCCTTTGGCCAATGGAATGATACAAACTTGATTTCAGCAGAGGCTTGAAAGTGTTTGTACATTTTGAGTTTCTTAGACTCCTGCTACCAGAGGCAGATATGTCTGGGCTAACCTGATGGTGGAAGAGAGATTACTTCAAGCAGAACCAAGTCATCCTCACCAAAGCCATTCTAGACTAGCCAGCCCCTAGCTGACACAAAAGCTGAATTCATGAGCACTAAGTTTTGGAGTGGTTTTCTATACAGCAATAACTGATACAATTAGGAATCATACCTTATACATCTTTTTTATTTCTAGCACATTAACCCAGTACTTAACATCTACTGGGTGCTCCATAAATATATGTTGAACTGAAAAGCCTAGAAGAGATAGAATGAAAATTCCAATCTATTGTAAAGCATTTTTCTTTCCTCTCTTTCTACTAAACATTATGGCTATACCCCAAGTTTCCCACTAACTTTTACCTCTGAGATTTTAGGAGCTAAGACTGCAGGGTGGTTGTGGGAAATCCAGCATGCGCAGTGTGGTTTGAAATCCACAGACAAGGGGCAATGGCTTCCTTCCTTGGCCCACTGCCCTACGCGCGGTGAGCAGAGCAGCCAAGCCAGAGTGGCAGCCGCAGTGTGGGAGCCCAGCTCTGCTGCCATAAATTACCCAGGGGCAGGAAGGAGCAGTGAGAGTCAGCGGTTTCAGCTACCTAGTAGTTCATTTTTGTTCTTGTTTTTCAGTTAGCAATCTGTAAAATTTATTGCAAAATTAAGCTCCCTGCTCCAGAGTCAATAATATTCCTGGTGCCAGGTGGTGTAATAATTCACTAAAAGGGCAGAAGTTGGAGGGAATAAGACTGATTTAGGAAGTAGACTTCCAAGTCCTATTGCTGCTGCCTATTCCCTGCTGCTAAAGGTCAGGTAAGTAGAGGGCTAAGGTTACAGCCTCCTGATATCCTTGGAGGGCTAGAATTTCTATTGGGTTTGAAATTGAAAACAAAAACTGTTTCTATTGCATGATGGATTCCTTTTATCCTTCCCACCTCTGTTTCCATTTTAGCATAAAAATAGAAACGTTCACTTTCATATTTTGTTTCTGGCTTTGCAAGGAAGAGGTACTGTAGAAAACTTGGCCATGTGCAAGCTTCCTGCAGTGCTTTCTAATACCCTAACATCAATGTCTCTGAACTGGAGGGGCTATTGGAGATCTCTCTAATCCAACTTCTTCATTTACAGATGCAAACATCCAGTCTGGGAGTAATTAATGATTGCTCAGTTTCTGTCCAGATACTTACTTGAGGCTAAACACTAAATCTCATTCCCAGGTTATATGCCAACTGCTTCACTGGACATTCTGCCCCTGAAAGGACTTCAATTTTTCTTTGCTCTTTCTTGATTATGTACGGTATCTTTAAAAAATTATCTCTTTCTCTCCTATTATTTCTTAAAGAGTCTTAATCATGGGTCTGATTATCTAAAAGGACCATGAAGCCACATTTTCATTCCAGATGCAAGGGACATACTGTTACCATCAACCAGCTTGTATTTAATTATCTTTACAAATTAATTCCCTAAAGGATGATTGAAATGCCGTATTTGGCTATTCCCTATGTCTCTTTCTTGAAATGCCTACAAAATCATCTTTGCAACCTGGAATGCAAGTTTCGTATTTCTTGGGACAATTAGCAGTTGGGAATTACACTCTACAAGTTAAATGTGAATATGTATGAAATTCAACATCACCATCGGCTCTTTTAGAAAATTTAGATGGAATTTCTTCCTTTCACATCCTCAGTTCTTTATTGGTGTTGGAGCCTTAGCCACTAGCTCAGCGCTAGCTATAAAGCTCAGATTAGAAGAAATTGCTTTGATGTTTTCAAAGTCAAGAAAGAATTTTACACCTCTCTGAGTAGCCCTTGACTGCAGGTGAGGAATGTACCTCTGGAGAGGTACCATTAGAGCTAATTGTATATGACCTGATTGATCCATCAGAGCTCTTAGAGTTTCTAATTGAATTTGCTCTTGTCTTCATAAAATGAAGATTTGATTTAGTTGTAAGTTGTGGATTGGAGGAGCTGGCTGCATTCCGTATCTGATCACACGGATACAGTTGATATGATTATCTAAAGTGGGCTGCATAAATCCACCCTTGTCACCCAATTCCTCCCCTGTTACCCGTGTAAATCAAGGATGGCTCTGAGAAGCTCGTTCTCCATCTAGGAGGGAATGCCAGTTTCACCTCTTAGAAGCTGAGGCTTTTCTCCGGTTATTAGCATCGGGGTGAGAAGGGGCCTAGAAACCAGAACATTGTGAAACTTTTGTAACCCGACCTGAAACTGGGCAGGAGGAGCTTGGCTTCAGGCTTCACCAAGACCTTGAAACTCAGCCCAAGCTGATTAAAACTTCAGAGTGTGAGTATTTTCAAGTGCACTAATTGTGTTATGTTGTGGATAGAAACCATGAAAAACTGATGTTTTGAAAGTCTCCATCTTTGGAGAATTTTACTTCTAAGCTAATTAAACATCTGTTTCATCCTGAGATTTGGATCAAAACTCAAATGAAAAGTTGGAAAACAAATTAAATAGTCATAGTTAAGCCATCAATAAAACAGATACACACACTAGAGACATTTATTCTGATGTAGCAAAATTAAATGCCCAAACTGAACATCATCTTTTCAATTCTATCTACCCGTATGTTCAAAATATAACTAAATGATTTTTTTAATTCCGTAAGATACTGTCTATATCAAGTTGTCTTAACATGGGAATTATCTGTACTCAAAAAACTTTATTTAATCTACTATCTCCTGTGTATATACACACACTCACACGCACACACGTACACAAATATATGTGTATATACATGGTGAGCACTCTATGATTTCCCATTGGAAGCAAAATTAAATCTAGTTAAAAATGTTATTTAAAGTTTTGTGTTCGGCTGGGTGCTGTGGCTCACGCCTGTAATCCCAGCACTTTGGGAGGCCAAGGTGGGTGGATCACTTGAGGAGAGGAGTTCGAGATCAACCTGGGCAACATGGTGAAACCCCATCTCTACTAAAAATGCAAAATAGAAAAAAAAGATTTAAAAAATTTTGTATTCTATTGTCTTTCCCACTTCACACACACAGATACACTTCATTTGTCTACCCACCATGCATCCTTGTCCTTACAGTTGAAAGTGTCAGCCTTTCAGAATCTACTATATACAATCAAGAGAAGAAAGTCATCGCTTCCTCAACTAGCCCTCAAATCACATGACAACAAATGGTCTGCAATTGATTTTATGTGGAGCAGATGTATAGACAGTATATAATGTTGTGGTGAAAGGTGTATATACTTTGAAACTGGACAGCCTGAGCTCAAATTTCTACTCTCCCACTTATTAGCTGTATGACCTCAGGCAAGTCATTTAAACGGTTTGAGCCCCAGTTGGCTCATCTATAAAGTGGGGTAATAATTCCACCCATCTCAAGGGATGTGGATGAAACGAATCAATCTACATAAAGTTCTTGAAATAGTGCCAGGGTGATATTACACTTACATAAGCAACATGCATGTGTTTCTCCCATAATACCGTAAATGTCTTAGTAATCACCTATTTGTGAATCCAAATGGTGGTTCATGCAGTAGATAATTTTTCGTTAATGCAAGGTATACCTAATTGGTATCCACATGCTGCCCTCCCCTTCGAATCAAGGGTATTTTCCTTGTAGTTAAGAGCTCTTCTGCTGGTAAAGCATATGCCACGAAGCCCCTGCATACCAATTTAGAGATTTTAAAGATAGTTTTTTTGTGTGTGTTTGCTTTTCTTTTGTTCTGGTTTGTATCAACATTTATTCTTCTTATCATCGCAAAGGAGAAGGAAGACTGGCTAAACTGACAGAATAGTTTAGTTAGGAAACGAACGGACATCACCTGGTTTGAGCTGACTCTTGTCTCTGGCATCTGTTCATCTTTCACACACCCCTTAAAATAGTAAAATGTTATTTTTTCTAGGGTCATTCTCATTGGGAAAAGCTTTAAAAGATCCACTTGAAAGTTAATTGTACACAGGGTGATAAGGCTTTCCTGGTTCAGGGATTTGTTTCAAATTAAGCTATAAATCAGTAAGTGTGCTGCATTCCCTGGTTCTCTTTATGATCCTGAGGGGGACTGCACCATTCTTTAATTTGAACCTTAAATGAAAGGGAAGGAGAAGGGGAAGTGAAAGGAAAACTAAGCCTTAAGATTTTAAGGAAACCCATCTATCTAGGCTCTATTCTCCAGTCTTTCCCTAAGACAGGTAAACTTTGATGAAGGCACCTCTGTGTTAGGCAATAGACTGGATAAATTCCCACATTTCCATGTCATGTGACTTTTATTCTTTCCCATAATACAAGGAGGATAGATGATCTCCTAGCCCCTTTTTGCTGTATTAACTTTTAGATTTTGACCAAAACATGTTTTTCTTCTTGTAGGGATTATGGCCACATTGTTGCCTCCATTTTGGAGTTTCTCCTCTGTAAACGCAAATACAATTGTCTCTGTCCTTATTTTAATAGCCTTTGATAATCTCTCCAATTTATCAGATGGTAACTCCAAGAATAATTGAAGTATATGCCAAAGGAATTCAGAATAAGAGCAGATTAATCCTTGTTTGCATTCCCTTCTACAGCATGAGCTAGCAACTTCTCATCCAGAAGGTACCAAACCATCAGTAGGTATGGGAGAGCCAGTTATTACTAATGATGGCTCAGGAAAAGACCATTTACATGCATAAGGAAAGACAAAGATAGAGTGTAAAAAGAAAGTACTTTAAAAGGGTTCGTAATGTCTCCCCTGCAACAAATGCCCTTTCTGAAATGTCTTGACCTTTCCCATCTGCCTCTGTTTCGTGGGTCCTCCTTTCTCAGAAGCCAGATAGAAATTCCCTGTGGCTGCTGATGTGTTATCTTTAGGAATGGAAGGTTGTCGTATAACATGCATTTTCACTGCTTGAATCTTAGTTTCCTGCAAGCTGCCCCATCTATGAGTCAAAATCATGTAAGTGTGGAAGACATTTATAGAACGTCCTCTGGCTTACTCCTCATCACTGAGTGGGTCATTGGTGGTGTGACTCTAGCATTGAAACCAAGGCATTTTTGAGAGGGAAAGGAAAAGCCACTAATAATTATCTAAAATAGCAGAAACTGAAATGATCCTACACTAGTTGGGATGAATTATTAAGGAATAACTGGGCAATAAATAAAAACTTATTCAGTGATTGAGTTTTAAAAAGAAACGAAGAAATCAAAGTAGGAGTTTCCTTTTACTATTATATTTAGAAACTGTGCTGTGTACTTTGTATCTGTTAACTCATTATAATACCTGTATTAAATGGGTGTCATTCCCATTTTATGGATTAGAAAACCAAGGCTCTAGGAAGTACAGTCATTTGCTCAAGGATACAATATATTATATGTTGGGGAAAGCGTTGAATGAGAATGCTTGAATTGAATTAGAAAGCATTGAACTAGAAATTTTATAAATTTCTAATTTACAGAAATTAGAAATTATGAAAGGAACTAACCAAAAATGAATAAATAAATGATTGAGGGAATATGCAAATAAATGATTGAATAAATAAAATAATTTATAAATACCCAGCGAATCTCGGCCGGGCGCGGTGGCTCATGCCTGTAATCCCAACACTTTGGGAGGCCCAGGCAGGCGGATCACAAGGTCAGGAGATCGAGACCTATCCTGGCTAACATGGTGAAACCCCGTCTCTACTAAAAATACAAAAACATTAGCCGGGAGTGGTGGCGGGCACCTGTAGTCCCAGCTACTCTGGTGGCTGAGGCAGGAGAATGACGTGAACCCAGGAGGTGGAGCCTGGGCGACAGAGCGAGACTCCGTGTAAAAAAAAAAAGCCCAGCAAATCTCACTCATGAGATGAGGAGAATCCTGTGCATATGACCATTTAGGCTTGCAGAAATCTGCCAATTTAAAAATATTCATAGCTAATTTACATTACCTACTCTTATTTTACATTACCTACTCTTATTTTACATTACCTACTCGTATTTTACGTTACCTACTCTTATTTTACGTTACCTACTCTTATTTTACGTTACCTACTCTTATTTTACGTTACCTACTCTTATTTTATGTTACCTACTCTTATTTTACGTTACCTACTCTTATTTTACGTTACCTATTTTACGTTACCTACTCTTATTTTACGTTACCTACTCTTATTTTACTTTTACTACATCATAAAGATGATAGCAAATTCCAGCAACTAAGAAAGTTAAAGCTTGGGACTATTGTTATGGCAATTTCTCCAAATGGAGAAAAAAAAAAAAAAAAAATATATATATATATATATATATATATCTATACATATCTTCCCAGTTATATATGGAATAGTTTAAAAGAGCTTTTATACTTTTACCTGCTAATTTCACTCATGATAATGTATTTTAAGGAAATAGAGCTGGGCTTTGGCACCCCTTGCAGAGGCCAGTAGTTAGATACAGGCTGCTCTGGGGAGGGGTTGAGGTTTTGGGCTGGAGCCTTTCCTCAGCCAAGGGCAATCCCCAGAAAGAAACCCAGGCTAATGTATGACCTTTAGCAAGTTACTTTATCCTCTTTGGTTCTCTGCTTTCTCATATTAAAATGAGGGTTAATAATTACCATCTTATTTACTATGCATGGTTGTTATGAGAATCAATAAAATGTCACTGTATCTCAAAATACCTCAAAATATAAAACATGAAATACGAGAGATGTTGCTGTCAGTCCCACTGCTCTGAACAAATTAGAAACTCAAGTTGGGCTGTCTCTGAGACCTGATCTTTTAAAAGCAGGTCTTTCAGCAATATAGTCTGCCTTTGAAAATGTTCATAAAAGCCAAGTGTGTTGAGTGTATTGAGTGTATTTCTTCTCTTTATGTTTATTGAGTGTATTTCTTCTCTTTATGTTCTCCTCTATTTCAGAGTTGTTTGTTTATTTTTTATTTTTTAGAGAGACAGGGTCTCACTATGTCACCCAGGCTGGAGTGCTGTGGTGGGATCATGGCTCACTGCAGCCTTGACCTCCCAGACTCAAGCAATCCTCCCACCTCAGCCTCCTGAGTAGCTGGGATTATAGGCATGAGGCACAGCACCAGGCCTATTTCAGGGTTTTTGAGTTCAGAAAGTTCGTTTCTGCAATCCCCAGACTGCTCTTCACTGTTTCCAGTGACTTTTGAATAGACACTTTGATTTTGCATCTTTAAGAACTCCCTGCTATCTTCAAAATGATACATTTTAATGATCACTAATTCTTGTTTTATGGATGCATTATTCTTAGAGATACAATTGGATTACAAATTCAAGGTGTTTGAGATTTTCTCCTTTTCTTGCACTATGTTTTATGAAGTGATAACTCTTCTACTTTCTCAGGTAGATCCTTTTCTTGTAAGTCTGATTTGCTTAGTTTGTTCTATGAATACATAACAATTTACTTCTCCATTCTACTATTGGTGAACTTTTAAGATTTTTTCCAGTTTGGGACTACTACAGTAATGCTGGGATGGCTATTTTTTTTTTAACATTTATTCTGGTTCATATAAGCTAGCTTGTATTGGTTATATTTTAAAAAGTGGAATTACGAGGTCATGTGTATGCACATCTTCAACTTTCCTTGATAATGCTCAACTGTTTTCCAAATCAGTTGCACCATATCACGGTCATACCAGTAGTGCAGGTCTTCAATTGTCAGACGTTGTAGCAGATGTTGCCGATGCCCCCATATACCTGGCACTCACCATTTTCATGCATGACCAACTCAAAAGCTTCCAACTACAAACACCTGCAACTGTTTGCCTGAGGGCTTTCTTTTACTGTCAGTGCCCACTCAGCTCACAAGTGGAACAGAAATTAACGTTTTCCCCACCTGGCCCTGGAAGTTGCCCTAAAAATATTCCTAACTGGCCGGGGGCGGTGGCTCATGCCTGTAATCCCAGCACTTTGGGAGACAGAGGCAGGTGGATCATGCGGTCAAAAGTTCAAGACCAGCCTGGCCAAGATGGTGAAACCCTGTCTCTACTAAAAATACAAAATTAGCCAGTGTGGTGGTGCATTCCTGTAATTCCAGCTACTTGAGAGGCTGAGGCAGAAGAATTGCTTGAACCCAGGAGGCAGAGGTTTCAGTGAGCCGAGATCGCGCCACTGCACTCCAGCCTGGGTGACAGAGTGAGATTCCATCTCAAAAAAAAAAAAAAAAATTCCTAACCATAATGATGTATAATTCCAGCTCCCCTTTCCCTTCCCACAAGTGAGAAAGCTCTGAGGTGTATTCACAAACTCCTGGTATTTTTAGGAGATAAAGCTCTACTTGCTCACAGTGATAACTCACTCCGTAGTGATGCTTTATTTGGCTTTCATCTCTTCGTTTCACTCCCCCATTTTCATATTAATGTTTCCTGGGATCATTTTCCAAATAAACTATTTGCACTTGAATCCTTCACTGATACTTCTCAATGTATACAGGTTGAGCCTCCCTCCTGTCATCCCACGCAGCCTTGTGGCCTTACTCTTATGATAACATTCCCCACCCTCCATTGTATTCCAAAATGTGAGCTCCATGAGGGCAGACACTTGAAGTGTTTCTTTCACAGCTGCATCTCTCATGTCTAGCACAGTCCCTTGTAGGTAGAAGGTGCTCAGTATTTTCTGGGGGAATGACTGCCTCAAGGGGTATCAGGTGAGGGGGCATGATGAAAAATAAAGCAGATAAAGGTGACAGTAAATATAGGGAGGGTGGACTACTGATGTGTCTTAGAGAATATCTCTGAGGAAGAACATTTGAACTCAATGAATTGAAGAAAGCCATGAAGATATCTGAGGAGAGAGCATTCCAAAGACAGGAAGAGCATATATAAATGCCTAGAAATGGCAATATGCATGACCAGTCCAGGGTGAGCCAATGGTCATAGCTAAGCAGAGCAAGAGGAAAGTGTAGCTTTCCTGTGTAGCTAAGCAGAGCAAGAGGAAAGTGGTAGGAGATGAGACAGAAGTAGCCAATGATCATAAAAGTGATAATAGACTGAATAAATGCAAACATGTCTGAATACATCTATAAGTGAGAAGTGGCAAGGTACCATTACAATACATTTGAGTTAGATCTTCTTGTGACTAAATTTCCTAACTTGTAAGATAGTAATATTAATGCTTAATGTGGAACAGTTGAGGATTTAAAGGATATGTATTATGTACTGGGCAAACTGCCTAGCCAGAGTATACTCTCAATGAGGAATTATTATTAGAAGCAGTAGCAGTAGTAGAAGTGGTGATCATCATTCTGGTGGTGGGGTAATGTTATGGTACTCTGACCACTGTTGAGTAGAAAAAATTAGTTTTCTCAAGCAAAGGGAGGGTCAAGGGCAAGTACTGAGAGCAACTGGTATTTGAAGTTCAAGTTGGAATCTATGGCTTTCAACATAGCAAACTAATTAATGCATAGGGTTTACAATGGATATTCAGAAAGAGAAATTCATAAATAATGTACATCACAGTAGGCCCTATGACAAAATAAATTGGGAAATGTGAAAAATATATGTGACAACATTGGGCCCAAATATTTCAGATAAGTTGCTAAGAAAATTAGAAATCTTTTTATTTTTCTACTCATTTTTCCTTCTGTCTGCCTCCCATTAAATCCATTCAAGCTCTAAGTCTTTATAAATATCTTACTCAAAGCATTGCCTTTGCAAAGCCTGCTGTTAATATTGTTAAAGTGAGTGGGAAGACATCTGCTGGTTCTGGGGTTTACCTGCAGTTGGAGGCTCTTTGCCTATTAACAAGGATGTTCACAGAGAATGCCAAATCTAAAGCATTTGAGGCTTAAGTAGAAGAAAGACAGGATGATGAATCATGTATAAGGTAATATATGAGGAGTCCATGAAGCAAAAACCTAAGGCATTTGGAAGACATCGTTATCTTAGAATTTTCAAAAATCTTGCATCCTTTATTATCTATTGCTTACAGAGTCAAAACTGACATATCAGTGAAAAAACATTAGTTACACAGGTGATGGAAGAGCTAAGAAGGTAAAACTGGGATATTTTTAAAGTAACCCAGATATTAGCAACAACAGGAAGTTATTACCACCCCAGTGGCTGGAAGAACAGAGAAAGAGGTGTTATTATCAGAGTTCAGTGACCAGGTTCACCAATGGAAGCTGGAAGCATGGTAGGCTTGCCTGGTAGGAGCTAGGGTCATGGAGGAGATACAGCCAATGCTGAAGATGTCACCTATGGGAGCCGGAGTGGGGCTTGGACAGAGGGAGACCATAGCCTGGTCTCTCCATCACACTCTCCTTCCATTCTTCTGCCAGTGCCTTCCTGACATTGGCTGAACTCAGAAGAATAAATGCTGATTTGGAAGCCTGGAAAACAGAGTCCACAGAGGTCAGCCCCACGTGATTCAGACCAGAGCAGAAAAAGAGTAAGGAATGGCTCTAAAGACAAGGCCAGGATGACACACAAAGGGACAAATGAACAATCAAAGTTTAAGGACTTTAGAGAGACACCTACTCTCTAGAACTCTGCTACTAAGATATTCCAATTCCAAATTCTTCATCACGGTGCCTCAGTCTGATTTTCTAGAGAAATAATCTAAATTGTTTCTTCTTCATCCTGATGCAATCAGGATGGTCAAAGTGAGGCATCAGCTCATACAAATATGGCAGACTGGCACTTAACCCCTTGTGAATTCCATTTCTGACTAAGGTAGTGGGGACACAGTTTGGAGAAAGGGGTAGCTTAAGGGCTAGACATATACTCTACACTTTACCTGACTCTGCTAGATTTCAGTTAGCTAGTATCTTCTTTAGGGTTTTTGAATATGTATTCTTAAGTGAGATAGACTTATTTTGAGATATATTTGTCAGATGTGTTATCAGTATTATGCTAACAATATGCCATTAATTGGATAGCTTTAAATATTTTTGGAATAGATTATGTAGTATGTCGTACGGAGATTATCTTTCCCCACGATTGTTTAACAGAACTCAGGAGTAAAACATCTCATCAGAACCATGTTTTGGAAGCAAATCCTGAACAACTCACTATTATTATTAGTCTTTCATTTGCCAATATTTTTTTACCTTCTCAAAAATATGTTATATAAATATTTATAAATTTTATACTTGATAGTGTGCTTTCTATCTTACATTTAAAATATTCTGTCTTAGTTATATATGTGTTTTTATTTCTAATTTTATGTTTTTTATCCTCAACTATATTCAAGATTTAACATTTTTAAAGAGGTTGAAAAGACCTCAGTTTTACAATTGTTTTCTACTTTCTAGCTTGTTAAAAATTTATGCACAAAGCTTTTCCTCTTGCTTAGGCAATTGTTTGACATTTTTGTTTATTTCATAATTCAAAAATTGTCCAGGACATGTCTATGTATCAGTTAGTGTCTTTTCACTAAACTTAATAAACTTTTAAAGAATTGCTAATTTGCTTTTTTCCCCTCAAACCCCCCAAAATTGTAATCCTGTTGTGATTACCTAGGCTTTAATTTTACTTAGTTTCCTATTGAGAATACACTTAAGAGTTTGGTGGGATGGTCCTTCCTTTGTTGTTTTCATTTCTTTTGTTCTTGCTCTCCACATTGAGGTAAACTGTGAATATCTGTCCTGGTTTGCCCCAGACTGACAGGCTTCCTGGGATACGGAATGTTTAGTGCTAAAACTGGGACAATCCTGGCCGACTGACATGATTTGGTTACCCTAACTACATGTCACTGACAATTTTCCACAGCATCCTGCCTGTATTTTACTCCTTCTTTCTTCCCAATATGGGTTTTCTTTTTTTTCTTTTCTTTTTTTTTGAAATAGGGTCTTGCTGTATCTCTCAGGCTGGAGTGCGATGATGTAATCACGGCTCACTGTGGTCTCCACCTCCTCAGGCTCCCACCTCAGCCTCCCAAGTAGCTAGGACTGCAGGCATGCACCACCACACCTGGCTAATTCTGATTAAAAAAAAAAAATTATAGAAACAGGGTCTCACTATGTTGCCCAGGATGGCCAGTATAGGTTTTAATTATCTTATTTTTTAAAAATCATTTTCTCCCAGTTTTTCCTCACCTCTGTGTTCTCTTTTCATCATGTCCTATAGTTTTTCACTTCAGTCCACCTAATCCCTTTTTGTCTTCTGTTCACCTTTAAGCTAACAATCTTCTGTCTAGTAGAGATGCCACCAGTTTTGTTTAAAGCTGTTTAAAATTTACTTCGTTTCCATAGTAAATAATTTTCAGAGCTGTTATCTTTAAAAATTCCAGCTTGATATTCTTTTCCTATTACCCTGTATCATGTAACATTGCCATTTTAAGACCAAAAATGGTCAATATCTAAATTTCTAAAAGATTCTACAAATATTATGTAGTCATTTTCTTAGTTTTCATTGATTCCTTCTTTCACCCTCGATAGGTGCAATTAATGTTTGCTTTCACCAAAGACCAGGAATGTGGATTTCCCTTGCATTTACCTACTGTTTGGATGTACCTATACTCAGATCCAAAGGTAGAGGACAGGGTTATATGCACTTGACCTAGACTAAGTGATTCTGCTTCCTTTTCCCATAATCTAAGCTCTGCTTTACTGTTCTGTCTTTCCCATGACCACCAGAGAAATGAGAAGGGCCCCAGAGTGTGGCCCTTCCAGGGCTTTTAATAACTCACTTTCACAAACTACCCTCCTACCTTGCCTCCTTTGTCTTTCCTTCCGCCTGTTCTCTTATACCAGCTTCTGCCCTATCATTTCCTGGAAACCAAAAATAAATGCAGAAACTTATAAAGGTTGTGTTAAACTTGGTCTAGCCTCGTCAAGTACCATCAACAATATAGCAATGACAACAACAATAATATTGGCATTCATTGAATACTTGCTGTGTATTAGATATTGTGGTAAATGCCTTAGATAGGCTGTCGCACTTACTGAGTGTCCTGATGTTCTTGTTAGTGAAGGTCATATGTCTCTAAACTAGGGACAGATGGTAAATAAGAACAAAATTCATTCCTATTTTTTTTTCAGGTGGCAGCCATCTTCTGATTTATAGGCACATCACTTATTTATTTTTCAGCTAACCAGCTCCATCAGCATTCTCATTGGTGACAATTCCTTCTACATTCTAGCATCAAGTTGCTTATAAGTTTTTAGTATCAATGTTTTTGAGAGTGGTCATATTTTCAACGGGCTATTTAAACATTTGACAAGAAGTTTTTTGTAAAAAAAAAAACTTCAGTATTTGTAATCATATGACTTTGTTTTGCTTATAAATTGGAATCCTATATTTTAATAGATAGAAATAATGTAAAATGTTTTTATGGCACATAGTAGAAGATATAATTCTTAAACAATAGAAGTGATTTATTGGGTCATGTTATTGCAAAGGTCAGAGTAAGGAGGAGACACGTGAGTTTTAATTATGGCTTCCTTTCTTCGTGGTTCTCTTGATTTTCCCTCACCTGTGTTCATACCTTGTTTTCAGGCTTGTTTCCCTAATAGTGACAGATTTACATATTAAACTCTGAACATTAAGCCATGAAGAAAGCATAGGTTGTTCTGTCAAATCCTTAAAAAATATTCTAGACCCTAAGACTGTAACTGTAGCAGTGCTTCCCAAACTTCTGGCTACTATCTACGCCAGGCAGGGGGAAGGGAACCACCACCAGGAAGACAAGTACCACAGTCGTAGTTATAGACATATCCACATTCTCTCAAAAGTCAGAAACACACAATAGACAAGACCATGCTCCCTCTTTCTGAAACAAATATCCAGCAGGTGGTTTGCACTTGAAAACTTTTATTAAAATGTTGCTGGGGTGAGAATATATTATTATTTGTCCTGGAAAACTCCTCATCTTTGATTTTGGCCATTCAGTTCCTTCTTCTCTGGGAAGTCTCAGCTCTTCATGGGACCTTTCCTGATTTCATCAAATCATGTAATGAAATAAAACATATATTGCCTTCATTTTCAGTATTCCTTACTTTTACATTTAGGATCTTTACTATATCATTCTTTGTAATGTTATTAGATCAACAACACATGATCTCTTGCAATGTTTTCAGCTCTAAAGCTTTACATGACTATTTTGTGTGTGAGTTATCCTTATGTTTTCTATTGAAGTCCATAGCACATTGAAAGTTAGTCTGATAGATACTTGCCCTCATTCCAGGCACCTCCTATGTTATGCCTATAGCATATGCTAAATTAAATTCATTAAATCAAAGAAATAAAATATTTCACTGGAATAGAAAAATTTGCTCTAAAACAATCACTACCTAGATAGGACTTTGAGATCTACTCTCTCATCTCCATCCAAATTATATGCTCAGCCTTATCTCTTCCCTCTAATTATACCCCCTCTTGACCTGTAAATGATGGGAATGACTCACTGACCTTTGCTGAACTGGTTTTAAGTTTCTCTCCTGTTTGCAAATCTAATGCATTGAGTGTTTTCCTGCTATAAGTTCCTAGAGGGCTGTGCCAAGGTCTCTCCTTTGAGTTACAATGTACCTAGCATAATATTAAGCCCAATTTGGTTCATAAGAATTGGTTTGTGATTATATAGTTATTTTTTATTTATATGGTGTGATTATATAGTGTGACTCTGAACAAAGTCACATAAAGTGGAAGTACATAATATAAAGGAATGCACCCTCAAAAAACCCCCTGCATTAATGCAAACCTCGTGTAAAAGAACAGAAATACAGAGGGTGCTAACATAGGATAATTAAAATGTACTTTAATAGTTTGAAAGCATAAACAAACTCTTCCTCTTTTAAATATCTGGTATATGTAAACACGTATACTATCACTGGACAAAAACAAAAATTATATTCAGAGATGAATTTTTTTATGCTTAGAAAAAGTTAGCTGACTTTTAAATCTCATTCTTGAGAATCTTCCATTTCAAATTGGAAAGATTTATGTGTTTTTATTAAAGTTTTTAAATACTTCAGAATAACAAATAGCATTTTTTGAGATTGATTTAATCTTTCTCTTTTTCACTCCCATAGCAACAAGACTGTTGATTTGCACTAGTCATCACTTTTCTCCCCTTGCCCAACAGACCTCTCCTAAATTACTCTGAGTGGATTTTAGAAAGGTCGGCTATAATATAAAGTGTGTTGCCTGTCTCTTCTTCCATTTCCCCTAAAGGCAAAATGCAGTGAAAACAAAATGGAATTAAAACACATAAAGGAACTAAACTAGAACGAAGTAAAAACTTCTTATATTTGTCAGAACGTTGAGATAGGGGAGAAACTCCAATGCTTTAAGCATTTCTTTTTTTGTCGTTTTTTTTTTTTTTTTGACAGAGTCTCGCTCTGTCGCCCAGGCTGGAGTGCAGTGGCACAATCTCGGCTCACTGCAAGCTCCACCTCCCGGGTTCATGCCATTCTCCTGCCTCAGCCTCCCGAGTAGCTGGGACTACAGGCGCCCGCCATCACGCCTGGCTAGTTTTTTTTGTATTTTTAGTAGAGATGAGGCTTCACTGTGTTAGCCAGGATGGTCTTGATCACCTGACCTTATGATCCGCCCACCTTGGCCTCCCAAAGTGCTGGGATTACAGGCGTGAGCCACTGCACCCAGCCTGCTTTAAGCAGTTCAAAAGATGTTAGCATTCTGAATTTAAAAGTGTTGAATTCTCTTAAAATCTGAAGTACTCACAATTTTTAACCTGGTAATCCAAACCAGAGGAAACAGAATCTAGATAATTCTCAACTCTGCTACTACCTCTGAATTTTATGTGGAATATTATCAGTGATGCATTTTTTACTGTAGTTTCTATCAATATAATTTTCACAGTTGGCTGGGCGCAGTGGCTTACACCTGTAATACCAGCACTTCGGGAGGCCGAGGTGGGCGGATCACGGGGTCAGGAGATCAAGACCATCCTGGCTAACACGGTAAACCCTGTCTCTACTAAAACTACAAAAAAAAATTAGCCGGGCATGGTGGCGGGCGCCTGTAGTCCCAGCTACTTGGGTGGCTGAGGCAGGAGAATGGCGTGAACCTGGGAGGCAGAACTTGCAGTGAGCCAAGATCTAGCCACTGCACTCCAGCCTGGGCAACAGAGCGAGACTCCATCTCAAATAAATAAATAAATAAAATAAATAAATAAATAAAATTTCACAATCAACTAATTTCTATAAAAATTCCATTGAGAGCTAACTAGATTGATAACCTAGTAAAACAGATAGCATACATTCTAGTGAAACTGATAGGCTATACAGTTGCAAAGACAGTAGTTAACACTCTGAACATGGAAAGTTGATGTTTAACATCAAGGAATGAAGTAAGTGATAATAAAAATGCTATGTCTTGCAGATCTGCTCTTCTGTGACTCAACTAGAAAAGTATTGAACTAAACTTAATTCCTTATTCTCCCTGCAATGGTATTCATTAGACATAGCTCAGGGCATAGTTCATCTACAATGTTGCAGTTAATTTCACTTTATTCCCAAACCATGAAATAAATTCCCAAACTCGGTCTGCTACCTTGCAAATGTTAATTTGGAGCAATGCACTGTGCTGATCCACCACCGTTATTTTTTTAAAAAAAACTTAAAGTCTTTGATATGAATAACTAGGATTCATATAGATTTAACTGTTTAAGTAATATCTTTATGTTATTATCAGATTATCAGTCAGCTGATTCACTGGGGTGGTAGCAAGGTCTTTGAATGTGAGAACACAGAACACCTTTGCATTAAGAATGCATCTTAGGCCACACGCGGTGGCTCACGCCTGTAATCTCAGCACTTTGGGAGGCCGAGGCGGGCGGATCACAAGGTCAGGAGATAGAGACCATCCTGGCCAACACGGTGAAACCCGTCTCTACTAAAAATACAAAAAAAGTAGCCAGGCGTGGCGGTTGGGCACCTGTAGTCCCAGCTGCTGGGGAGACTGAGGCAGGAGAATGGCGTGAATCCGGGAGGCGGAGCTTGCAGTGAGCCGAGATCCCGCCACTGTACTCCAGCCTGGGTGACCGAGCGAGACTCCGTCTTACAAAAAAAAAAAATGCATCTTATCAACTAGAGAGGTTGATTTCTCAATTTAATGAATTGTATTGGGAGATAATTAGCAAAGTCTTGAGAGAGGAAGGGAAGTCTATTACCAGTCAAGCAGTGTTAATAATGAACAGCATTTATCCAGTATTTTCTTGTTCTAAATACTGTGCTTTGTATGGATTAGTTCTCACAGGCCCGTGGCAGAGGAATATTAGATGCTTCATTTTGTTGTGGAGGAAACTAGGTCATAGATGGTCCAAAGCTAGAGAGGCGGTATGTGGCAGAAATAGAATTCAGACCCAGGCTGTCTGACCCCAAAGCCTTTTTCTTATGTACCGATGAACCACGGAGCGTTTTCCAGTAAGGGCTGCTTTATTTCCAAGTAGGGGAATATATATCAACCTGCATAAGGGCAGAAAGTCGGGCTGGGTTTTATTGAAAACTGAAATAGGAAGCTGGAAAGCCACTAGGAGCCAAAACCTCTTTCTTCGTATCTGCTGTCTCTCTCCCGCTCTTTCTAATTTTTTTTTTTTTTTTTTTTTGAGACGGACTCTCGCTCTGTCGCCCAGGCCGGACTGCAGTGGCACTATCTCAGCTCACTGCAAGCTCCGCCTCCTGAGTTCACGCCATTCTCCTGCCTCAGCCTCCCGAGTAGCTGGGACTACAGGCGCCCGCCACCGCGTCCAGCTAACTTTTTTTGTATTTTTGGTAGAGACGGAGTTTCACCATGTTAGCCAGGATGGTATCGATCTCATGACCTTGTGATCCGCCCGCCTTGGCCTTCCAAAGTGCTGGGATTACAGGCGTGAGCCACCGCGCCCGGCCAGCTCTTTCTTCTTTCTTGCTTTCCTTCAGTGGTTTTCTATGCTTTCAAATTTCTACATTGTCCAACATGAGTTAACAAAAGTCTGTGTATGTCTTTATTAAGATTTTCAAGAGGTATCACCCTGGTTGATTCAGCTCATCTCTCATATGCTGCTGGATACACAATGACTTGTCTGGTTAAGATGTTCAGTCTTGGTCCCCAAATAGGAGAGGGTAAGAGGCACATAGACTAGAGCTACAGCTGCCGTGGACCAGGCTAAGGATGGAGACTCTGCAGACATAGTGCCATCTCCTTCTCCTCAGGCCACTGGCCTATGCAAGCGTCCATAGTTCAGTCAGCTCCTGGATGCCTTGGTTCTCTGCAGCTTAAGGGCCACTTTCATAAACTGATTGAGGTCCAGAGCCAAGGAAGAAGCTACCTAACCCTTCAGGTCACTTCTCTGTGTACGATGGGGGCTTAGTAAAAATTAATGCTGCCAGGAACTACAGTCATTTTTATTTCATCTTAGCAAGAGAGAACTCATGCCTCTATTTGGTTCTTTAATGGGTGAGGGATTTGGGCCTAGAAAATGAGGGGAAATTGAGAAGAATACTGTTAAACCTCCCAGCAAGAGAAGAAATGTCTTGCTGGGATCATACCTATTCCAAAAGATCCAAGTATTGCAGCGAGTTCTCTTCCTCTCTTACTTCATCTCCTATTCTTCACTGAGGGAAGTGGGACCATATTGACTTTTCTGTTGAGGCAGTACCCCCTAGGATATAAGCAGAACCCTCAGGAGGAACTCATACTATTCTCCCTTTGTCTTTGGCCTTCTTTAGAGTAGCCTTTTTTATGTAACAAGACTTCCCTGCAATTTAGACCACCATTGCCTTAAGGTGTGAGGCTAAAAGCTGCTGTTTACTTTTCCAGGCATCAGGGTGAAATAATTCCTGTGTAGTTTAGATTTCCCCAAGCGCTACATTATTGTGTTGTACTACAGAAAATTAGCCTCTGTATCTTTATTATGGTATATGACCTTGCTGGCAGAAAAAACACATTATAGATCCTTAATTATATAGATCCTTAATTAATCCTTATAGATTCTTTATTCATAGTTGAGCGAAATGAAAATGGAACTATTTTGCCACCTCTGGTTAGATCTCTTAAGTTGGCTTTGGAATTTGTTGGCTTGGCCTCTGAAGAACAAAGAGTTGGGAAAGTTTGACCTTGCCTGCGATTAACTTTCTCAGTGCATGGAATTTAGAGCCAGACTGGGCTTCTTTCTGCAGTCCCTTTAGTCATCCACAAGCCAGTGGAAGCACTAGTTTTTCAAGGAAAAGCCAGCTCTTGACATAGCAAGATCAGAGCTAGAATCCTAGGAAGCATGCTTGGCTGTACATGATCCCTCTAATTTCAAAGCAAAGCAATGTAAGGAGACAGCTTGGTAGTTGTTTTATTTTCTCTAGAGTGGACTTCTGTTGTCAGTGGCAGAAATCCATGAACCATGAAGATAAAATAATGCTAACCAGAGTGCTAAGTAAAGAAAACAAAGATGGCTCCACAATTAGTAGCATTATATATGTTAGTGCTAAGTAACAACAGATGTGTCTGCAGGGAGAGAAGCATTCCTTGCAATCCATCAGAAACCAAAGTTCTCTGACACCACAAGCCATTATGATTATCTTAGGCTTGGGGGATGATGGCTGAGTCCACTGGGTTGGCAAAGTAGGGATGCTGTTGAGGGTGTTCCAACCTCCCTGTGTCATCCTTCCCGCGTTGCACACTTGTGCTGAGTTAACAGGGCGATGTGCTCTGTAAAATCCGGTTCTGTAAAGACATGCACTAGCCATGAGTCATTAGCAAGCATGCGAAGCTAATTGGCAAAATACTCATAAAAGATTTTGAAGGTGGGTTAATTACAATTCATTACACAGTAAACTGTCCCCAGGCTATTGTTAAAAAGTGCAGGAGTTTCAGGGCCCATTATTTTATGATTCATTTTGCCATGTTGTGAAAAACAGACTCTAAATCAAACTACATTTATTATAGGTCAGACCACAAAATCTTTATTGGTTTTTCCAACATTCCACCCTTGTTATATGAATTCATATGGACTGCACATTTCTGTCAATTGGCAAGAAAGCATGAAATAAAATTTATGATATTTTCTTACCTTATCCTCAGTGTAGCCTTAAAAATCACAAGATCTAATTGCTTCCCCTACTTCCCCAAGTTCATGCAAGAAATAAGTATTTCAAAATCAACTCCAAAGTTCTAATGATTGAAAGCAACTAAAGCATAATGAAATCTGTCTTCTAAAGTAAGCATCTTAAAGAAAAACTCAAAGCAACATCCACTTGAAATGTGTTGAAGCTTTTTTCCCACTCTACCCAGTAAAATAACTAGAATATACTTTACATTTGGAGGATAATTTGAAGTTCATTGGCTTTATAACACAAATCTTGTTCTCCTCATCTCTACCTTTGAAAGCATCTTTCTTTTTTTTTTAACCAAACCAAACCCTCAGCATTTATTTATTGAAAAAAACAAAAAACAAAAAACAAAACTCTGGTACAGTTGTGTGCCTCCTGTTATTACCATAGGCAGATTTGGTCAGAATCATGTAAGGCCTCATAAGTAGTCATTCTGTACCATTACATGTAATTGTTTGTTGATTAATGCTTTCAATTATGTTGATTTTCACTATGTGACCCAAACCACCTTGACACAGCCAGCCTGGTATACTCATTACTGGGGATGAGCAAGGAACAAAATGCTAGGTTCACTTCCAGCCTCCAAGAGTTCAGCAGCTCATTTGAACCTTATCTGAACTATCAAAAGTTTTGACTCTGCAGAAACCTGTGGTTGGGGAAGGGGCAGGAATGTGTGGCTCAAGAAAGGCTTTAGGGTGAAGTGGGGGTTGCAGGGGGAGATGTTGGAAATTGTGCAAAAACTAGTTTCTTTGTGAGTGATCAGGTACTTCCTGATTCTAGCTGGGCCAGAAATACCACAAAAGCCTCTCTTGAAATTTCTGAGATCTTTGGAAGGTCTTCCTCAGAGCAGTTTGCCACTTCTGCATGCCTGGGTTTTGGCTAGGGCTGGAGACTAAAGTATGTGCAAGAGGAAACCGTTTAATAGAAAGTTACCTGTATACTTGAGAATTGTCAAAAGAGTTTTACCTCTACTAGAATAAAGCCTGAATGGTTTGATCAGTGTCAATGATCTTAACCACTCCCATTCCTCATAGAAAGATGAAGCTGAAAGATGACATTGGAAATTGCTAATGCAACCCACTTATTTTATAGGGGCAGTCAGGATATCCATAGAAACTATTGACTGGGTCTATACACATGTGGACCAGAGTGAGAACTAAAGAGCCAGTAGAGGAATAAAAGAGGAAGAAAGGGGAACAAGCTGTTTCAAAAGCTTGAGTTCTGTCTGTACTCTGCCATATTAGTGGTGTGATCTTGGGCAAGTCACTCCAATTCTCTGATCCTCTCTGGATCATTTCAGCCACAAAATACTAAATTAAATGTTGTTGTAGGATGAAAGTACTAAGAAAGGGTGATTTGGAAGCCAGACCAAGCTGGGTGAAAAGAGTGTCAAATTGGGAAGAGAAAGAATGGCAGCTAGGAAAG
>NW_026652296.1:54344315-54347346 GCF_009828535.3 Hylobates moloch | reverse complement strand
GGGGGAGACACTAGGACAAATTAGTTTCCTAAATCATGCTTCATGGGACTAAGGGTTAGAGCACAGAATACCCCACTACTTCTTCCTCAACCAGAGCAGTTGCCAGTTTATCTCTTCCAAGCAAGCTTTTGTTTAAAGAACATTTTCTGAAGCTAAGGAAAAAAATTTCTAATTGCTAACCTTGCAAGAAATCAAAAAAACGAGTGGTACTTTAATGGGTTCATTTATTGTGACACCTTTAACAGATAAAACTACAGGCCCTTAAGTGAATGAAGATCTGAAGTGGCTGTTCTGTGTAAAATACACGTGGATTTTGCAATGTGGCCATTCTAATTGGCAGGTAACTTCAACATTAGAAATCTCCAAGCTGGGCTCTCTGAGGGGAGCGGGACTAGCTCTCTTATAGGCACCAACTTTGCAGTTTGGATTATGGTTTTTTGAGGAAGGATATTCAGTGTGTCAGAGGGAAGTCCAGGGCCAGGGTCAGCCATCTTTCCTTCTGCCCGCGGTAATGTTGACCTCTAGAGGAACTGATGACAGTGGAAGAGTTGGGGAAAGGCAAGGGTGGTCAGTAGCTCCAGAGTATATACTTTGGGAACAGCTTTGAGAAGAATGCTCAGGAAAATAGAAACAACTAACCAGCAACTAAACAACTAAATTGCCTGACAGGGAATCATGGAAGCTAATCAATGCGAAATTGGTGGTCAGGTGGGGGCCGGCAATGTTGACATTTAAGTCTTGTGGACAGGCTTCCTGTGTTGACTTAGTAACCACACAATGGGTAAGGGAGAGGGGATCTCTGATCATAGCACCGCTAATACTAGGATGCTTCTCTTTGACAGGCATAGGGTATTTTTTTTCTTTTAAGCGTTAAGTAAGTGAGAAGATCACCTTCCTTTCTTTCTCTTTTGCCCTAAGGGCCTGCCCATTTCCAGCTGCATAATTACCTCCTTCATAAGCCTTTACTCTGAGGCACGAAGGCTCTAGCCAGTACCCTGACTAACTCCCTGCTGGGGATGCCTCCGCTGAATAGAGCAGAGAGACCTGCTGATTTCAGAGCCAAGCGCAGAAAGCAGCTGGCTCTCAACTTGTTGTTTAAGAGAGCCAAGCAGAACAGAGCTGACGATTGCCTGGCCAGTGGGAGCCCGAGCCAGGCACCTGTCAAATCCTGCTTTGCTGGGTTTTCCTGCACCCTGCTCTGCAGTGCGCTTTTCCGAGACTGGCGGTCCACACCCCACAGGCTTTCTCTCTCCACAGATAGCCAGCTGCCAGCACCCCTGTAAATTCTTCCTCCAGCTAATATTTTGATCCCTAAGCAAGTTTTTCTGTCTTTTACTGGCAGGAAAAAAAATGCCAAAAAGGGAAAATGATGATGTCTCTATTTTCTTCTGATAGCAGGCTACCAAACACTCCCAGCATATCCATTCTTTCGCTTTGGGAAAGAGGGAAGGCAAAGTGGTCTTGATGGTGTGTGTGCAAGGAGAGAGATTTGAATGTGTATAATTACCTGTCATTTGGGTCTTGAGAAGGTTAAAGTCTGCATATAGAAAAACTGGCCCTTTCTCTTCTCAGTTCTGAGTTTTAGAGTTAGTAAAATATGTAAATTATTTTATTTCTCTGTGCTCTGCATCTAGGCTGATGTCCTGGAGAGAGGGCTTTGAAAAACTGACACGGAAGCTATTGGCATTAACTGAAATTGGTGTTTCACAGGACTGGGATAAAGAGGGTTCTCAGTAGCTCAGGCCTGGCCTGGCTTGAGGACCACTGCCCACTGGATTGACCTATTGGCTTAGGGCATAGGCACTGGCTTAGGAATTAAAAGTACTAAGTTCCAGGCAAACTCTGTTTGCGAAATCACTTAGGCCTCCAGCAGGCTTTTGCTTTTCCAAGGTTTTAGTACTCTCATTTGTAGAATGAGAGGGTCAGTTAGACATCACCTCCAAAATGTTACGAGTTTCATGAATCTGGCTGCACTTACTTTGTGGAGCCATCAGCCCTAATCTGAAGCCTGGGAAACAAGTAAACTTGCTTCAAGTTTCTTGAAAGTTGCATTCTCAAGTTACTTCCTTTCTTCACACAAGAAATGAAAGGGAAACACTGCTGCAAAGAGCCCTGGAAACAGGTCTTGATTTTAGAAGAGAGCCTTGAGATGACAAGGGCATGGATGTCTTGCACATTCCTTCGGCATAACCGCAGAAAGCCTGCATATATTTTTCGTTGTTTGTAATTGCAAACTTTTCTAAAAATCTACCCTTTAGAAATGATTGCCTTTCTCTAAGAATCAGATCACAGTCCAGCCAATTCTCAGAGAAAATTAAACAAAGAATACTGAGCCTGGAATCTGTGATTAGGATGCCTGGCGAAGTAAAAATGACCGTGTACTTCCCCAGATGGGTCAGCTATGGCCCCAGATATCCAAACAGGATGGCACATGAATCATGCCGGCTTGATGGGCTCTCTCAGGCTGGATTTACAGCTGGATTTAGGGCTAAATGTTGGAGGTAAATCTAAAGGAGCAGAAAGGGGCTGGGGAGGGAATGGGAAATCAGGGGAGTTTCCATCAAAGCTTTTCAGAAGCAGAAATCCATTCTACCTTTGTCGATGACTGTGGTTTGCTAGGATCAAGATCAAAGGAATCACCGTGGGCAGAGCCATGACAAATATGAGGCTCAGTCTGGTGCAACCTAGCATTAGCCCCTTTCTTAGGCTGCCGTCTAGACTGGAAGTGGGTGCTCATACCAGACCAGGCTGAGTGTGTAGTCAGGGTACTGTTTCATGACGGGGCAAAGGACTTATAAAGCCTATCTTGATCTCCCCAGGGAAGCCCACAGCCAGGGGCAGTGAGGCACAAAGTAGCTGTAACTCTGATTATGTCCCTGGGAAAACAGGGGACATGGAATGACCATGAAGCCAGGTGGTTGACAGGGACAAGGAACTGATTTTGGCAAAATCCAACTGGCTTGTTTTGTGTATCTTTCCCTCTCCTCACTGATTGCTTTAAGGCTGCTCTAAAAGTTTACTAAAAAGTTGT
>NW_026652296.1:54289315-54341815 GCF_009828535.3 Hylobates moloch | reverse complement strand
GTTCCAGCAATTCTCCTGCCTCAGCCTCCCCAGTAGCTGAGATTACAGGTGCACGCTGCCACACCCAGCTATTTTTTTGTATTTTAATAGGGACAGGTTTTCGCTGTGTTGCCCAGGCTGGTCTTGAACTCCTGAGCTCAGGTAATCTGCCCACTTCAGCCTCCCAAAGTGCTGGGATTACAGGCATGAGCTACCACGCCCAGCCTCTTTCTCTTCTCTTTATCATCAGTATTCATTGAATAAATGAATATGTGGATAAAAAAACAGTGATTGAGTACATTTTTGAATGAATAAATGAATGAATCATAGGTCAGTGTTCCTCAAATTCGTTCATTTTCAGAATCAAACAGAAGCCCTTTTTATAATACAGATCCCTCATCTACCCCTTCCCTTTCCATCCCAGAGTTTCTAATTCATTAGGTCACAAATGGAGCCCAGGGATCTGTATTTTCAACTGCTTCCCAGGCAATTCCAATGATCAGCCAGGTTTCAAAACCCTAGGCCTACAATACAAATGATAAATGATAGCATTTAGGTTCTCATTTCTCCTGCTATTGGCCCCACACTGAATTTAGTTGCAGATTGATATTAATCAGTTGTTTTTTCTTCCTCCATCTGACTAGCTGATTGCCCTGCCTGTCCTCCTTGTGAATTGCAAATGAAATACGGTGACATTTTTCCAGAACTTATGTCTAAGAAACTTTCCAATTAAAATAATCATCAGGGCTGGGTGCAGTGGCTCACACCTGTAATCCCAGCACTTTGGGAGCCTGAGGTGGCTGGATCCCGAAGTCAGGAGATCAAGACCATCCTGGCCAACATGGTGAAACTCCATCTCTACTAAAAATACAAAAATTCGCCTGGTGTGGCAGTGCATGTCTATAGTCCCAGCTACTCAGGAGGCTGAGGCAGGAAAATTGCTTGAACCTGGGAGGCGGAGGTTGTGGTGCCACTTCACTCCAGCCTGGGCGATGGAGCAAGACTCCGTCTCAAAAAAAAAAAAAAAAAAAAAAAAATGATCATCAGATTTTCCATCCTATTCTATCTCAACTCTTGTGGAATTATCCATTCATGCAAAAACCAACAGGTCCCTTGCTTTGTTTGCTTGTTTTAGGTTAGAAAAGAGTTTGCTTCCAAAATCCATTGGTTTTAAAAATGCCTCATCATCATCTCCCTGCTTACTCATGTATATTTATCCTACAAATATGTATTGAGTATCTCTAGTGTTCTGGGAACACTGTGGATACAAAGATGAAAGATATCACCCTTTTCCTTAGGGAACCTCCAGACCAGTGGTAAGCTAGATACAAAAATGATTATTTTACACTCCAGATATGGTGGAGGGATGCATAGGTTAGGAAAGTTGGGGTATATATTGGGTTAGGAGGAGGATAAGTCTTGAGATTTAGATGATGAAGGGAACTGAGGTATTATGCCTGCAGCCGAAACCTAAAACTGTGGAGAACTAAAGGCAAAGCTGTGTGTATGTTGGAAGGGATGGTGGTGGGAAATGAGATTGGATATGTAGACAGGGACCACATGGAGAATAACTTCCTAAAATATTGAGTTTTATTCAGAAGGCATGGGAATCACATGTGGGACTTGAGCATGGGGTGGACACAAACAAAATAAAAAACCCATATATTTAAGGAAAGGCACTCTTATCATGATGGGGTTTGCCTGACTTTAAATTTGCCATATTTGAGACAGTGATAAGGACCTGAATGAAGTTTCAGCCAGAGGATTTAAAGAGCAAAAGCAGAAAAAAGAACAGAAGGAGGAGAATTTATTGCTTGACCACCTAGAGAATGATGGTGTGATTATGGAAGCAATTGTTTGACTGATTTTTATTCATTTTTCCTGTGAAATTCAAAGAAAATGCTGACAGCATCATAATGTGACAATCCAAATCCAAGCACTTCAGCAAGTGGGGATTTATTTATTTTTTTCTTCTTATCAAGGTTGAAAGATCTTCTCAGCACACATGAAAGAAACAGCAGGGCCAAGACTACTTTGAACTTACTGCATACGATTCCTTTCATATAAGATGTGCTTGACAAACATTAATTAAGTCTCCCAGCACCTCTTTGAAGTAATGTAGGAAATATGTAGAGGTGGGTAAACTGAGGCCCCAGGAACTAGAAGGAGAGCCTGAGGACATACCAGGGCAGGTGCAGCATTTGAAAAGACCCTAACAGGAGGCCCCTCTTTCTCTCATGAGGCCAGATGTAGGTGCTTGTTTCCAAGCAGAGGTCTTTTAACAAGTTCTCTCAACCAGGCAGGGTGAGGCAGACTGGTTATTTGCTCCAATGGCCATACTCTCTGACCTAAAACTTTGGAGAACTAAAGGCTCCTCAGACCTGGCAGCCTTGAGTCTCATAGCACACCCTATCTACCTGTAATCCAGACCCACCATCTCCTTCCTGAAATTGATAGCTGTGTTGCATCTCTCCTAATGCTTGTGTTGTCTTTATAACTGGCTGAGACCACTTGATTCAATGGCTAAAAGAAGTACCCTGAGTCACTTTGGTGCCTGAGTTTCTGCTTTTTTTTTTTTTGCTTTTTCATTTTTGGAGATTAGCCTCACTGGTATAGCATGAACGATGTTTACGGGCACATGGAGAAGTTGAGTTGCGATACAGGCCCCTTGGCAGCTTTGGCCAAACTCCCAGGGTGCTCTAAAGCTGAAATAGCCCTTCAAAGTTGTCCCGAGTTGGTTACTTCCATGTTGATTAATCATTGGATGTGGCTCTTCTGGGAAGGGCAGAGGCTGAATCAATTCCTGAAAAAGGTGAATGGCTGAAGACTGTGCCCAGGCCACATTAGGAAACACATCTGCTTGCTAAACTAGGTGCATCCAAAAAGATGGACCTTGATCACTTTTATCAGCTACCCAAATATCAATTCATTCTACACATTCAACTGGTCTTCTAACATATATATATATATAGCATATATGATGCTGGAAATGATATTAAACACTAAAACAATAAAATACAAAGTCTCTGCACTCAGGAAACTTAGTCTAGTGAGAGAGATACTGAATAAGTAGATAAATCTAGAAACATAATTAGTTCAGAAATGGCTAAATGCTTTAGGCAATAAAAGAATCAGAAAGAAAATACAAAATAAACATGCACATGTGTTACTGAAGAGAGAAATATGGGAAACACTATCATTTACTGTTATTCTCATCTAGTGAAATAAGAAGTCTTTGATAATCCAACAAGGTATGCAGATCACTAGTAATTTAGAAGGTTAGAAAACTAAGAGTTATGATTGAAACTTATGGTAAATAAGTGATAACATTTTTATACTGCAATTTTTTTGGCAAAAAGAACAAAATAATTAAAATAATTACTCAGAGAAAAATAACATTTTTAGAAAGGAAGATTTAGAATTAGTAAAATCATAAACAAGTATTCTGTACAACACACCTGTAACAACAAATGAATATTTTTGTCATCTACTGACTCTTTTTATTTCTAATGTATTCTTCTAAATCCATTGTCCTTTTTTTTCTTAGCAAAAGTTTTTTTGGTAATATTTCTTAAAGAAATCTTTGACTATAAACAGGTTCAGTTGCTTTACCAAAAGTAATAATTTCTTGCAAATCCTGTTCCTGTTAAAATTTCTAAGGAAGCCGTTCAAAGATGAGTGACATCTCGATATTTTGTTCATCAGTTTGGTTAACCATTGATTTTCTATTTTATTTACTACATTTTCCTTTTTCCGTATGATTTAGCTCTCTAAAACATTTGGTCGGTTTATATGAAAGGGGCTATATCATAAATGCTTTTAAGGTCTATATGATTTATACATACAGCTCTCATGATTCATTTCTCAAATAGCCATGTTTGTGGATTTTTTTAAATTAAATTCTTGATTTATGTGAAATAGATAAATACACGGATCATTCAGAACAAGGGTGTCTGTGTCTGGGGGTGGGGAGGGGAAGGACGGGAGGGATTTGGATGCATGACTAACTCCCTATTGGTCCTAATGGGATTTGCACAAGGAAGACTCCTGTATTCCAAGATACAATCTTCCTTCATTCTGACATGTGGTTAGCTATATGTTATTGATATCATAACTTTAATTTCCGAGCCACGTTAAATCGATACATGTTTTAGATGTCCCCCTTAAGGAATGAAACATAAAAGAATATGCCTTTTTTCTTCTACCTCTCCCCATGTTGTATTTGGCAAATTACTTTGACATTCTAAAATATCTTATCTACTTCTGACTTTAAATCGCTTAGGGCTGCATGCTGGTCTTTCCCCATGTTGTAAACAATCCCCTATGTTTAATCAGAATTTACCATCATCATAGCAGAAAATAAAACCAAGAATGTGTCTTACAATGGGAGCATTTTAAAAAAGACGATACTTAAATAGTGTTTCCTGTAATAGCAATAAAACATTTTCATGCTCACTCTCAGCTGAGGAAGGGAACTTGTACCCTGCCCAGAACTAGAGTTGTGTGAGAAAGTGTACGTGTGCATGTTTCAAATAACCAAACTAATAAGTCTTATTTCTCTCCTTATTATAATCAGGGGAACAACCATTCTAATAAAATTGTGTTCAACAGTTCCTCTATAAACTCACTCCCTCATCCTAGCTCCACCTGGTATAATATAAAATCTAATATACTTTGGAAGCATTTTTAATAAAACTTTTTCAGATGACTCTATGTGGCAACACAATTCATTTATAGTTTCCTATTAGTTCACCTTTATAGAGGTTTTACTCTTTCCTATCTCATGGGGTAAGTCACTTTTTTTCACAGCCACCATGTAGTTCTGTTGATCTAATCTTTTTAAAAAGTTTTAAATATAAGAACAAGGTTGGGATAGGAGGAGAAATTAGCTGACTCATACCACTGTGATGTTAAGGTTGATATTTTATATGGATTTTACATTACACTGATATCTTTTATTATAAGGCTCTGTATTAACTATGCTATTTATGAAGGTAGGGAAAATGGAAGGAGATACTTCATGATTTATTTTATTAAAATAGCTGCAAGACCATTCTGTGTTATTCTCAGGGTCAAAATAGTGTTATTCATTCAAAGTGACTTCTTATGAAGGTAATATAATTCAAGGACGGTGATAATTTGGAATGACTTCATGGCAAAAAGACATAGCGAAGCCTCCTGTCAGCGTGGGAGAAGGGAGTATTCAAATGAAGAAGGGTCACTTTTAACCAATGGCTGAAATCTGGCTGCCAGCATTTTGAAGTCCACACCTGTATTGGCATGGAGGTGCCACTGGATTGTTGGACTATGATGGTGCTGAGTATCCTGTTCTTAACATTCTGCTCCCTGGGCTTGTGCCCTTGTAGATGATAGTCAGCAAAGTGCAAAGTTGAGAAGAAACTCACTGCATATTGAAGAATCCCCTAAAATCTATGGAATTAAAGCATCAGATACCTCTGCAAGACTGGTTATGCAGTTTGTGAGGCTCAGTGCAAAATAAAAGAGCAGCCCTTTTATTTTAAAATAATTAAGAATTTAAAGATGGTGGCAGTAGAGCATTAAACCAAGTATGGGGACCTTCTAAGTGCAGAACCTTATGTGACTGTTCAGGTTGCACACCCATGAAGCTTGCCTGCCTCCAGACACCTCTGGATGTGAAGGCTAAAGTAAGGCTAAAAACGAAATTCTACTTAAGTAGTGAGACATCAGATTGCCATTTCTGCTCTACACAGATGGGCTGGGGTCTCCTACCAGCAGAAGGCTGAAGTTGAGCATTCAAGGTATGGCTTTGGATATTCTACTATTTGCTGCATATAAATTCATTTCTCTAAGCCCAAGCGTCCTTATTTCTAAAATAATAGTTTAAAGCAGATCTTCCAGATGCTTGAAAACTTTTCTTTTTTTTTTTTTTTTTTTGGAGATGGAGTCTCACTCTGTCACCCAGGCTGGAGTGCAGTGGCTTGATCTCGGCTCACTGCAAGCTCCGTCTCCTGGGTTCACGCCATTCTCCTGCCTCAGCCTCCGGGTAGCTGGGACTACAGGTGCCCGCCACCACACCTGGCTAATTTTTTGTATTTTAGTAGAGACGGGGTTTCACCATGTTAACCAGGATGGTCTCAATCTCCTGGCCTCATGATCTGCCCGCCTCGGACTCCCAAAGTGCTGGGATTACAGGCGTGAGCCACCGCGCCTGACCTTACTATTCTTAAAAATGTTCAAAAGCAAGACAAAAACTTTCAAAAGCAACCCTTGGGGGGTTTGAGGTGGCTTCCTGAAAAAGTTGGGGTATAAAGAGGCATAAGTGATCAATATTTGTCTCTAGCGATGGCTATGATTTCCCTCAAAAGGTAGCAGTGTATTGAAGTAGAACATGCAAGTTATGAAAAGTCTGAGATGAGGCAGATCTGAAATGAACCCATGCTTTGTTCCTTACAAGCTGTGTCACAGAACTTCTTGTACAATGTGGTCAGTAGTAGTACTTACATTAACGAGTTGTTGTTATATGAGATGATACATGAATGGTACTTCTTTGGATGCCTGGCACAGATTAAGCATTCAATAAATGGATGTGGATGAAGGTGAAGAAGGAGAAGAGGAGGAGGAGAAGAAACAGGAGGAGGAGGAAGAGAAGGAAGAATATGATAATGGTAGTGGTGGTGGTGAAAATGGAAGCCATGGTTATTAAGGAGCTGAACTGGAACCAGTCTGTGCTAGAATCTTCTTATCATCACTGCTTGTAAGACCCTGGACAAGTAACAACCTCTTGGTGGGTTCCTGTATCGGTAAACTATCACTGAGTAACAAACCACCTCAAAACTCAGTGACTTAAAATGACTATTATTTATTCTTGTTCATGTGACTACACAAGAGTCAGCTAGTCAGCTGGGCACCTAGGCTTCAAGTTGCAGATCTAGCTGGCCTGGGTTCTAGGCTGGTAGCTGGGTTCAGGTCTGCTTTCCATGTCTGTTATCCCCATTGGATCTGCAGTCTGACTGGAGCATATTCTCATGGCAATGGTAGAAGCACTAGAGAAAAACTCCTTGTGCAAATCCATGTCAAGGTTTGTCTGACATATGGCTATGAATATCCCATTGACCAAAGCAACTCACACAGCTGAGACTCAAGAGAGTGAACAGGGAAGCATGTGTTACATCTACTGGGAAGAACCCCTATGGCCAAGGGGTGGATACAGACAGGGAAAAGAACTGGGGCAATGAGTTTCTTTACATGAAATATGGTGCTAACAAAGTGACTTCACTCATAGACCTGTTTTGAGCATTAAATAAGATAATCCATGTAAAGCATTTAGCACAGTGCAGGCACATAATTAGCACTTAATAAATGTCGGCTATGTTAGTAATGATGATTCTGATCATTCTATGACCCTAATATAATGAAAGATTTTACACAAGAAAGGCATGTGTAGTCAGAGGAAGTTGGAAAATGTTGGAATAAGTTTAGTGGTGAAACTTTTAGCCAGGCCTTAGAAAAAACGGGTAGAATTTTCGTGAAAAGGAGGGAGAGGGTGTCACTGAATGAGAAAGAACAAAAACAAAAAGCCTAGAGGCAAAATAACGTGGATCCAAAACACGGATTGTGTTTGGAGTTTTAGGTGAATTAACCACCCTTTATTTCCATCACTTTTCTTTTAAAATCCTTGAGGTGAATTGTCATTCCCAATCCTGCTGTTTGTTTGGAAAGAGAACAGAGAGTACATATATAATAAACCAGCTGTAAACCTGTGTTCTCAGCTTGGAACTTCCTCCAGCACTTCCCCTCCCTGGGCAGGTGCTGCTTCCCACGGGTCTCCTTCCATCCTGAATGGAAAGCTTGTCTGCAGTAATCCAAGGATGCCAGGAATTAGGAAAGATGCCTTGAGGGCTCAATCCTGCCTTATAGCCATGAATAATGGCTATTGCTTACGTGCAAGACTCCAGGAAGAGCCCCAAGTCTCCGTGAATTCTTTTGTTCTCCCTGAGCAGTAGGGATTTGAAGCAGAGGACCCTGTTAGCAATGAATATTGTGAGCGCTTCTGTCCAAGCCTCCTGCATATGCCACACTCAACTTTCCCGGCCCCGCCCTTGTGGCAGCCTGCTGCCTTGCTTGCACCCTGGTGTGCTGATTAACCAACAGGGGCAGAGAGCCTGCTGCTAACACAGCCCAAGTTGTCCAGGCCTGTTAGCATCCCCCTCAATAGACACAGCCTGAAAAAAGGTGAGGGGCTTTCCTCCCCTCCTAGGAAACATATGTGTACTCTGAGGGTGTGCTTTTGAAGACAAATCTTTAGAGAAATCATACATAGAATAGAGTCAAGCTTGGAATTCTTCCAGCTTTAACATCGTCCTACATCTCTCTTTTCATCTCACCTCACCCTACCCAAGGAAGCATGGTTTGAAACCTCTTCAAATGCTTTTGGCTTTCAACTCCAGCCTTCAAATGGATTTTGATAAATCATTGTTCAAAACCATTTTACCTGGTTATTTCTCTCTGTATCGATGTTTTTCAGAGTGGTTGTGTCCTTACACACCTTAAGGGATGTAAGTTAAAGGAGATGGTGATGGCTGTCCAGTTATTTAAAAAATATTCAGTGTTGAAGATGCTGTAGTGTGTCCCTCAGATCTCCCCTTTAGGACTGAGACACTCTTTCCCCCAGTGGCTGGGACTGTTGGCAGCTAACACCTCTCAGCCTTGTATCTCTCTGATCACTGTTCTCAGGTAGAGAGAATGCTCATCCCCAAAGTTATGCTCTTTTCTTGGGAACAGTCTTCTCCATGACTGGTGGGTAAAAGGGAAAACACCATGCCTCAAAGTGGGACAACTTAAAAGGGCTGTCCCAGCTTCAGAGCTGTCTTGGGGTTAGTTGAGGCTTTTGTTGTAACCCAGTCTTCTTCTTAGTCCTATTATCCTCATTCAACCATGTGTGTTGATCCTGGGAACACTTTGCAGTAACTTCTTTTTTTTTTTTTTTTGAGATGGAGTCTTACTCTGTCGTCAGGCTGGAGTGCAGTGGTGCAATCTCGGCTCATTGCAACCTCTGCCTCCCAGGTTCGAGTGATTCTCCTTCCTCAGCCTCCCGAGTAGATGGGATTACAGGCACATGCCACCATGCGCAGCTACTTTTTGTATTTTTAGTAGAGACGAGGTTTCACCGTGTTGGCCAGGATGGTCTCAATCTCTTGACCTCATGATCTGCCCGCCTTGGCCTCCCAAAGTGCTGGGATTACAGGCATGAGCCACTGCGCCCAGCCTGCAGTAACTTCTTTACACAGATATCTGCCTTAAAGTCCTTTTCCTTAGAACTCTGATCTAGGACATCTGCTATGGGCCAGGCAAGACTCTCGGCACTTTTCATACCTTAGCCCATGTAATACTCACAACTGCCATCCTTAAGAATTAAGGAAACCAAGGTTGGGGCAGGCTAACTAACTTGCCCCAGCTTCCTCTTAGTAAGTGGCAAAAATGTCTACCTTTCTCCAAATTCCATAATCTGTATGCTGCCTCACCGTTTTAAAAATAGCAAAGGCAGCTTACGGTATGCAAAAATGTAGACCATTTGTTGAACAAATGAATGAATAAATGAGATGTCAAAGCAAACAGGAAGGTGGTCAAATGTACGGTAAAATGATCTTTCTGTAAGAGTGTCAGGGATGAGTATCAGGGAATCTACGCTGGGATTCAGCTGTGTATGAGTGTGTCTGATGCACGGATAGATCTGCGGCCATGGATAAAATGAAATCTCCATAAGAGGGCTACGCACTAGATTCATCAAAGCGAGGGTGGAAGGAGGAAGAGCTAGTACACTTAAATGGAGGTATTTGAGAAAGGAACTATTTACAAGAGTGTAGACAGATCTAAAAGAAACTTACAAGGGATGGTGAAGCTTTCTGTGTCTGACAACAGCAGGGAGCCATTATCACTCATAAGACTGAATAGACTTTTTGGAAAATATTTCAATACTTACGTCAATATAATTCATGTCCTTTGTAATCTAATGTACTTTATTTTGTGCATTTAAAGCTATCTGGAAAAGGGATACAGGGCTTCACCAGATTGCCAAAGGGTTTCAAAGCACCAGAAAAGTGGAAAAACTCCCATAGAAGGCACTGGGAACACTGCATCTACCTTCAAGAGGCTTTCTTCAAAGTGGAGAAGACAGAATGGTGCAGAGGGCGCAATGGGACACAAAGCATGGCAGGATAAATCTACCTGAAGGATGGAAAAAGATTGCATAGAGGAAATAATACTTAAACTGAGTTTTAGAAGACAGGTGCATGTCCACTAGGTGGGCAAAAGGGTGGAGTAAAGGCAAGAGGCTGCTAGAGAGGGAGGAACATGGAAAAGGAGAGGTCTCTGCAGAGAAAGCAAGTTACCCAAACATGCAGGAGCAACAAGATAGAGAGGTGACAGCAGGTACAGAAAGAGCTGAGCAGAAGCCAAGAAAATGTTGAGGTATTTCCATGAACTTGGAGAGCTGTTAAAGGACTCCATGCTAGGAAGGACATGATCACATCTACATCAACTGTAGAATCATCACATGGTCTACTGTGTAGAGAATGAAGGAAGAATGCAAGGGTGGGAGATAAGGAAACACATTAGGACCCTCTTGCCAGAATCAAGGCTCAGTGTCACGAGAGCCTGAAGTAAGGTGGTGCAGGAGACCAGCATGTGTGGCCCACTTGGAAGCCACTGAATAATGCACCAGAACACACCAAAGGCTTTCTGCGACTCTCTTCCAAAGGTGTTTTCTGGCAGAAGGAAGATGCTTGGCCTGTGTATAGACCCTCAAGGCACTAAGGGAGATAATGTCCCAGGAGCAACCCTCAATTAATGAGGGATGGGAGTAGGTGGATAAATACTCCAGCTTCCTCACCCCCTAGGCCAACTCTGCTGAGGCATGTTTAGTGCTGTTTCTTAGAGGACACCAGTGAGAGTGAGCTTCGTTTGCCCACGGTAGTAACTTGATGGCTTCCTTTCTCCATATCGTTTCTCCACATTCTCACTGTTTTTCCTGGAATCACCTCCCAAATAAACCACTTGAACTCAAGCCTGATTTCAGGGTCTGATCTGGGGGAAATCCAGACTAAGACAGGCAGTTTTAGTGGGTCTGGAGAGATGAGAATATAGGGGAAAAAAGCTGTGAGAGAAGTGGAATTACAGGGCCTGGTCGTTTATCAACTGCAGAAGGGCAGGAATAGGCGGTATCAAGCATGATGTCGGTTTTTCTTTCTGCTTGTGTGATTGGTAGAAAGATCTGCAATTCTCTGAGCTGGAGATGACAGGAGGGAGACCGAACTGTGATGGGATGGCATAATGAATTTCGTATGAGCACCATGAGTGAACTACTCCTACGACTCTGGATGGAGATGCCCAACAGGCAGTTGGAAGTTCAGAGGTAGACACTCATGGAGAGAGTTGGGCTGGGGGGCTTTACTTGGAGGCATCTAGGATTTTGATGAGATTTTTTCAGAGAAAGTCTAGGGAACTTAAACCTAGTCCTTTTGAACAGGACAACTGTGGAAGGTGCTGTCTTTCAAGTTGGCCTCCTTTCCCGCTTAATTCTGACTCTGCCACCTGCCCCTTACACCCTAGTTGCCCTGACTCAGTCGAAAGAATTTTCCAGCCTCAAACTTCTTCCAGCAATAGAAAGTCACAACTTTTTGGTTTTTCTGGGAGAATATTGACTGTGATTGTGTTGACAAGAGTATGTGCCTTTCTCTTCCTTGTTTTGGTTTCTACAAAGGCAAGTATTTGTATAGTGGCCATATTATTTATCATCCAAATCAGGATACTTTTGAGAGTAAAAGAGAGCACTAGTTATAATTACAGTTATAATTATACCAGAGTATTAAGCATCAATTGAAACTATCTTAAGCAAATCAAGATGTGGTTATGCTGATTATCTAATTAAAAATGTAGACCACCTCGAATCTTTCTACAAGTATGTGGATGTAGAAATAACACACTGGGTGAAAGAGAAAGAGAAAAAAAAAGGGAGGAGAGAGGGAAACAGGAAGATTAAGGATAAATCAAAGATCCATTTTGAGAGTCCTTTGTGGCACTTTACCTAAAAGTTTTTTCCTCCCCTTTCTCTGCCTCTTTCTTATGAGTGCATATAGGGTTATTTAGCTTTTTATCTCCAGCCTATAACCCAGTGCCTCATATACTCTAGAGAGTCAGTAAATAATTTTTAAATACATGAATGAGCAAGTTTCTCTATTAAAATTCTCCTAAAAATTCCATTTCCCAACTACTCTGGCCTATATGAAATTTTTCCTTCACTGAAATCCTATGTCATCTCTAGTTTTAATTGCATAATTAAATATTTAATGAAATGCTTTTCTATTTTGTTGATTAATTTAGGCATGGGTATTCTATCTCTATTATACTGATTCTATTAAAATGTACTCCTGGCCAGGCATGGTGGCTCATGCTTGTAATCCCAGCACTTTGGGGGGTCGAGGCAAGCAGATCATGAGGTCAGGAGTTCAACACCAGCCTGACCAACATGGTGAAACTCCATCTCTACTAAAAATACAAAAATTAGCCGGGTGTGGTGGCACGTGCCTGTAATCCCAGCTACTCAGGAGGCTGAGGCAGGGGAATCACTTGAACCCAGGAGGCAGAGGTTGCAGTGAGCCGAGATCGCGCCACTGCACTCCAGCCTAGGTGACAGAGCGAGCCTCCATCTCAAAAAAAAAAAAAAAAAAAAAAAAAAATCCTCCTTTAGTATTTTCTTCTGTAAATGGGGATGAGTATAGTGCCTATCTCATAAATTTCTTAAATTTATTGTGAGAATTAAGTCAGCTAATAAATATGAAGAGCCTGGCCAATACTAACTGCCTATTTTATGTTAGTTATTGTTATTTTTATTATCTCTTCCAGGGAAGAGATGGGGCCATTGCACTTACTAATATTTGAACAAAAAATAGTGACTTCATTATTTAATGACTTAAAAGCATGTTAACCCAAATATGGTAAAATGGTCATGTCTGGTAGACTCATGAATGACATTCAATGTGCAGTGATACCAGATTTAAAAATTATTTTTCCCTGAAGTACTCTAATTTCAATATTTGAAGCTATGTTTGTGGGGTATTCAGTTTTCTTTACTCCTTCATATGAGAGCATATTGGCTATAGTGAAGTGGGTGGGGAAAAATGCCTGGAATTTAAATTTGAAAACCATAGTTTAACAGATTTTCATGGGTTTTCTGAAAGATGAACTTCATTCACCACTGTTATTAATATTCTTTTTTGGGATTTTATAATATAAAAGTTCAAATGTGGGCCGGGTGCGGTGTCTCATGCCTGTAATCCTAGCACTTTGGGAGGACAAGGCAGGTGGATCACTTGAGGTCAGGAGTTCAAGACCAGTTTGGCCAACATGGTGAAACCCCATCGCTCCTAAAAAATAATAAAATAAAATAAAATAAAATAAAATAAAATAAAATAAAATAAAGCTGGGCATGGTGGCACATGCCTGTAATCCCAGCTGCTCTTGAGGCTGAAGCAGGAGAATTTCTTAAATCTGGGAGGCAGAGGTTGCAGTGAGCCAAGATCATGCCACTGGACTCCAGCCTGGGTGACAGAGAGAGACTTCATCTCAAAAAAAAAAAAAAAAAAGAAAAAAAAAGTTAAATTGTGCTAGCAGGTAGCATTGGCAGAACTTCTAATTTATCCAGAAATATGAAGCTTGGCAGATCTTAGGCAAGTGTGTCAAAAGGGTACCTAGAGTAGAGTTCACTTCTCTGCTTAAGGAAGACTTCATCCCTCATGTCAGAGCTTATACTTGAAGACCTTGCATTCCTTGGTCCTTAGTTGAAAGTTCCCTAATCCAACTTTCAGCCCTTTCCCCTTGGAACACGTTCAGAAACACATTGGTCCCCGGCCCCAGTCCTCTCATCTGTAGTGGAGGCAAGTGCCATGTTATAGCTTCTTTATGACCCTTGTCATCTTTATTCCATCCTGACTTTCTGACCTGAAATGTTGGCAGTATTTGAAGATCTGGAACGTAAGTTTTGCTTCACTTAAACCTGGTTTCTCATCGACTTAGGGTTCTCTTAGACTGGCGCTGTTCAATGGAACTATTCTACAAGGATGGAAATGTTTTATGTCTACCTTGTCCAAGATGTTAGCCCCTAGGCACATGTAGTTACTGGAATGTGGTTAGTGTAAATGAATAACTGAATTTTCAATTTTATTTTAATTTAATGAATTTAAATAGCCATAGATAGCTAGTCCTATCATCTTGGACAGTGAACTATCTTTTCCTTCACAGATTTTATCTAAGTTACAGTTCCTGAGGAAAACAAAAACAAGCAAATATGCTATTTTTTATGATGACAATCACTGTTTAAACTACATGCCTCAATAGCCACAAAGACATTTAATGAAATTGTGAGATACACTAGAATGTTGACTTAAATCAAAGTCTTCCCTTGACTTTGATGATGCTGTCAACCTCTTGCTTTTAGTTTCACTTCTTTCATCTCTTTAGGTACATACTGCCAAGTCTTAATGTTGGAGATCCTCAGGAATAAGTCAAAGACCATCTCCCTTTCTAGCTCAGTATTCTGTTTCCAGTTTACCACAATCATGCCTATAGCTTCAGTAATCTCTACATCAATCACTTCCAAAGTTGTATCTTTAATATACACTTCTCTTTCAGGCTTTCTCAAATATAGCATGCTCAGAACTGAATGTGTGACCTCTCTCACAATCTTGTTCTTTACATCACTGAATAATACCAATCTAGATGGTCAAGCCAGAAAGCTAAGAACCATCCTAGAAATCTCTATCTCCTTCCATTAATTCCCATGTCAAAGTCATCTCCAACTCCAGTTGTTTTCATTTGGAAAATAGCTTTCAGATCCATTCACCTCACTTAATCTCCACTGTTGCCACTATGATCTAAGTTACCATCATCTCTTATCTGGATCTCCTGCTGGAAGTTTCTATGTGTCTGTAGTCACACAGACCTATATGAACAGAGTTTTGTCATGTATCATGCTCCCTCAAGTCTCAGAGCCTTTATAATGTCTCTAGAATTAAGGTTGCCCAAAATAAACTCCAAATTCACAACCTTCCCCTCCTCCTTTCCGCCCTGTCCTGCTCAACACCTGGTTCCTGGTTCATCTTGAAGTTTTATTCAGACCCTAACTCAGATGTCACTTCCTTAAGGTTAGTTTTCTTGATTCCCCAGATCGTATCTGGACTCTGTTACACATTTTCCTATCACCTTGTACTTCCCCTTCTGAGCACTTATCATGATTATAATTAATTATCTTTAATCTTGTCTCTGCTGTTAAAAAGATAACTTCCATGAAGGCAAGGATCTGTTTGTCTTATTTATTGCTTGATTCTTGGTGCTTGAGTAAGTACATGCACATAGTAAGTGCTCAGTAAATTGATTCCTTAGGTACTTAATGTGAAGTTAATTGTATATTCTTATAGCCTCAGGTTAGTAAGCTGGACTGTCACTTTATATGTAGGTTAGGAAATTGACAGGAAAATGAATTTGGTAACTGTTATTCACATTTAATCTCAATCCTCAAAACGGAGTTTCTCTGTGAATAAAACAATAAGTTACTGGAAATGTGGAGTTTTCAAAACAAACTCTTGATGTAAACTTTTATACTTCTGTTATTGCAGGTGCAAACTTTCCAGCTGTTCTGTGATATATTAAATGTGTTTCAAGTTATTCATTTACTATTTTGAGTAGTTTATCTTGGAGATATATATATATTTTAAAATTAGTTAACTTATTGATACTACTCTAATTATTATTTTTTAGAACAATGTTTTTCCAAGAGACCTTGTCAGAGACTCACCAATGCCATTAATTGACCATGGTTACTGACTTCCAAAGAGTCATCAATCCTTCAGGAATAATCTTTGGGATCAGTTGTCATTATTTATCTAGCATGACACCATCTACGAACTGTGTTATTCAAAAGTGGAACCTTTTCTATTTCCTGTGTCATTGTTTCCAAACACAAATTTGACAATTTCCATGCAGGAAGGGAACATGAGTGCTTCTGGACTTGTACATGAATTTTTTGTCTTTACCTATTAATTGCTCAACCGACCTTGTAACTAGCTTCCTCCCTTTGATCTGATACTTTCTTATTTCACGCTTGCAGATGTTTTTAAGTGTTCTAATATTCCCCCCCCTGGGGAAACTGGATGTTTTGTGGTAGTTGATGACATAGTTCGCTAGGCCAGTAGGACTTTATTTCATAACTTTTTCTAGAAAGTAAACCATTTAGGTTGAGGATGAGAAAAATTGTGGAGTTATACTAATCTAAATGTGAGATACTCTTCATTGACTTTCCTGGTTGACAAGTTCTATCTATCTGTCTATCTATCTATCTAATCTATCTATCTATCTATCTATCTATCTATCTATCTATCTATCTATCATCTATCTATCTCTCTATCATCTATCTATCTCTCTCTTTTTAAAAAATTAAAGCCATTTAAATACAAATTACTTAAAAGAACTGTAGGCTTTTAAAAATTCAGAAAATCAATTTAAAAAATATGAATGTCCACATTTTTGAGAATATTCAAAGCAAGTCACAATATCATTTAAAAATTAGCCATGTAGTAAATATCAAATAAATTATTAATGTATATTAATTTTATTGTATTTAGTAATTAAAATGGTGAAAAATCATGAAATATTTATACTCTATGATCAATAACTATTTATACAAATCATTTTTTTAGGCCATAGAAAACTTTGGTTCTCTTTAATTAATGAGTTATTTCAACTAAACATTCAACCTTTGTTTCTACAAGCATACCTTTTTTTCATTTCTTAAGGCAAATTGTAGTTTATTATAATTTATTAATCATCAGACTTTGTTACTATTAAGCAGCAACTGAGAAATTAAATAAAATAAAACTTTTGAATTGAGGAACAACTGTTTCCAGGTGATTACAACAATAGTAATAATAACAACCATTCATATATTCTGTTAGCAGAATGAAAAAATGTAAAAATAAGACCAAACTTCATTTAAAGCAAAGGTCTAGGTTTCATATGTGCATGAGAAATGGAAATTGAATTGCTAACCCAAATTTGAACTAAAGTCATAATCAAACTAACTGAACTGTTCCAGTGTGTATAGGGGAGGGGACACTGGATGGTTTACCTACTTGGGAGGAGGGTATTAGTTATTGAAGTCATACACCTCAACAGAATAATTACTAAATTAAAGAGATTGATTGAAGGGGCCATTCAGATTATATACCGTATGCTATTCTAAATTTTTGAATGGCTATTAAAAAAAAAGAAAAAACACGGGTTCAGATTTTTTTTCCCTATTAAAATGCACCCTAATGAATGTCTCTGGGAACACAAACATTGTCCTCATTCAGGCATACCTGTGTCCTATGGTATACTTGTCTTGAAGGCATGTTATTTAGCATGGGGATAGAGAATTTAGTTCTCTGCCTCAGGTGCAATCCTGGCCTGTCCCTTTATTACCTCGGGCATATCACTTAACCTCTCTGAAGTTTAGCTTCCTCCTCTTGTAAACCATAGGAATAATTACACCTAATTCTTCACATGCCTGTGTGGATTAAACAAGATAATTCATGAAATTACACCATGAGTGTTCAGTAAGTACTAATTTTTGTTAGTTCTATTATTCACCCCATGGACTTTGAATGAGTTCTCTTGGTTGGGCTTCAAAGCCTTTACATTTCTTGTTGCAATATTATCATCAGAAAAGAGTGTAGTATTAGCTTCCATATGACCGCATTTGGTAGTGTGAGTCCCGGTGTCAGTGTATTTGGGTTTCTAAGAAGACTAGACACCAGGACCAGATTGGCTGCTTCTGCCAAAAGAAACAAACCACTTCAATTTCATTAGCACAGCCCTGCAAATAGCTTTTCAAGTAGTCAGGGAAGTAAAAGTTCTATTGAGCTTGGGGCTATTTTGCATTATCTCCAAGGGACACTTTCTCCCTGGAGAGGCCACCTGCATCTTATAACTTAAGAGTGTCTCTCTGCTAAGTCCTGGAGTTTCCACACAGCTGCTGAAGACAGACACACATTCCTAGCATTTGGCATCACAAAGGGAGCTCAAAGGCCAGGCGGGAATCTTGCTGTCATTTTGTCAATCCCTTGTCTGTTTTTCCCCAGGCTTCCCCAAAATTTCCATTAATCTTGGAGCCAAGAAATACAACACAATCAGCTTATGCAGTAGTCTTTGAAAAACGTAAACTTTTTATTTAGAGGTAATTGTAGGTTCACTTCCAGTTAGAAGAAATAATACAGAGAAATCCCATGCACTAAGCATCCTTTACCGAGTTTCCCCCATGGGGAAGTTAAGATACAAAACAATCTCGTCACCACAAAAATTCCTCTTGTTTAGCTTTTATACCATGTCTCCCTCCCATTTCACCCTCTCCCTCATCCTCAATCCCTGGCAAGCACTAATCTCTTCTCCATTTCTATAATTCTGTCATTTCAAAAATATAAATTACATCATACAGTGTATAACCTTTTGGCATTATCTTTTTTGTTTCAGCGTAATGCCCTGGAGATTCATCCCAGATGTGGGTGCATCAATAGTTTGTTCCTTTTCACTGCTAAGTAGTATTCCATGATATAGATGAAGGACATCTGGGTTGTTTGCAATTTTAGGATAATATGAATAAATCTGTTATGAATAGTTATGTGCAGGTTTTTATGTGAACCTAGGTTTTTGCTTCTCTGTAATAAATGCCAAGAGTATGATTGCTCGGTGGTATTGTAATTACATGCTTAGTTTTATGAGAAACTGCCAAGCTGTTTTCCAGGGTGACTGTACCATGTACATTCCACCAGCAATCTATAAGGAATGTAGTCTATCTGCATCCTCTCCAGTATTTGTTGTTGTTACTATTTTTAATTGTAGGTATTCTGACAGGTGTGTAGCAGTACCTCATTGTGGCTTTACTTGGCATTTCCTCAATGGCTAATGATGCTGAACACCCTTCTCAGCAGTCTTTTGCAGATGGTATACTTTAAGAGCTAGTATGCCATCTGAAAGGGGTATCCACTTTAATAATTGAGACCAAAATTAATTTGCCTGGATGAGAATCAGGTCCGAAAAAGAGAGAGAGTGTGTGAGCTGGAATATGCTTCATCTCGAACTCAGGTTGCCTGAATCCAAGCCAAGTGAGCTTAACCAGACCCTACCACTAGTACACATCAGAGATGATTTACTTGCTCTGAGTTGGGTGGTAAAATACAGCAGTTTGATGGCCAGTTAAGAATATATGAGTAATATAGTGATTGTGTAATATCTAGCAATTTAGTGTCTACTGGGAAATCAATAAATAATTGAATTTTTATACACACATTTTATATACATGTAAATTTACATACATATATGCAAATATCTGTATATAGGTGTATCTATGTCTCTCTAGCTATCTATTTATCTAGAGAGAGGGATGTATTCTTCCAAAAAACTTGTATCTTCTTTTTTTCTAAAGTAGGCACATTAGAAGTTTTGTTTCACCGTTTACAGCAGGGAATATATTAAGAACATAGTGTTCTTATTATCTCAAGTTAATCTCCAATGTTGGTAGACATCCCTTAATCAACTATCAGTGGGGACAATGCTACATCATCCTATTTGGAGAAGCCTCAAATAGGATACATCAGGAAGAACAAAACATTACTGCTATTGTATTTCTGCCCAAAATTCACAAACAAAATCTAATGATAAACAATCAGACTTACACAAATAAAGGGAAACTTCATAGAATAACAGGTCTGTACTCTTGAAAAAGAATCAAGGTCTTGAAAGTCAAAAGAAGAACTTCAAGATTAAAGAGAACTAAAGAGCCTTTGCTCAGAATAAAGACTACTGCAAAGATGACGAACAGTATACGTAACTGAGACATCCAAATCCTCAGAGAGGCTGCATTGCATTATTGAGAAAATTGATGAAATCAAAATATGGCCTATGAATTAATTACATTTAAGTTTCCTTGTTTTCATCATTGTATTGTTTTAATGATCTTTGTATGCCTTATGTATTGGCACAAAGTCCTTGTTGCTAGGAAATAAACCCTGAATTATTCAGGACATAATGCCTGCAACTTACTCTCAAAAGGTTTAAGCACTACAAAAGTGTGTGTGTGTGTGTGTGTGTGTGTGTGTTTAGAAAGACAGGAAATAATATAGCAAATCAAGTAAAATGCAAACTATTTGTGCATCTGGATTAAGAATGTGTGGAAGTTTTTGTACTATTCTTATAACTTTTCTCTAAATTTGAATTTATATTAACTAAAATCCCCTCCACCCTCAACAAAAGAAAGGAAACCCATGCCTGTTCAATGTATTCTGTAGTTCTCATTAAGTATTAATAGGGTCAGTAATGAAAGTCCTTGTAGAGGAAGGAGTTCACCCTCTTGATATGCAGATGAGGAGACAGAAGCTCCCAGAAGTGGAATACCCTCTCAGATGCTTCCCAGGAGGGTGATGGAGGAGCTGGGACTGAAGGTGACTTCTGACGCTTTCCAGTGGCCCTTGCTTGAGCTCTGGCTAGGCTCACACACAGAGCAGGGAAAATGGTAGTCAAGAGCTCTGTTTACAGTGAGAGACTTTATGGGGAGTGGGAGGAGAAATGAGGTGAACTGAGAATTGTAGAAAATTTCAGAGGTTCAGAATTTACACATGTATCGTGACTCCTTACTGTGACCTGAGAGATGTCCCACCTCTTTGACTTTGCTAAGAGACACACTCTTTCTATGTGAACCTAAAAAAGGACAAAACTCTGATGACCACCTCCAAAGCCAGCTCTTGTGCAGACCCAGCTTGTAGATGGAGTAAAAATAATCCAAAAATGTGCTTAATATAGGAAGGGGTAAACAATGAATGTATCTAATTCAGAAGGAAGGTATTTCAAAGTCAGGGGCTGATGTGGCCAGTAAAAGAAATAGTTAGAAGATGGAATAGATACTAAGTGAAATGCACCCCAGAAGTAATCTCAAGTAAGACAAGATATTTATTTTATATTATAGACTCATGGAGAAGCTAAGCCTTTCAGATTGTGAGCCTACACTGGCAGTTTCTTCCACGTGCAGATAGCCCTAAGCACCTGCTTGTAGACCACAGGTTAGGAGACATTCAATAAATAGCTGGAAGGTCATAGTTCTTGAGGTGATCTCCAGAGCTGAACTCTAGTGCTGAGCATGACAGCTAACACAGTTTACTCAACATGTTGCTGTTTAAATAGACTTCAAGATGCTTTCTCATTTACCTGTCACAGACACCCTCCAGATAGACTATGTTGAGAGAGGCAGGGCTTGAGCTCCACCACTTGATATAAATCAGTGCTCTTTTCATCCCAAGATGAGGCAAATTCCCAGAGATAATCTCCCCCTGCACCCACTGTATTTACAGAAAGGGTGAAGGCCAAAAAGTTGGGCCTTTGAAACCAAAGAGCAAATGTGTTGCCACCACTGGAATACAGGATCTTTTAGATGCTGGTGTCTCATGGCCATTAGAAGAAGATATTTTAAATCTAAATATTGGAAGGAGTAAATAAGGATCTACTTTCAATCATTCAACAAATATTTATTGAGCATTTACTATGTTACAGGCACAGTGCGAGGCTATGCAAATACAACCTTGACCAATACAGGTGTGCATTTTGCACTTGTGGTACATATAGGCTAGGGGGCAAATAGATAAAAGCAACTCTGCAGCATGTATTCTAAAGAAGAAGCCCAAAGGGCCAGGAGGTGGGATAGCAGGGGTCCAGCTCTGTCCTAGAGACCAGGAAGTCCTCCTGGAGGAAGTGAGATAGAAGACCTGGGGTGGGGATGGGATGAGAGGAGAGAGAGCTTTTCAGGCACAGAGAACAGCTAAAGAAAATATATAGCTATATGACTTGTTTCTGTGGCTGAAACAGAGTAAGGATTTTAATGGGAAGTGACCTCCAACCACCCCCTCACTTCCTCCTAACCACGAACACACTCATTTTTCCCATTCAAATTCCCAGAAATGCTATTAACAGGAATCTTTTACCATTATTTTCAAAACTAGCCTTTAAATGATTTATTTTGTCAAGTTCTCAGCAGAGAGAACTGCTAACACTAATTAAATCAGAATCTCAGGCAGTGGTACCAGGCATGAGTATTGTTTAAAGCTTCCCAGGTGATCCCAAAGTTCAGTATAGTCAAGCTTGGGACTTGAAACCCCTCCTTGACTATGGACACGATTAAGACGGAGAAAAAACACCTCTGGCACTGAGAGGTGGGGGGAATGGTGAAGAGCTATGTTCTAGCTTCTGAGGTTTGTAAAATATGTTATGGAAGTGAAGTGAGTGATGCCCAGAGAACCCAGGATAATGTCCTCATTTGGGGTCTTTATAAAATTTAATTTTGAGCATTCATATATATATATTTATTTCCATAGGTTTTTGGGGAACAGGTGGTGTTTGCTTACATGAGTAAATTCTTTAGTGGTGATTTGTGAGATTTTGGTGCACCCATCACCTGAACAGTATACATTGTACCCAATTTTTAGTGTTTTATCCCTCAACCCCTCCCACTGTTTCCCCCAAGTCTCCAAAGTCCATTGGATCATTCTTATGCCTTTTCATCCTTATAGGTACACTCCCACTTATGAGTGAGAACATATGATGTTTGGTTTTCCATTCCTGAGCTACTTCACTTAGATTAATGGTCTCCAGTTCCATTCAGGTTGCTGAGAATGCCATTATTTCATTCCTTTTTATGGCTGAATAGTATTCCATGGTGTAGATATAGCACAATTTCTTCATCCATTCATTTTTTGATGGGCATTTGGGCTGGTTCCATATTTTTGCAACTGCAAATTATGCTGCTAAAAACATGCATGTGCAAGTATCTTTTTCATATAATGACTCCTTTCCTCTGGGTAGATACCCAGTAGTGGGTTTGCTGAATCAAATGGTAATTCTACTTTTAGTTTTTTAAGGAATCTTCACACTGTTTTCCATAATGGCTGTACTAGTTTACATTCCCACCAGCAGTGTAAAAATGTTCCCTTTTCACCACATCCCTGCCAACATTTATGATTTTTTGATTTTTTGATTATTACCAGTCTTTAAGGAGTAAGATGGTCTTCATGGCCAAAAAATCCAAAAGAAAATGCAACGAAAACAAAGATAAATAGGTGGGACTTAATTAAATAGGAAGTTTCTGCACAGCAAAAGAAACAATCAGCAGAGCGAACAGACAACACACAGAGTCAGAGACAATGTTTACAATCTATACGTCTGACAAAGGACTAACATCCAGAATCTATAAGGAACTCGAACAAATTAGCATTGAAAAAAAACAACAACAACAAACAAATTCCATCAAAAAAAAATGGGCTAAGGACATGAATAGACAATTCTCAAAAGTAGATATATAAATGGCCAATAAACATGTGAAAAAATGCTCAACATCACCATTGAGCATCTGTATTTGACTATGAAAAGATTGAGGGCTAGATGTGGTGGCTCATACCTGTAATCCCAGTGCTTTGAGGGGCTGAGGCAGGAGCATCATTTGAGCCCAGCCTGGAATTTGGGACCAGCCTGGGCAATATAATAAGACCCTGTCTCTACAAAAAAATTGAAAACATTAAAACAATTAGCTAGGTGTGTGATGGGCACCTATAGTTCCAGCTAGTCAGGAGGCTAAAGCAGGAGGTTTGCTTGATCCTGGGAGGTCAAGGCTGTAGTGAGCTATGATCCTGCCACTGCCATCCAGCCTGGGTGACAAAGTGAGAACCCTGTCTCTAAAAATAAAAAAAATCAAGAGCTCAATGTTCAGGATGCCAATGCAGACTTTTCATTATTGTTGCTGGAGAAGGAAGAGGGGAGTAGATGGTGTGAGCCCTGGAAAATTCTCTTCCGGCATCATCTTCCTGTAGAAAACAGTGTGACAAAGCTGTGAATCCCCAAAATTCATTCCTTGATAACAATTGTGTTTGTACTACATAGCCTGAAGCAAAGCTAGCAGAGGTAATAGCTGTTGAAAAAAAATTAACGGGCATGATGACTGATTTATAGCTTCGTCATAACATAAATTATAACAGGAGACGGAGGGAATGGCTTTTTGGAAGCCCTGCTTTTCTGCAGAGGTGCAAGGCCCTTGCTGCTTTTCCAGCTATTGTTAAGTTTGCTAAAAATAAGATCTGTGCAATATGTAAACATCACCCCGCCCCAAGTAAAAATATGGATTATTCAGATACTAGAGGCAGGAGAGAGTCAGATGTTGGCCTAAGGCCTTAAGTTCATGTCCCTGACAGGCTCTGAGCTTGTCAAAACTGCTCTTCAATCCCCTTGCTAATAGCATGGTGTGCTTCAGTTACTGAATTGGTCACGTAATTAGCATACTCCTCTGGCTGGGAAGAAATCTGCGGGTACACTCTAAATTAAAGAAAACCAACTTGTTGTGCCAGGTTATATAATTTAATGAAGAATCTGTAGACGGTGCCTTTTAAAAAGTATGATTTTGGGTATAAAATTAAGCACTCAAGCCTAAGGTTTCTCTTTTAGCTCTCAGCCAAGGCTCACTGTTGTGTAAATGAATTAAATGCAGCCAAAGGCCCATCTGCTTCACAGGACAGAATCAAATGAGACCTGGATGCTTGGGGTCTATTTGCCCTTACTTTGTAGCATCTTGGGCAAACCAGCACTGATGTCCAATGTGAGAGGCGAATATTTCTGCTTTTATCATTGTTGTAAGCCACAGTTTTTTTTCTTACCTCTTCTCTGTTTGTTCTTTAAACAACAAAAAAATCTGGTGGTAGATCCATCTGACCTCATTGAGTCCAAAATGGCATCTCCCTCTCCTTGTTCTTCCTCTCTGGCCGCTCCTTTATTTTTCTTCTTTTCTTTTTCTCTTTCATCTGGCTTCTCCACCCAAAAAGCCAAGGGAAGTGAGGTAACAATAACTTTGTTGCATTTCACCTGGCCCACCCAGAGAAAATCTATTTCTAGGCAAATGTGGAAAACCCAAACCTTGTGGAACGCAACCGGCCCTTTAATCTAACATCCTCTGTGCGCTGCAGAGTCTAATGTTTAATTTGAAAAACAATCTGAAAATAGCATGAAAGGAAACGTGGAATTTGCATAGCTATATATATGTTTAAGATAGTCATAGTCGTTTTGGAAAATACTGTGTTTGAGAGCTGACCCTTTACTTGAAGTTTCCCGAATTTTCTGGACTCCTCTGAGATAAGGAGTGTAATTTTCAGTTGAGTGATGGTTGCTTTTCTGCACAGTCGTCTTGATATTAAGGAGTCAGAAGTCAAAGCCTGTCATTTTGGAAAACTGAAGGCTGATATTCAGAGCTGTTTGACCAAAACTAAAGTCACAATGACGACAAAGTTCTAGTTTATTTCTAATATCCGTTGGATTGCCACACTTTTGAGAATCTTGTTAAAAATCTTCTGTTTTCTCTTTCTTTCCTTTTATCTTTCTTCCATCTCTTTCTCTCCTTTTCTTTGCCATTTTCATGGCTTTTAAGCCGGTGGCTCACATTTAACCACACTTTGGAGGCCGAGGCGGGCGGATCACTAGGAAAAGAGATCGAGATCACCAAACCCTCTCTACTATAAAAAAAAAAAATCTTTTTCTGCATATTCCTTTTTTTTTCAAAGCTTAAATTGCACTAAAATCTTTATATAGGCATGGCCTAAGTTTGGTTTATTCCAGCCCAGTTGCCTACAGATGAAATCCTTTCTCCATAAGCCCTTTGAAGGACAACTTCCATTTCCAAAGCCTTAAATTTAATAGCTGGAGAAAAAAACAAACAAAATCTCTACTGTTTCAGGCGTCCTAACATTTCTACCATATTCAAGGTGCCTTTAAAACAATCTTTCTGAAAGGTGCTGGGAACTCAGGTGTCAAGCATAAGCTCTTCATTTGGTGAGAGATGCTCAGCAGGTCAAGGACACAAGGCAGAGAGTGCAGAGGTGTAAAAATTTAAGGGTGGTTTCAAACCAGCATATATGCCTCTAGGAAAAGGATTTTAATCTTGGGATCCATGGATAGAAGTCAAGGAGTTTGTAATAGTCCGTTTTCTGTTGCTTATAACAGAATACTTGAAACTAGATAATCCATAAAGAAAAGGAATTTATTTCTTACAGTTATGGATGCTAATAAATCCAAGGTTGAGAGGCCGCATCTAATGAGAGCCTCCTTGCTGGTTGCATGGCAAGGAGGATGACCGTGCACATGTGCTAGCTCAGGTTGCTCTTCCCCTTCTTGTAAAACCACCAGTTCCCCTTTCATGATAACTCATTAATCCATTAATCCATGAATGGATGGATTCATTCAATTCTCATTGAATCGAGCCCTTGTGATCCAATTACCTCTTAAAGGCCCCACCTCTCAACACTGGCATATTGGGGATTGAGTTTCAACAAGTGTATTGGAAGGGACATTCAAACTATAGCAGGGTCCATGAACTTAATGGGAAAACATTATTTCTTTGTATTTCCTAAGCTTTTGTTGAAATATAGCTTTTCTACCAATTATAAATATGGACAAATAACACATGGTAATGTCAGCATTCTGTAACATATTACAATACAGTTGTTGATGTAGAGACATCTGGTCTCAACAGATGCTTTATGTCCAACACTACTTAGATATTATGGTAAATATTAGACCTACCACTAGATCTTTCCACTTAAAGCGTTAATAAGGGAGTACATGCCTCACTATAGCAATTAAAAATATTATTATAGATATATGGGAGCTAAGCTATGAGGAGGTATAAGAATCATACAATGGACTTCAGGGACTTGGGGAGAAGAATGCGAGGAGGGTGAGGGATAAAAGACAACAAATATGGTGCAGTGTATACTGCTCGGGTGATGGGTGCACCAGGTTCTCACAAATCTCCACTAAAGAACTTACTCATCTAACCAAATACCACCTGTACTTCAATAACTTATGGAAAAATAAAATTAAGAAAAGACTATAAATGTTTCATTATTGATGTTTTTCTTAATAATTCTATATATTTTATTTAATGCATTTAAAAATTGTTATTCTGAGAAGCAGTCAACAACTCCATTGAATTGTAAAATGAGTCCATGTAACAGTAAAGGTTAAGAATCTTGGCTCTTAGAGGAAATTATTCTTCCAACTGGATACTTTGTGGTCCTTGATTTTGGAGAAGGGGAGGGGTATAGAGGAAGAGGAGAAAAGGAATCTGGAATTTGTTTTGGGCCTAACAGAGCTTCTGATCGCTTCTGTTGGTTCTGTGTCCAGAGCTAAACACCTGAATAACATTTAAAAAATGTGGAGAAAGGAAGAAAGAAAAAAACATAGTTTACACTAGACAGGGGCATCTAAGGCAGCACCAAAACAAAATCCTGGCTGGGTGTGGTGGCTCACACCTGTAATCCCAGCACTTTGGGAGGCTGAGGCGGGCAGATCACTTGAGGTCAGGAGTTTGAGACAAGCCTGGCCAACATGGCGAAACCCCGTCTCTACTAAAAATGCAAAATATAGCCGGGCATGTTGGCGAGTGCCTTAATCCCAGCTACTCAGGAGGCTGAGGCACAAGAATCACTTAAACCTGGGCGGCAGAGGTTGCAGTGAGCCGAGATCATGCCACTGCACTCCAGCCCGGGTGGCAGAGTGAAACTGTCTCAAAAGAAAAAACAAAAAAAGCAACAACCCCTAAAGAGTCTCACAGCAAAACAAAAACCAAAAAACAACAGGCTTCTCATGTTTTCTTCCCTCTTTTTGGACAATTTTTTTTTTCCTGGTGCCAATACCCAAGCTCCTTTTCTTTTCTTTTTTTTTTTTCAGCAGTGTTAGAAATGTAGTTTTAGATATATTCTAGAAGATGCTCATGCACTTCAATGTTACTTTCCATAGAAACTTGTAGGCAAAGCTCCTGTGCCATTGATTGAGCCCTTTTTCCAAACTGTCACACACTCACAACTTTTCCTGCCTAAGTCTTTGCTGATGTTGACAGTCATAACAAAAGGCCAGCTTGCCATGGAGATTGCTGTTATCTGTGGAAGAAGTTGGTTTACGTGCAAGACTATAGAAGGGTCTATGAACTTAGATGGGAAAATAGTACTTCTTTATATTTCCTAAGCTTTAGTTGAAATGTACCATTTCCATCAATTATAAATATGGACAGTAAGCCCATGGTAATATCAGTACTCTGCCATGTATTACAATACAGTGGTATTGTCAGTAGGGGCTAGAGATATAAACTGACAGCCACTGTGTATTCTAAATTTCCAGCTGTGAACCACATGGACTTTGGGAGTTAATAGTTGAAGTAAAGTGAGTCTAATGAGACATCATGTTTTTCCAGAGTTTCTGTTAAAATAGTCTCATCAGAGTAATATTGAGAGGAGGAGGCCCTGTCAGAAAAAGTTATTTTTTGCTTCTATGATATCTTTTGATTCTGCAAGGTGGTGGAAAGGAGAAAGCAAGAAGGAGGAAAGTGGGAAGAAAATGTGGGCAGTGAACTTTATGGGGCCTGGGGGACAGACACAGATTTTAGTCAAAGATAGCTAGATTTAAATCTCAGCTCTGCAACTTTCCTGTGTGATCTTCGGCATGTAGCTTAACTTCTCTGAACTACCAGTTCTTCATTTGTAAAATGAACATAATAATGGCATCCACTTAAAGAGTTATCATAAGAATTTGATAAGCTAAGCATGGTGGCTCACACCTGTAATCCCAGCACTTTGGGAGGCCAAGGTGGGCAGATCACTTGAGGTCAGGAATTCGAAACCTGCCTGGCCAACATGGTGAAACCCTGTCTCTACTAAAATAAACAAATAAACAAACAAATAAATAAATAAATTAAATAAATAAATACAGAATACAAAAATTAGCTGAGCATGGTGGCTCATGCCTGTAATCTCGGCTACTCAGGAGGTTGAGGCAGGAGAATCACTTGAACCTGAGAGGCGGAGGTTGCAGTGAGCTGAGATTGTGCCACTGCACTCCAGCCTGGGCGACAGAGTGAGACTCATCTCAAAAAAAAAAAAAAAAACAACAAAAAAAACAGAATTTGATGGCATATAATGCATTAAGACATTTGTCACAGTGCATGTTACCATGTAATAAGAACTTAATAGAGGGTAGCTTCTGGGAGGCTGCTGCTGTGACCAGCTGAGCTGGCAGAAGTGACAAGACTATGAGCAGCTGCTGTTTTGACATGTCTGCTATGTTTGTCTCTGTGATCAACCAGCAATCCTGTCCCACTGGGGAGGGGGTGTTCTTGGCATTGGTCTGCCAATAGCCTGGTCTCCTTCCTTTACTCTTAATAATCTTTTTTTTTTTAACTAAGTAACTGACTGTGTCAGTTTTGCTAACTAAAAAATCAGGGTCTTAATAATAGTTAGCATTTACCTGCCTCACATGCTGGATTAATCAGTGTGCATGTGAAGTCACGAATTTCTTAAAGTCGAGATAGTGACTCTGCTTCTCCCATAATGAGGGTGTGAGCACTGAGGTAAGTGTATATATACAGATTCATATCTGTACTTGAGCTTTTGTTCATATGTAGTTAATGTTTTAAATGGGATAATTGTTTGACTGATAAATAAAATAAGTCATGTGAAAGTCTTTGTAAACAGCTAAGCATTAGTAAAAGCCAAACTTCATACTTATTAAAGTTGTTGCTGAAAATAAAAATCATGTAACAGCTGGAAAATTACCAACTATCAAGGAAGAAGTCAAGTCCCTGGGGAGTAAAAGGGGATAGGAGATCCCTAAGCTTTAGCCCTGGTTGATCACTAAATAACCAGGGAAGTTACTGCTCCATTTATAATCTTAGCTTCCTCTTCTGTAGAATAAAAATACTGTAGGCTTGGCCTATATTTCAGCCTTCTTGGGAATCATTCTTGGAGAATGAAGCTAAAAAGTGGTTGATGAAAAGTAGGGTAGGTGAAATTTTGGGGTGGTCCTCTACAGATTTCTTGCTTCTTCCTATAGTTGGTAATATAAATCTCATCCATAAAATAACACTATTTTTAAATCTATTTAGTTCTTAGCAAGGACCTTTTTAAAAAAGTTCAGTGAGTGGTTAAAAACCCTCATAATGGTCTCTAGCCTCCTGCCATTTGGACCTGGACTAACTTAAAAATGATGCCTGCCTTGCCTCTAATTACCTGTGTGTTTATTGCAACTAATAAATGTATTTTATACAAGTTATTATTTTACAGCTTAGATTTAGCTGCTTATTTGTTAAAAAAAATAGTTCGACAACAACAAAAAACATAGCTCATCTCCTCATGGACTGGGGCATTCGTCTGCTTTGAATGTGGAGACAGAAACCTTATAGACAGTTTCAATTTGTCTTATATTTATTGTGTACACAGCTGACTGGGCTAGACACTATGAAGACAACAGAGGGGGTAAGATACAGTTCTGCCTTTAGGAGTAAAATGATCAATCATTCTCTAAAAGACTGTCAGTTTGCCAAACAGCAAAACAAAAACAAAAACAAAAAAAAGACTGGTTGCTAAATGCGTGATTTTCATTTGCCTCATATCTGCACTGGTGTCCAACATGGAAGCAGTAAGTATGCATCCACGTGTGCAGAATGATTCGCCCAGGGCGAGTTTAACAATGGGTATTATTCACAATAATAAGCTAGTTAGCATTGACACTCCTAATTCAAAGTGATGTCGCGCCTGCTTTAAAAATAGGTCAGCGTGATAACTTATTGGCATAGTCACCCTTGGGAAATCACAAAGGGATAGCTCTTTACCAAATTGGTGGCTAATATCCAGGCTTGGTTTGAAAACTGTGCTTTGAGGGAGACTTGTTTCTTGTGCTTGGCCAGTAAAGCACAGAAACACTGAATTATAATGTACTGCTTTTAAATCCAAGATTTGGCTATACATTTAGGATAGTTTATGCAAAACTGGCAGAAGTTGGTTTTTAGCTTTTTTTAGTTTCTAGGTTTGATCATTTCCCTCTGGTTAGTGTGGAGAGAACTAAAGCCTTGTGTTCTGAACAAACAACCACAACCCAAATAGGCCAAGAGACTAGGAAAATACCAGGACAAGTGAAATGAGGAGTGTCCTTTAGGGCAGCCAAGCTGAGGCACAGAGCTTAAAACCAATGCTAGGGCATGCCCGAGAGATTTCTTAAGAGGGCTGATGGCACTTCTTTTTGAAGCTATAAAGTAGTGGCTGTTTACATTAAGGCAGAAAAAATGTCAAATACTATATAGCTGTGTCTGTCATGCTCTTCTGTTATTTTTACCTCTGTGTGCCATTTTGGTAGCAGTCTCTTAATTTTTCCCTGGGGACCCATTTCTTTCTTATTTTCAGTTCCTGAAGTTTGCATGGGACTTACAGCCTCTCTTTGCTTCCACCGCCGCCAGTGATAGTCACATGGCCCACACTTGACCAATCAGATCACTGTATCCCCAGCCAGAACGATTAGTTTGGAGTATGCTCCTGGTGTACCATACAATCAGAGAGCCTTATTCCCAGGGCTTCTGCTAGAGATTTTAGGGAAGAGGTGCTCTGTTCTTTCTAGATTAGATGTACCAGCAGTATGTAAACCTAACACTCCTGGAGACCATCGTTGTCATCACTTAAAGGGATCTCCTCTGAGAATGATACCAATCCGGAGGAAAATAGAATTGAGAGATGGTGAGGGGTATATTCCTGATAACACCAACGGAGTTATATTAAAAGGTGATCTAAGTTCAGCTTTGCCTAAACCCACAGATCCAGTTAATTGATTTTTCTCTTTGCATAGATTAGTTTGGGTTATGTTTCTGTTGCTTGCAATGAAGAGTGCTTCGAATAATATGTGGTCTTTTATAAAGCCTATGTATCAGTCATCTACTGCCATGATAATGCTATGTAACAAAATACTTAAAACAAAAAAACCTCAAGGACATCCAACAATAGTCATTTCTTCCTTTCTTATTTATTTATTTTCTTTCCAATTTTTATTTTAGGTTCAAGGGGTACACATGCAGGTTTGTTACATGGGTAAAGTCTTTTTAGTGTATTCGTGAGGTAGTTGAGATTGGGTTTGTCCATGTTGGGTTTAGCTAGAGTAGATTCCTAGCTTCAGGTTATTCAAGTATACTCCATGTATCTCTTATCCCTTTTGAACAAGTGGCTATTTGGGGCATGTTATAATTTTCATGGTGACTGAAAGCTATGCCAGACAGCAATCCCGATTATACAGGCAGAGCTCAAACCTTTTCCTCTGTCGTGTTCACTAACATCCCACTGGACAAAGCAAGAAACTTGGTTAAGTTCAACATCAAGGGAGTGGAGAATGGCACCCTTTCCACAAATATGGGGGAAAGGGAGTGAATATTTGATGAACAATAATCTACCACAGCCTAAACTTAACCAAAGGAAATAAGAACTAGGCATTATAGAATCATGGAATTCTAAATCTGCTATAAATATAATAACAAACAATGTGAAATATTTTAAATATGTTAATGTAACAAAAGGCTATTTTTTAAGAACTGGGATATGTGTATTCCTGAAAGATTCAAGTTTTGTTTCTAATATTAATGATGTTGACATTTTTTTTTTTTTTTTTTTTTTTTTGAGACAGAGTCTCACTCTGTCACCCAGGCTGGAGTACACTGGCGCGATCTTGGCTCACTGCAAGCTCTGCCTCCTGGGTTCACGCTATTCTCCCACCTCAGCCTCCCGAGTAGCTGCGATCACAGGCACCCGCCACCACGCCCAGCTAATTTTTTGTATTTTTAGTAGAGACGGGGTTTCACCGTGTTAGCCAGGATGGTCTCAATCTCCAGACCTCATGATCTGCCCACCTCAACCTTCCAAACTGCTGGGATTACAGGCATGAGCCACTGCACCAGGCCTTGAAATTAGTTTTGAAATAAGTAGAATATTGTATGGCTGCCTCCTTCTGGCTCAGGGATTACTTCAGTGATATAGTTATCAACTGATGTAGACATTGAATAGCAATTTGTGTAAGTTGATTTTGAAATTCAAAATCTTATATCTTATATCAAACATTGTACAAATATCATGAACTATACAAGGAGTATAAGATTAAAGGAGAATAGCTGAGTGTGGTGGCTTGTGCCAGTAATTCCATCTACTCAGGAGATGGAGGCAAGAGGATCACATGAGCCCAGGCATTTGAGACCAGCCTGGGCAACATAATGAGACTCCATCTCTACAAAAATAAAATTAGAAAACATAGCTGGCCATGGTAGCATGCACCTGTAGTTCCAGGTACTCAGGAGGCTGAGGTGAGAGGATCGCTTGAGCATAGCAGTTCAAGGCTGCAATGAGCTGTGACCACACCACTGCACTCCAGCCTGGATGACAGAGAAAGACCGTCTCTTAAAAAATATAAAGGAGAGGCTGGGCGCAGTGGCTCAGGCCTGTAATCCCAGCACTTTGGGAGGCTGAGGTGGGTGGATCACGAGGTCAGGAGATCGAGACCATCCTGGCTAACACTGTGAAACCCCGTCTCTACTAAAAATACAAAAAATTAGCTGGGCATGGTGGTGGGTGCCTGTAGTCCCAGCCACTCGGGAGGCTGAGGCAGGAGAATGGCGTGAACCCGGGAGGCGGAGCTTGCAGTGAGCCGAGATTGCGCCAATGCACTCCAGCCTGGGTGACAGAGCAAGACTCCATCTCAAAAATAAAATAAAATAAAAGAGAATATGTGAAGGCATAATGATAATGCCTGTCATTCTTTTGGGTGCCTCCTATGTTTCAGGTACTGTGCTAAAGAGCCTCAGTGATATTAAATAATGTGGTCAAATTCCCACATTCTGGTAAGAGCCAGAGAAAGGACATGTACCTGAGGATGTCTTGTGTCAGAGCTTGGGCTCTGGCTTCAGTACATTGTAGGAAGTTTAAGTTAGACAATAAGGATGAGTTGGCAGCTTACTAATGGCAGGTGTGTGTCTTCTCAATTCTAGAAAATGCTGCATTGATAAAGAAAACCATGTTCCAGTCTTGCTTTAAAGCAGGAGGTTGAACTAGGTGAAGAGAGACTGGTTAAGGAATACAACTAAAGAATCCGCTGGTACAATGATGCAAAGTACAGGACCTTGTGAGGCTCCCATGGGAGTTTTCTGTCTTGCACTATGGGTAAAACAATTGTCCTGACAATTTATTATGAGGAGTTAATGTAACACGCATGAAAAGATTTTTCATATAGAATGTGGCTGCGGGAGCACAGTTGTTATAAAGTTCAATTCAAAAACAAAAACCAGACTAGCTCTCTGTCCCGGTGATTCTATTACCAACCTGTCTAAAACAGAGGCTGAATTTGGTAATCTCTTGAAATCGCTTGTGACCCTTCACTTCTCGGGTTGTTTTGATTTGGGGACTTTTCTAGCCACTTGAAGAAAATATCTTCTAAAGAGTGATACTGTCCCTGGTTTTGTTTGAGTTCCAACAGTGAGTACTAGGCTGCCTAAATGATCACAACTGGGCAGTAAAAATTCCTGAGAAAGCAGAAACATTAAGTTTCAAATTCCACTTGAATTAATGTATCTGGAGGTAAGGTTTTATAGTTAAAATATTTGGATGGAAAACATAATTTTTTTTTTAAATCTTTCCTTTGAATCGAGGTAACATCAGATTGAGAGTTGAGCGTAAAGTAGCTGGAGGCAGTAACGTAGTCCACCCCCACTCAAGAAAACGAAACCAGTGAAAAATGTCTTCTTGGGATTTGTTATGTCTCTGTTTGACTATCTAACAGTTTACAAGCGATAATGTGGATGATGGCTGTGATAATATCTTTAACACAGTTAATATAAGAATATGATTCTGTTTATAAGGCACTTTTCAAACAAGGTAAGCACAACTTGAAAGTAATTGCATGGGAGGGTTGATTCCAGACACGTGGAGGCACGATTCTTAATTCTAATTTGAGCCTAGAGACAATTAGATTTAAAGCAACCAGGAAAAGTGCCCACTTTTCCTGGGTTGTGAAGGGGAAAGAAAACTTGATATATTTTTGTGAATCTCCTCCTCCTCTTCTACTCTTAGGATGGGAGGGTAGCTTCATTGCTAGGGAAGGTTCTGTGCAAACACACAATGTTGGGAATAATCAAAAGCCCAGAAAACTGAGTCAGGTACCTGCCTCTGGCAAAATTCTGAGTGAATAGATGGGTGCCCTCAGTGGTAGCAAGCAAGTGATGTGTCAGAACATGAAATGAGAGGAATTTCGAAGTTATGGCCTTGCCCAGAGAATATTATGCCTCCCACTTCTGAAGGTTTCCGTCTAAGAACCAGAAAAAGAACACTGTATTACTCCTGAGAGATCTGCTCAGAGTAACGTGGGTCAGAAGAACTATTTTGAGTTCCATAGTCAGAGTGGCATGACCCAGCCAAGTTATTATTTTTGTGACTCTTGCAACTCATTGACCTCTTCTTTCATTTTTTTTTTAATTTGAGGAAATAAAGGTGATGAGTTGAATCAGTGGTTTTAAAATTGTGAGCCTTGGAGCTCTTGTAGTCCTTAGAAACCTCAGATGATCTCAACAACCACTAAAGCCCATCACAGGTTTGGCAGACAAGTAGGGCAAGCAGGAAGAACTCTGTTCTCTCCACTTCCAATTCACTGTATATGGGGCTTAAAACCTAGATGATGGGTTGATAAGTGCAGCAAACTATGGTGGCACATGTATACCTATGTAACCTACACATTCTGCACTTGTATCCTGGAACTTAAAGTTTAAACAAAAGGAATATTTTCGTAAGTTTAGGTTTGGGTGTACGACTCTGAAGGACAACTTCTGTACTTAGCCTTTTTACTAGTCAGCATACTTGACCTTAAAGCTTGCTGCCCTCTAAGTCCACCATCCTGGGTGATCCTGAGCACCAGAACCAGGTTCAGAGTTTATTCATTCTCATAAGAAACACAATTCAGCATTATAAGTATCACCTTAGGCCTTAGGAATATAAAGAACAAAAGATGATCTCTGCCCTCAAGGCTTTTATGGTTGAATGAGGAAAATACAGGCAAACCTATCATTATACTGCAACAAGGTGATTGATTAAAGGGAGGCCAATGCCAAGGGGACAGCGAATGTAGAGGGTGGATTGCTTAGTCCAGCTGAGAGAGTGAGATGAAGCTTCAAAGAGAAGGAGGGCTTTGACAGTTTAAGAGAAGATGTATGGCCGGGCGTAGTGGCTCACGCCTGTAATCCCAGCACTTTGGGAGGCTGAGGCGGGTGGATCATGAGGTCAGGAGATCGAGACCATCCTGGCTAACACAGTGAAACCCCATTTCTACTAAAAATACAACAAATTAGCCGGGTGTGGTGGCAGGTGTCTGTAGTCCCAGCTACTCGGGAGGCTAAGGCAGGAGAATGGCGTGAACCCGGGAGGCGGAGCTTGCAGTGAGCCGAGATTGCACCACTGCACTCCAGCCTGGGTGACAGAGCAAAACTCCGTCTCAAAAAAAAAAAGAGTGGATGTATGATTTTAAAATATAATTCAGATCGTGTGAGTCCTCTGCTTGAAATACTCCAAGGGCTTAAGGGCTTTCCCATTGGATACAGAATGAAATCCAAATCCTTGTGTAGTTAGAAGGTGGGTATGATGTGGCCTGCTGCCTTTCTCAGACATCTGCTTCATCCTTTTTGGCTCCTCTACGCTCATTATCCTCTCGTCTTCATTTCTCAACAATCCATGCTCATGTTCAGCTTCTGGCTTTTACTTTTGCCATTCCCTTCAGCTGAGATGCTTTTCTCCCAGAGTCTTCAGTAATGACTCTTCCTAATCACTCTGGAGTCAGAATAAATGCAGTAGCCACTTCAATATTTCCAGTTTTCCTCCTTCTGGATACAAGGGAGGGATCAGAACTTGCCTGCCTTTTGATGTTAGGGAAGACTAATCAGGTGGGTTGCTTTGGCCAGTGAAATATAAATGAAAGTTACATGTGCAACTTGCTGGCAGAAGCATTTCCTTTCCAGTGGGAGGGTCTATGAAGTTTCCTTCTTCTGATATGGAGACTCTAGAAGTCTGTGCTAACATGGAAGAACAATGCTAAGCCATCACGCAGTGGATAAGTCACTGTGGGGCCTCCTGGGTTCATAGATGTCTTTGCCTAAATGAGGAAGGAATGTTCATTGACCTTAGCCATTGAAGTTTTAGGGTTGGTTTGTTATTACACTATAACCTAACCTAGTCAGACTGATAAATATTCTTTTGAACTCCCAGTCTTAAAGTCGACATCCTGCTTTACTCCCGCTTTGCTACAAATTATATTTATGTTTTACATTGCACTTCTGTGAAATTATGCTGTTTGAATGTTTATTTGTGATCTGTCTTCCCCCATGAAAATATAAACATCAGGAAAGCAGGTATCTTACGTGTCTTGTTCCATATTTGGCAAGTGTCTGGCACAAAGTAGGCATGTTGTGCACAAATGCAGAACACAAGGTGTATCTGTGCCACATGGGACCCGGTGTCTAACCTTTGGAGAAAGAAAACATATTTAGAAAGGCATGCATGAGAATGCTTCCATCAATGGGCCCCTCAAATTAGGAAAACATGTATAAGGAACATATGTTATTTACGTAATCTTTCTCAATCTCAATTTTTTAAGTCTTAGACTCTAAAATCTAACAATACGAAAGAATATGGGGTTTATCCTAAAATATTATTGAGTATTTATTGGTAACAAAGTTAGATACACATTTTTTGCTGAGTTTACAACGCACATTTCCAATATTGTAGTGAACATCAGTGTTTTCGTGTTGTTTATCTAAAAAGTGAGCTTTATTAAAGGTTACTACTCTATGTAGTGTAGCAGAGAGACTATGATGGTGGCAGGGTCTTATATGGTTTTCCTTTAAGATCTGAGAATCAAAATGATATCTTCTTTGTTTCATACATGTTGGCATTGTTTATTGCCAATACATTTCTTAAGAAATGTAGTGCATATAAGAACAATGAAAACACAAAAGTGAGAAAGTTGAGAAGTTCAATTGGGAAAATTATTGATTATAAATAATTTCAAAAAATAACTGGACAAATTCTAAACATGGGAGAAATTTTAAGAAGTGTTAAATTATCTATATGACAAAGAAATGGAAATTGTGTTGAAATAATTTGTTCAAATGTTATCAAATTGCTCATTTTTCTAAAACTACAATGGCCCTTTGAAGCCTATGGAATCTGTCAACATCTTTAGTGCTTCTGATGCAGTACAAATGGTTTCCAATAAATAAGCTTTGGTTTATTTCTCAACAGTAAGTTTTGATTGAAGATCTTAAAGATGGCATTTCGCTCTTAGGAAGCTGTTCTGGAGTTGTTAACTTTGAACTTATCTAACTTTACAAGCTGAGGTCTTTTTAGATTTAGATAATTGTCCTGCATTTGGGTGCTTACAACCTAAGGTACTATCTCCTTCCACCTATATAAGGAAATTTTGAGGCTGGGTGCAGTGGCTCACTCCTGTAATTCCCGCACTTTCATAGGAGGATTGCTTGAGGCCAGGAGTTTGAGACCCGCCTGGGCAACACAGCAAGACTCCATCTCTCCAAAAATTTTTAAAAATTAGCCGGACACAGTAGTGCATGTCTGTAGTCCCAGCTACTCAGGAGACTGAGGTGGGAGGATCACTTGAACCCAGGAGTTCAAGGCAGCAGTGAGCTAGGATTGTACCACTGCACTCCTGCCTGGGCAGCAGAGCAAGACCCTGTCTCTTAAAAAAAAGTTGACATGATTAAAACCTTATAGAATCAATATGATTAAATCATTTGCATTATTGCCCAGGAAATGCTCAATATTATCAACATGATTCTCTTAACAGGAAATTTTAGCATGAAACCTAGGATCAAGCAGGAAGTTACTTCACTTTTCATAATTACAAGCATTGCTAAGTGAATTCCTTTGTTCCAGTACAAACTTTGGACATCTTTGGCATGTCTTACCTTCATGTCCTCATCTCAGATGCCACAAGGAGATGTACAACATGGCATTATTTTCAGTCCTCTGTTGTGAGCATTCAGCACTCGTGTTTGCATCCACACAACAGCAATAAACTATGGGAACTATCTCTACTTGACGTATCTGATTTCTACACTAGTGGGAATTCCAATCTTTCTTTCCATCAAATGCTTAGAACACTGTTGAATGGATGAAATTATCCTCAGGCACTATGAGATATCCAACAGCATAGGGAAGGTATATGGACACATTGGACAGAAATGGATTTAGTGTTGAACTCAAAGCCAGAGGTCAAACTACTACTATTCTTTTGTAAAGCAGGATCTTTTATGTGACGGTGCTGTTTTCCTTTAAGATGATCTTTGCAGCACATGATAGAGAGGAGAAATCCTGCCCAAGGGAAGTTAGACTATAAGTACTTCACAAGTATATGTGGGTAACTATACAGACTGTGCAGAGTGTAGGCAGATTATTTCATGAGAATATTGCCTTGTTTGTGAAAGCAGGAATGGATGTTCACTGAGGTAACCTGGCAACCAAAGAGATAAAGCAGGGGTGCAGGGTAGTTATGGTGGCCAAAGGCGTTGTCTTCTCAGACACACTTTCCCAGGCTCTGTCACCTTCTCTGGAGGTGCCCCAAAGCCACTACTGAAGGGGTAGGCCTAGGCAGATATGTTCAGACCAGATGACCTTGCTTCAATGACTAACGTTATTTGGAGCAAGGGCCCATAATCCAAGCTGAGCTCCTCATATTCTCATTTTAAATTGGAACTAAGATACATAGGAAATAAGGCAGTGAATGTTAGGTGCTGTCAGGTGCTATCCAGCTCCATGGGACCTCACCATTGTGGAGCGCCATGGATGGATGTCCCAAAGCTGAGTGTTTTCTCTGGTAACCAAAGACATCATTGCACATGATCATGGCAGGTCAGAAGTACCATAAATTGATATTCCTAGGAAGAGCTCTTGAGCAATGACTTAAAAAAGTTGGGATATAAACACCTCAGTTTCTTTGCCTCTTGCCTGGGATAACTCTGAGGCATGTGTTTTGTACCAATTTCCAGAGTTTCTCGGCAAGATGAAGTTCCACTTGCCCACAGAGGTAACTGGCTTGATCACACACATTGTATTTATTGCCTTCCCTTTCCTGTTTTACTCCCCAACATCCTGGTCAGTATTTCCTGGGATTACCTCCCAAATAAAATGCTTGTACTCAGATTCCTTTCTCAGAATCCACTTTTAAGGAATCAAAACTTATGACAAAACAATGGGTCAGGTAGATTTAAGGTCAGTTGGGTCATAGCAACCCAAAGCAACATATGTTCAAGTTAAAGTTGTGAGGGGAAATAAAATTTTTTAAAAACCCTTGAACTAGCTTACATAACAGATAATGGAGAGGTGAGTAGAGGGTAGAGATGAGAGACCATACCATAAAAAGAGAGAGCCAACCAGTAGGCCAGAGATATTGCCTGGTAACTTTCTAGCATTTGTGTTTCGTGAGATTACAAATAGGTTTTCTTCTTGAGATAGTGTAAAGTGTATCTGCTTCTTGCTATCTAAATATCCCTGGTTGAGATAAAAGTCAATCTTCTTGAGATAGTATGAAGTATATCTGTTTCTTGTTATCTAAATATCCCTGGTTGAGACAAAAGTCAAAAATCAACTAAGCTGGAAGTTTGAGGGTCAAAAAAAGCTGTTTGTAAGGAATTGCTAGTATATAGCCCATTGGTCGGGTGGCAGAAGAGTACAAAACACCATTGAAGAGGGCTTAATAGGGGAGGACCAAAGGCCTGACAGAATTGGCACAGGAGGTGAGAAAATTAAGCTGTGATAAGAAAAAGCAGGTTTTGTCTATTAACCTGTAATATTATGGTGAAGAAGAAGCCTAAAAGTGCTTTGAAAAGAAGCACTTACTGATATCCTCTGAGCGTAAGTCAAAAGTGGACTCAAAGATGCCAAGTAAAAATCCCTGCCAGGCTCAGTGGCTCATGCCTGTAATCCCAGCACTTTGGGAGGCTGAGTGAGGAGGATCACTTGAGGCCAGAGGTTTGAGACCAGTCTGGGCAACATAGTGAGATCCCATCTCTGCAAAAAGTTTAAGAATTAGCCAGACGTGGTACCAGTGCACCTATGGTCCCAGCTACTTGGGAACTGAGGTGGGAGGATCACTTGAGCCTGAGAGGTCGAGGCTGTAGTAAGCAGTGATAACACTACTGCACTCTAGCCTGGGCGACAGAGTGAGACCCCATCTCAAAACAAATCCTCATGCCACATGGAATCTATACTGGCTATCTTTTCATTTCTTGCCTTTCAGTTTCTACATGGAGTGGGATTGTGCAGCATTCTGAGTTCTGTTTTACTGGTTTTGTTTTTTAAATAAACACATTCTCAGCCTAATGAGAAGCAACATTAAGCAGATAGAGATGGAAGCTAGGGTGCAGAGGGACAAACCATTGGTCATCCAGGGAGAAGCTGGAGCAACACTGAGTGCTAAACAAAAGTTACTAATTCAATGAGTTTTGGAAATGATTGGGAAGAAATTATTGGAGACTCTAGATTATAGCTTTTGAAAAATCAGCATTCAGTAAAAAATTAGTAGCAACCTTGGGGATTCTCGTGAATCTAATCAATACTTGAATTAAATAACAAAATTGAAAGACATTTGAGGAAAAGGATAGATAAAGGACCATGATGTGAGAAAAGCATAGATAAATAAAAGATGGAGAACCTTCCTGGTAAAGTTCTGTAATAGATTTTTCCTAAAAAGTAAAAAGTTTCTTCCTTGTTAAAACTTTTTCAAGTGCTTTGGCCTATGACATTCTCCCTTCCCCTCACACCCACACTCGTTGAAATTTACTTTTTTTTTCAAAATTTGTCCAAGGACAATATTATGTAAATTTCTGTTTAGAATACAAAAATGGGATTTAAAAACTCTTCAAAGGGAATTGAATGAAAAGGGTCTCAGTAAATAGTACTATTGGTCTGTTATCAGACGGGCACAGAGAAAAAAAAGAGAGACAAGGACTGACATTAGTAGCTGATGGCAGTTAGTCGAATGTCACAGCCAACCTTACCATGTCTTAAGAATAATAAACAATGCTTTCCTTTTTTAAATAAAGTTTTCATTTTGAAATAAGTATATATTCACAACGAGTTGCAAGAAAATGTACAGAGGGGTCTTCTGCATTCTTTTTCCAATATTAACATTTTGCATAACTATAGTCAATATCAAAACCAGAAAATTGACATTTTGTCAGTTATACATGAACCCGTTTGTGTGTGTGGGTGTGTGTATGCATGAATGTGTCCTGTGCAATTTTATCATGATGTGTAGGTTTGTGTAACCACCACCACAATCCAGATATGGAAGCTACCCCTTTATAGTCATTTTCCCCTTCATTCCAAACACCTGGCAACCGCTAATTTGTTCATTTCTATAATTTTATTTCAAGTGTGATGTACAAATGAAATCATACAGTCTATATAACCTTTTGGTGATTAGCTGTCATCATTCAGTATAATTTTCTGGGGTCTATCTAAGTCATTGCTTATATCAGTAGTATGTATTTTTTTAAATTGCTGAGTAGTATTTCACAGTATCTATGCATCACATTTGTATAACAATCCACCTATTGAAAGATCTCTGCGTTGTTTCGTTGTTTCCATTTTTGGCAGTTACAAACAAAGTTGCTATAAACATTCATGCATAAGTTTTTGTATAAACATACTGCTTTTATTTTTCTATAATAAATATCTAGGAGTATAATTGCTAGACTGTATGTTTAGAGAATTTTCAGTTTCATTAGAAGCTGCCAAACTATTTTTCAAAGTAACTGTGCCATCTTACATTCTCATGGGAATGTATTTCCCCTATTTGGTATGGTCATTATTTTTGCTTTAGCCATTCTGATAGGTGTTTATTGATATCTTATTGGAGTTTTAATTTTTATTTACCTAATGACTAATGTTGAACATTCTTTCCATCTGCGTATTTGCTATCTGTATATCCTTTTAGGTAAAATGTCTTTTCATGTCTTCTGCCCATTTTTAAATTGGATTGTTTATTTTAAAATACTTTTGAGAACTTTTTTAATTTATAATTTCACCATTATTTATGTCTATTTTCCTCCTTTATTTTAAGATCAGCCACCCTGTAAAATGAGCAAGTATTTCTGTCCTTATTTACAGATGAACAGATTGAGCCCCAATATACCTTCTTTATACACCTAAGAATTGTGATAAAATCAAGGGTTTAGAAAGGTACCTATGCTTGCCTATTGAGTTCATTCAATTTCTAGTGTTTCACTAAGAAATAAGTATCTAGAATCAATTGGATGTGCTAGATGGAAAAGTAAATGACTAGAATGACAGTAAAGTTAAGAAAAACCATCAACATCGTATGGGATATCTCTCATAAAAATTCATAGACATATAAGAATATATTCTGAAAAATGCCACTTAACAGAGGTATAATCCAGCTTTATTTTTAGTTATTGATGTTATGTTTGAATGAATTTATAACAAGGAATGTTAGGCTTTCTCTTTAACTTGAATGTGCTTTTATTTATTTTTATAGAAAAATTCTGTCAGGATAACTGAACTTTCTACATTTTTCTTCCTTTAGTTTGAATGCTATACATTTTTTTTTTATTTTGCTGTGGTTACTCTTATATTTTAAACATGTTTATTTATGCGACAAAATCTAGTGTTGACCAAATCTCGATCCTCCCCCAAATCAATATGAGGAACTATAAAAATGGCTAATCAAGTAACTTCCGTCTTTCACGTTTTGTTGTTTAGTTTATCCTTGATTTCAAGTGAAACAAATTAGTAAACATACAGTAATTGTTATATACATTGCTGTATATTAACCACTTTGAATCTTTTTAAAATTTTTATATCACTTTGCATCTTGACCCTATTACTTTTTATCTGAGTGCATGTTTCTTTTTTATTTCTAGAGTTTCCATTTAGTCCTTTTAAAAGTATGTGTTCTTTATTCATACAGTCGCTCTTTTTCAATATATTTATTTCTACTTTTAGCTTTTTAAACATTTAAAATACATTTCTTTTGTAGACTTTTAGAGTGTTTTATAATTTCTTTTTTTTTTGAGACAGAGTCTCGCTCTGTCACCCAGGCTAGAGTGCAGTGGCATGATCTTGGCTCACTGCAACCTCCACCTTCCAGGTAAGCAATTCTCCTGCCTCAGCCTCCCAAGTAGCTAGGATTACAGGCACCCACCACCACGCCCAGCTAATTTTTTTGTGTATTTTTAGTAGAGATGGGGTTTTGCCATGTTGGCCAGGCTGGTCTCAAACTCCTGACCTCAGGTGATCCACCCGCCTCGGCCTCCCAAAGTGCTGGGATTACAGGTGTGAGCCACTGCGCCCAGCCAAGTGTTTTATAATTTCTTATTTTTCAGATGCTGATTTTCCTATTGGTTACTTCTAGTGATACTCCCAGTTACTACCAATGATGGTGAGTTTCCTTTTACAATTTGTAGTTTTTAATAGCAAGCTCCTCTTTGATAAGGACTTGGATTGTGGATGTGTCTGTACATCAGCCAGTGTCATAATAGCTTCATGGTCTGGACCAATATCCTGGAATAGCATTTTCCTAAGTTGCTTGGGATACAAATTCACATCTTATACTTACACATTATCTAGACTAGTTCTAATGTGACTTTGAGCCTTGATTTTTACTAAGAGATCAAGATAGATTTTTTAAAAAAATACCACTTTTCTAGGCCAGCAGATAGAATTTTTAGTACTCTTTTCACTTAAAAAATAATTAATAAATATCATTTATTATGGTATGCTTAAAAGGGCAGATATGGAGCTAATTTATGGATCCTTTGATTAATACCTTGTATTTTTATAACATTGATTTAGTATGTGGTAAGCTCAAGGCCAGAGACAAAAATTTTTTTTTCTTTGCATAGAAATAATCATCACCAATTAAGGACGTATTATGTGGAAGATATTATTCTGGGCACATTAAATACATTGCTGCTTACCTTTATATCACGCACTCAAGCTGGTTATTATTCTTTCATTTAACATTTAAACAAAAACCCAAATAGGATATATACCATGGCTATGGTCACATACTTTGCTCACTTCTCACTGAAAAGAGACTAAGATTTTGTAAAATGTTATATTTTTAAAATACGATTCCCTGTTCAAAAAACATAGGAAACGTTGAAAGCACTATTATTTACCTGATCTTCTGAGTTCTCATCTTCTCTCTCATAGATATGCAATAATCTCCAGCACATTCAATGTACCAACCCAAAGTTTCTATTTTTTTTTAATGTAACACCTATAATATGCCCTGAAACTCTAAAGCTAGCAATTAGAATAACCCATTTTTGGAAATTCTGTGGTTTTTTTTTCCATTCTTTCTCAAAATTCTGTGATATTGAAAGGGCAGGCTGATATTAAATTAAAAAAAACGTAAAACTGAGGGTAAGAAACTTGTGAGACAATGGCAGTCTTTGAAGGAAATCCTAGGACTCCAGAGAGCTAGCTTGGAGCTACCGCTGCCTCTTAATGCTTACCAGCAATATTTATTGAGTGTATAATACACATAAATAAACTTATTTAAAAATGGCCAACTGAAGTTTTCTTACATATTGTGAGAATTTAGGGTAGTAGTGGGGAATTACAAATCAAAGTTTCAAGACATTACAGTCAGTTTTCTTTCTAAATATGGCCCCCACAATATCTCCCATCCTACATGCTATTCTTTCTCTCTTTTTTTCTTTCTTCTTTTCTTTTCTTTTCTTTTCTTTTCTTTTCTTTCTTTCTTTCTTTTCTTTTCTTTTCTTTTTTTTTTTTTTTTTTGGAAACAGATCTTGCTCTGTTGCCCAGGCTGGAGTGCAGTGGCACAACCTTGGCTCACTGCAACCTCTGCCTCCCAGGTTCAAGCAATTCTGCCTCGGCCTCCTGAGTAGCTGGGATTACAGACATGTGCCACCCATGCCTGGCTAATTTTTGTATTTTTAGTAGAGATTGGGTTTCACCACGTTGTATAAAACAAGAATATTAAGCCTGGCTAATTTTTTGTATTTTAGTAGAGATGGGGTTTCATCGTGTTGCCCAGGCTAGTTTCGAATTCCTGACCTCAGGTGATCCACTTGGCTTGGTCTCCCAATGTGCTGGGATTACAGGAGTGAGCCACCATGCTCGGCCTACATACTATTCTTATAATGTAACTTCGATACTTTTCCTGTTGAGCAGTGGGGTCAATGTTTCCTCCCCTGGAATCTGGGTGCACGTGAGTATGGCAGAAGTGATGACCCGTGGCTTCTAAGGCTAAGTCACGAAAGGTGATATGAATTCTGCCCGTTGCCATCAAGGTGCTTGCTCTCAGACCCCAGCAGCCATGCAGTAAGGAATTCCAGGCCATGTGGAGAGGCCATTTGTAGATATCTGGCCAATATCTCCCAGCTGGCAGCTAGCATCAATCGCCAAACATATGAGCAAGGTATCCCTGGGGATGATGTCAGTCCCAGCTGCCATCTGACTGCGATTGCATGAGGTACCCTGAGCAAGAACTGCCTACTGAGAATAGTCAACCTCCAGAACTGTGAGATAATAATAAAAGCATTTGTATTGTTTTCTACTGCTAGGTTTGGGATAGTTTGTTACACAGCAGTAGATAACTAATACAGATATCAAAATGATAACTAAAGAGAGATCAATACAAAGGGTTGCATAGACCGATGGAGAAAGTACTCTAGTAGGTGCATATAGCATTTAGTACCTTGAGAAAGAGGGAACACATAAATAGATTATAGTGAAATAAGAGGCAGTTTGAAACATTTCCCTTTCATTCTAAAAATGACACATGTTCAGCATAGAAGACATGAAAAATTCAGAGACATACACAGAGGAATTTTCTTAAACTTTAAATTAGGACAATATTATAGGTATTAGTTTGTAATGTGATTTTCTCACTTATAATTTATCTAGTTTTCAATAATTTCTCACAATATGTTTAATGTTTTTAAACATATTGTGAGAAATTATTGTTTTTAAACATAATGTAAGAAATTATTAATGTTTTTAAACATATTGAAATTACTGAAAACTAGAGAAATTATAAGTGAGAAAATCATATTATAAACTAATACCTATTAGTTTAGGTATTCATGTTGAAAACATGAAGAAACAAACATGTTGTGAGAAATTAAAAACTTATAACTTAGTTGTCCTGGAATGGCAATTACATGCTTAATATTCTTGTTTTATAGACTTATTCTTTCAACAAACATTTTCTAAGCCCTTTCCATAGGGAAGGTGAGAATGAACACTAGGCATGTAGGGCTTGAATTTGTTCCTAGTCATTGTGGAGATTTTAGCTACTGGAAGAAATTGGGCATTAAACACTCAAATGAAACCATAAATATGCAATTACAATGAACAAAAAATATTGTGAAGTGAGTGCACTACATGCTAGGTTGGATAAAGAAAAGAGGAAGGCAGAGTGCTAGAAAACAGACATGAAGGATAAGAAGGAATAGCTCTGTGAAGTGATGGGGCTCAGAATTTGAGGAAGAGGTAATTGGATTTGTGAAGGCTCTCAAATAGGTCAGTTAAATGGATAGAAGTAAGTGTGCAGAGTACTAGGATGAGGGAAGAAGGGTCGGCAGGGGCCAATGAACAAATCCTCTCTAGTTGGATGTTTAGGGTGTTTCTAGTTAACCACAACTATAAACAATGCCGCAGTGAACATTACTATATGTATGTTATGCATATATATGTGGTTTTTTTTTTCATTTTTTGTGTGTTTTTTGTTTGTTTTATTTTTTCGAGATGGAGTCTGGCTCTGCCACCCAGACTAGGGTGCAGTGACACAATCTCGGATCACTGCAACATCCACCTCCTGGGTACAAGTGATTATCCTGCCTCGGCCTCCCAAGTAGCTGGGATTACAGGTGCCCACCACCATGCCCGGCTAATTTTTGTAGTTTTAGTAGAGACCGGGTTTCACTATGTTGGCTAGGCTGGTCTCGAACTCCTGACATCAAGTGATCCACCCCTCAGCCTCCCTAAGTGCTAGGATTACAGGCTTGAGCCATCGTGCCTGGCCTGTTATGTATATATCTTCTACATATCTCTTATTTTTATAGAATAAATTATCTCAAGTAAAATAGATGGGCCAGAGTTTCCCCTTTTTAAGGTTGTGATACACGGGGTCCTACATAACTGTTATCCAGATTTAGCTTTAGCCTTCTTCCTTCCCTAGCTCCCTTCCTCTTTCCCTCTCTTCCTTCTTTCTTGTTTTTCCTTCCTTCCTCTTTTCTCTTTCTTCCTCTTCCTCCTCTCCATCTTTATTTCATCTTTTTCATTATTTTAATATGACAATATTTCATATTTTAATCAGAAGATTAAATTTAATAAATGTAATAGGAAGAAATTAGCTTTGTTTTGCAGACATGGCAATATTGGTATCCTTAAAGTCTCCTTCTTTAAAGTACCAGTCCCATATTGAACATATATGAAATGTGTCTACCGATGTCCTTGACCCTTTCTCTTACATTTCTTTGTTTTCACTTTTATTTCTCCTGACTTATTTCCCATTGACAATGAAGTGTGGGTGCCTTTGAAAACAGACATCTTGGGGACCTTGGTGGTTGTATGTCTTCAACGGCCCATACATGGTCTTGGATTGTGCCATTTCAACTGATCCCTAGAGGCTAATGGTTTTGTAAGCCACACACACACATTTTTGGAGGATCACTGGACAATTCTGCCTGTGCATAAAATATATAAAGGCATCTTAGAGACCCCACAAGAATATTTACTAAAACCCTAGACAGACACATTTCAAGGAGATGGGAGTGAGGAACAGGAGGTTTTAAAATTACTCTTCACCTGTTGGTATGTTTGCAAAATTGTCTGCTATCTCCCTAAGCTTCCCGTCAAACAAATAATTGCCTTCCACAATGAAGGGGCTAAATATATTCACATTGGGAGTGTTTGCAGGTGAAACAAGCAATCCTTGGAAGGGAAAAGACAAACTTAGAGACTGTTTGCTGAAATGTTTGGGAAGCATTTGCTATTGTAGGCAAATTCAGTGTCTGACCTGTATTATTGATTCTTGTGAGCAAATTTGGGAGGGGTAGAGGGTTTTATATCTAAGTCAGAGAAACAAAGATTTGTGTTCTGTTGGGTGATGCATACATGGAACAGATTCCTTCAAAATTACTTAATTCTGGGTAGTTTTTCTTCTTTAAATAAATACAGGAGTTCTATGTCGATGTGAAAACACCTATGTTTGCTATGATGATAGAGTGAAATTCACTAATAGTGTTTTCATTTGATAAAAAGTTGATGTAATTCTTAGGACAGGAGTGAAAAAGATTAAGATATATGATGATCTGTTCTTTACTTGAAATTCAGCCCAGTGATGAATCGTATGGGTCTGTACTGTCCCAGGCCTAATACAGGATTAGAAATTGGGGACCTGTCCTCAAGACACTTTACTGCCATCTGCCGGAAAATCTTCATAGTAAAACTACAAATCACTGGTGATCATGTCACGGAAGGCGCCCTCTATGGTTGTGCAAGGTATAACTTGCACGATCACACAGTGACCCTCTAGGGGATATTACCAGGCATAATTAAAACATCTGGTAGAGGTTGACACTTAAGACATAGTCAGTGACCTTAAGGCTTTCTATTAGAATGAATTTTGAACTGAGAGGTTTGGATTTCCCCACTGATCCAGGCTGTAGGTAACATTATTCCATTTTGTGAGGTGCTGATGATTTGAGATGAATTGCACACAGTTTTTCCATATTCAAATATTGACTTATACGAAAGTTGCTGTGGGAAGGAGAAAAGGATTATGGAGGGTTGGGGTGGGGGTCGTCTTTGTCAACACCCCTGCAGAAATCTTGGTTTGTGCTGGCCAACATCTGTGCTAATATATAAACTGGAGTGGTTGGCAGCAGGATGGGAAATCTCCAGGAAGACAGCCTCTGCTAACCTTTTTTTTTTTTTTCCTTTATTAAATGCTAGGCTGGAGGTAACCACGTAGATCTGAAAATGCAGCCTGGTTTAATTAGCCAGGACTTTCAGGAAGACAAGTAACAAATGACAACTTAATTAAACACAATTAAAACATTTTAGAACTTCTTGCGGCCTCTTTGAATAGGGCAGTGATTGCAGCATGAGAGGAGCCCATGGAAAGAAAGGCAAGGTGCTTTCATTTTCCTTTTCCTTACTTTTTTGGTCACAGCTCCTTTTTCCTCTTCACTATTAGAAATGCAGCTGGATCCTATTTATAATCCATTTTCACATTTGTTTGAATTAAAATCCCAGATTGTTGTGCTTTCAAGGTTGAATGTGCATGGCAGCCAACATTTATCCAGCCATTTCAGGAGTTACTGGGTAACTGGGCTCCAGGAAGGGAAACCACACCATGCATTTGAGCCACAGGGAGGAGAGAGAGAAAACAGACTCACACCTAAAACCTCTGACATCACTGTTGTTTGGAGAGAGATTGTTCTGCTCTGAACATGTGCTCCCTACTTAAGACTCTAATTACTCTAAATTACTTAAATGGGCCCTAATACCTACGTTTTATTATTTGATATTAAAGAACAAACCATTTTATGAAGAAATTCATAATGCAATCAAAATATTGGCAACCCATTCTCCCAGTAGAAAGCCTGGACTTGGAAATACCTATGCTTTCTACCCTACCACCTGAATTCTAATCTGAGAGCTGCCATGTGCTCTCCCCCAGCCTTTTCCAGTATCCTGTTTATGTCTAAATCCAATAGTCCAGCCATGCCAGCTTGTTACCACATGGAAAACTCCATTGCTCAGAGAAAGTTATGAATCCCTATATTCTTTATGCTTTAAGATTCACTATGACATCTCAAAGTAATTGCCAGGTAAACCTACCAGATGGTTTTTGGGGGATGAGGAATAGACTAATAATTTCCATTAGCATAATATTGTTATTATAAAGATTTAATGACTTCACTGATGTGGTGTCCTGTCCTGGTGGAAAGTTTATGAGCCAGAAATAAAATAATACTTATGGGTACCCATGAGGCTATTTGAAAGAAGTAGTAGAGAGGTTAATGAGATCTCAGGTCCTTAAGGCTCCTAACAGAATGTTCCTATTTGAGCTGAGCTAAGTGATATGAGAAGTACAAGGCAGGCTGCACAGGGGGCAAGGGAAGCTCAATGCCAGTTGTGCGTCTGCTGCAACATTGCAAATTGGAATGAGGGCTCTGATCTGGTTTTGGACTGCCTGGATTTCATTCCTGGCCCCGTCGTGCACTGGCGTGAAGACCTTGGGCATGTTACTTGAGCAATCTGTGCTGCAGGTTTTCATTTGCAAAATGGATCTAATAGCAGTATGTAATCAGTGGTTGTCTTGAGGAATGAGGCGATCTTCACGAAAGTCTCAGGGCAGTGCCAAAGACATAGTAAACATGTACTGCATATTCACCGTTATTATTTTTACTAGTCGCAAATCATCAGCCTGTGCTGAACCTTAATTTCCTAATCAGTCAAGTGAAAGAGGTTGGCCTAATTCTGAAATTCTGTGATTCTATAAGCCGGAATCCTGATATAATTAAAAACTATTCTGTTTTGAAATTTGAATGTAGGCTTTGTTCTTTGAGACCCATCACCAGACTTTGGAAACAAAGTGTATTGTACAACAAGTGTTAACTATTAGAATCAGAGGTCTGGGGAAGGGCCCTTGAGAGAGGAAGAGGCTCCTACCTTGCAGACAGAAGGAATGGTGACAGTCATAACTTGTACTTGTGGTAACTTGTTTGGGAGGTCATTAGTCTCTCTTGTCTAGGGGTCATGGAGAGGAGAAAAGGTGGTTATTTTTTATAGGGGCTTAGAAATGGATTACTGAGACTGGTCATCCTTAGTTATCAGATGCAAGAACATATCCTTCTCCTCTGACATGGAAGTATCTTCCTCCATTTTCCTCTGTTTTTACAGAAAAGGAGAGGATACTTTTGGAAATACAGGGAAATGAATCAGGTGGTTGCTACTTCTAGCTGGGATAAGTCTTGTATTTCCAGCCCTACCAGTTGTCTGTGTCTAGTAGTAAAAATAATACACGCCCCTTGTTTTTACAAGAATTATTTTGGTTTCCAGTTGTCTGACCGTAATCAGGCAATGTAGTTGAACAATGCTCTGGGAATATGATCGAATGATCCGTTAGGCCATTGACTTCTCTGTCTTGTATACACAGAGCAATTGCCCTTTTCTTCTGTAAGGAAAACAATGTGTCCTTCTTTTTTCTTGCCATGTGGCTTCAATACAAAAGTTATCTGTCCCTTTAGTTACAGTTACCTTGGTGAAGAACACGAATGTTCTTGAGCTTTGCATTAGATCATCCATACTGAGGAAAACTTTGACCTTCACATCTTTACACTGTTGAAACAGATGAAGCCAAGCTCCCTTTGCAAAACCATTTTTTGTTTTGAGGTAAAAACACAGTTGATTTTGGCTGGGCGTGGTGGCTCACACCTGTAATCCCAGCACTTTGGGAGGCCGAAGAGGGTGGATCACGAGGTGAGGAGATCGAGACCATCCTGGCTAACACAGTGAA